>NC_090245.1:8966755-9106755 GCF_037325665.1 Littorina saxatilis | reverse complement strand
CCTAATCCGCCCCTGGATTATATGTTGCATACTGCATCTGAAACAATCAGCTTTGCTGATTTAACTAAAACAGACACCAGTTCTCTGAAACTTTTTCAAACCTTTAACTTTAAGTTCTTGAAAGTAAAACTCTTCGAATCTTGTGCAAATCTTGACAAGCTTTGGGAAACATGACTGGTAAAAGACTGTGGAGGGTGAGCCATTATGCTTGGAAACCACGATTTGGAGGACGCTTTTCATTATCTGGCTCAGCAGATTTCGATTCGCGGTGACTATCGTCTGCTTTGATCGACTCGACAACACTAAGCTTACTACCACTCACACTGACACTGTCCACATTCGCGGTGTTGCTGTCATTTTGTCCGGAATCACTTACAATACAATACAATACAATACAATGACTTTATTAATCTCTAAAAGAGAAATTGCATTGCTGAGCTTTTGTGTCCGTAATAAAACATACATAAAACATTCAAAAATAAACATTTGTTCTTTGTCATTCATACAATATACATTCTTGTGTTCTTATACATTTCTTCAATTCATACATCAATATTCTATCATAATTATTGCGAAGGGTAGCAAACCTTGGCCAATTTAGTTTTTTTTCTTTTTGCGACATGATGTTCAAATTGAAATCGAAAGCACTGACTGACGGATAAACTATCGCGAACTGGCGGACACAAACGCTAAGAGTGTGGTTTCCCTTGTCCAAGGGAAACCACTCTGGCATCTATATTTTCGTCAATGGCTTCAGTTCAAAACATTGATGTTTCGTTTTCGGTATTCGCAAAGAAAATAAACGTCAGTCAGTTGACTTAGTACATCGGTAGCAGTTTTAGCAATCAAAGCCTGACCAATAAAAACAGCTGGACAAACGTTGGCCGATTCAGGCGAATACTCTTCGGACATTTGGCCGGTATGGACATGAAAGTTTCGGCCAAAGTAAAAAAAAATCGGCGATTGGTCGAAGGGCCGACCCAAACGACACCCCTGCATGTTGCATTGGCTAGAATTAGAAACAAAGTATGTGTTGCGTAGATGGCACGTTCTTGTATTATCATCACTCTGAGACTGAGTTTGACATCAGAGATGCAGACAACAATACAGTTTGGATGCAGATTACTGTGTTCTGCAAAAACAAACAAAAATAATTTCAGTTTCAGTCACTTCGGGTAATGAAATAGAGGAGATGACTCATCTGGCAAAAAGAAATTACAGAAACTTGGGCACTTTATGAATTGATGGATGGGCAATTGTGCTAATGATTAGGATTTAAATATGTTAAAGTAACGTATTGTCTTAATGTTTCAGCTCGCGAGAGGGTTGTTGGCTGGTACCACACAGGCCCCAAGCTGCACCACAACGACATTGCCATCAACGAGATGGTCCGCAAATACTGCCCCAACTCTGTAAGTTCTTTCTTATGTGTTCATAAGTTCGCTGTTATTGTTAGTCGGACTATGGGTGCTTTAACTTCTGTTTGTTAGGTTGTAGTAGTTTAGCTCTCACTCTCAGATACAGTGGAACCTACCTTCTATAAGTTCTAAGACCTCCAAAACTCTGAGAAAATTGGGTCTTAAAATGGGGGTAATTTTAGTTTTACAGATGTTATGAACAGAAAGTCTGGGAAAACAAGGTCTTAAAAAGGAGGGAGTCTTGCATTAAGGGGTCTTATAAGGGGGTTCCACTGTACAGTGATTTTACCAAGCGATGTGGGATCATCTGTTTCCATCTGGCTGGGGGTAGTCTTTGTCCTTCATAACTGCAATGGTTTAGCAAATTTGTTTAAAATTTTTTTTAATACGGGCCGTGTAAAAATTTGGGCATGACAGTGGTGGAAAGTTAAACTACAGGGTGACTATGGCCAGGAAATTTTGAAACCAGGAACATGCACTTTTAAGTTTCTGGAAAGTGGGGGGAGGGAACGGTGGATGCATGCAGGGATCGCGTTTACCGGTAATTTCCGGTATTTTACCGGTTAAGATTCGCCAATACCGGAAAAAAAAGTGGATGTCGGTCAGACATACCGATTGTTATTTGGTTTGACCGGTAAAAAAAAAAGTAGTAATTACAAAAATCGTTTGTCAGTACGAGGGGGGGGAGAGAGGAAAAAGAGAGAGAGAGAGAGAGAGAGAGAGAGAGAGAGAGAGAGAGAGAGAGAGAGAGAGAGAGAGAGAGAGAGAGAGAGAGAGAGAGAGAGAGAGAGACAGAGAGAGAGAGAGAGAGAGAGGTAGAGAGAGAGAGACTCAGACCTTTATTACAAAAGGAGAGAGAGAGAGAGAGAGAGAGATTTGGATGGCTTGTTGTGACAGCGCTACAATGTTGCGATTATGTCTCCATTGATGACACTTGATGTCAAGGTGTCAAACATGACGTCAAAAATAACAAGGAGGCGAGCTCCGAAATGTCTTTCAGTACGATTGTGCCAGATCTAAAGTATTTGCTAGCAGATTATTTGAGCAATGTAGGTGGTCAGGGAGCGGAGAAATCTTTCTTGTCGCCGAGAAAAAGATCTACACACACAGACATCAGACATCATACTTTTCGCGCCACCATTTCTTTCGGTTCCCGGTCCATCGTAAAATCTTTCAGTTTATGAGAAACTGAAAGACAATAAGGGACGGCGTCTAACTATAGCCGACATAGCATCATACCGGGAAATCACGTACTCACACCAGCTTAGATCTTTGTCTACATACAGTTGATTATTGTGAGGCGAAAGTGAAACTGTAACAGTAAGTAACTAGTGAGTAAGTCTTCCAGTTGCGTGATTACTATTTGCTTTCCTATTTTATTTCGGAAGTCTCTCTCTCTCTCTCTCTCTCTCTCTCTCTCTCTCTCTCTCTCTCTCTCTCTCTCTCTCTCTCTCTCTCTCTCTCTCACAGCGGCTGCTGATGTGTCACTGTCAAGTTGTGCAACAGTTGCTTTGAGGGGGGGGGGGGGGAGAAAAAACGTCCGCATATCACTGACATTGATAAACATTGATTTAATGTATTGTAAGTCATTGTTTGTCTTTTACTGGTTGCCTTGGCAAGCTTACCGATTTTCGTGAGAGCCTTGTAGCCAGCTCATGACGTCATACCGGTTTGAACAATACCTAGCGTGATCACTGTGCATGGGTACAGTGGAACCCCCCTTTTAAGACCTCCCAAAATCTGGGAAAATTTGGAGGGAGGAATTTTAAAATTGACAGAGGTTATGAACGGAAACTCCGGAAAAGTATGGTCTTAGATAAAAGGTGGTTCCACTGTAATACATTGTCATTGTGTGCTCCAGTCTTTGTTGTACCGTGGCCCTCTTAATTCTTCTTAGCCTACAAGTTGTGTGTATGGTGTGTTTTTTGTTGATGTTGCTTGCCATGATTTAATTAACCTTAATGACTGCTGTTCAGGTGCTGGTGGTGATTGATGCCAAGCCCAAGGACCTGGGTCTGCCCACTGAGGGCTACATCGCCGTGGAGGAGGTGCATGATGTGAGTAGTCCGCTGTACATTCTATATTTAACAGATACTGAGATAAGCTGTTTGTTATGCCATTGCTGTCACACTATACCAGCAGGGGTCGAATTGACTGGGGACTTCATCAGTAACCCCAAATATAAATTAAGAGAGAGGTCTGGGTCTCATATTCAATGGGTGTTTGTTTGTTTGTTTGTTTTTCCTGCATGCTTCAAAATTCAATTATTATTTTTTTTACAAACTACGTTTTGTAGGTTCATGTGTTTTGCTTATGACATTTATGCAGTCAAATTGTTTGCAATTCTAGCACTAGGTACCTAACATGGTTATAATAATAGATGCAATTTCAGGACAGTTTTCTTTCTGCGAATTTTTTTTTAATGCATTCAGTGTCTTGATCACGTACTAGCAACGCTTCTGTATCTGTGTCTTCAGGATGGTTCCCCGACCACAAAGACGTTTGATCATGTACCCAGTGAGATCGGTGCTGAGGAAGCGGAGGAGGTTGGAGTGGAACATCTCTTGAGGTGAAGCAGTGTGGTGTCTTCTCTTGTTAACAGTTTGTTGTCTTCCATAGCTGCTGGGTGAATGAGGAACAACTGGGGGTGGGGGGGTGTCCGGGGGGAGCAACTTTTGTTGAATTTTCTAATATTTGAACATCTTTATTTTAATTGTGCGTCCTGTACCATACCTTACAATTGCCTAGCCCGGAGGGATTAGGTCAGTCGCGTCCATGATTTCATAGCGTATTTTGTTCTGTAGAACTTGGCAGTAAATGGGCACGACTGAAGCTTTTGGAGATCAGTATGTGCTTTTGAACTGAGGGCTTAGAAAGTACTATTGCATTAGAGTTTTTGCTTTGAGCAGAGTTAAGGATAGGCACCAACCTGTGATCAGTTGCATATTTATAAATATTTTTTTTCAGCATGCCCAGATTATAAATATTCAACCTGACAGATTGTTCTGGCTAGGAATCTGTCAAGCGTCACTTTCACTTACTGGCAGGCTGATCAAGTGGCAGTTAGTTCTCAAAGTGACATGTTTGTGTTATGCCGATTCTGTCCTGATCTCCGTTTTAAATGCTGTTGTGTTATTTCTGTGGCAGGGACATCAAAGACACGACGGTAGGAACGCTGTCCCAGCGAATCACCAACCAGCTGATGGGACTCAAGGGGCTGCACTCTCACATACGAGACATTGACTCCTATGTGGGCAAGGTGGTGGCAGGCAAGCTTCCAATCAACCATGCGGTGAGCTCTTCACTCTTTCTCAAGTCAATCTTGGCTACTTTTTGTATGAATGTATTAGTTTTTTGTAGGCTTCATCTTGTCATATTTTTTTCCCCCAAGTCATTTTTAAATTTTGAAGAATGGTTAGTTGATTTTTACATCCTCTTTGGACCAATAGGAGGAAGAACTTCATTGTTGAAGGTGTATTTTCTGTGTATGTTAGCTTCTTGGACAATGAGTGTGTGTGCACGTTTGTTTTTCTTCTCAACCACTTTTCTTCTTCAAATTTGTTTCTGCTTTTGAGTTCCAGCTTGCGCTAGGGTTCAAGACTCAAAGATTTTAATGTCCTTATACAAACAAGGAAAATTGCCTGGCAGTGTCAAGCGGTTTAAAACATAAAATACATCTAATTCACTTAAAGTTTACAATTGCACTAGAAACATCAAGATTTTCTGAGAAATCACTCACTGAAACAGACGTAGCACGCCCGCTCGCTCGCACACATGCGGTAGGACAGGACACAAGAAACACATCACTGACCTCTTCCTCTCTTTGCAACAGGTGGTGTACCAGTTACAGGACATCTTCAACCTGCTGCCGGACGTGAAGCTGGGCAACTTTGTGCGCTCCATGTACGTGAAGACCAACGACCAGATGCTAGTCGTCTACCTCGCCTCCCTCATCCGCTCCATCATCGCCCTCCACAACCTCATCGACAACAAGATCCAGAACCGCGACGCCGAGAAGAACGAGGGCAAGGACCCCAAGAAAGAGAAGAAAGAGGAGAAGGGCGATGGCGACACGGCCAAGAAAGACGACAAGAGCAAGAAGGCCGTTGACGAAAAGGCAGCCGCCAAGAGCAAGAAGTGATGAACGATGGGTGGAGGGTAGATAGTGTGCGAGAGGGGAGAGAGAGGATATGATGAGCGAATGAGTGATGCATGGGGTGAGTCTGCGTGTAGCTGCAAGTGTGTGTGCATGCGAATAAATGACAATGCTATTGTGATGTGAGTTCTCTGGACGTTCCTCTTGCTTTTTGGCAAGAGTTTCTACGGTATAATTGTAAAACGATGGTAGGCATTGGCATTATTGAAAATCTGTTGCAAGTCTTTGAACCTACTGTCTGACAGCTGCAGTTGAGGATTGTTGGAACAAGCACGATAAATTACCCAAATTACTTTTTTTGCTGTGTTCCTATAAAGATAAGAGAGAGGAGTTGTAGAAAAAATAGCAAGTTTTTTACGAATATGTTATGGACTTGTGACAACTGGCAAAAAGTCTAACATAAAGTAATTCTGACAGTTTATTTATTTCTTATTGTAAGATCTCCACTGTTGTGTTATTGCTTTTGTAATATTCTTTTCATTGCTGCAGTAATAAAATCTCATTGCCATCCTGTTCAACTTTCCTTGTACTTTTTTCTCTGTGAAAGATTTTCATTGTTTGTATAGTATTGCATTTTGTGTGGATGCTGAAGTTGAAGTTATGTCTGATTTTTGGCATGGACCATGTCAAGTTTGTACAGCCTTGTTCATGCATGTATCAATGAACAGTATTTTTTTCACTTCTTCATCTGTTTTGGGCACATTTTTACCAACATAAAACATCCCCCGAGCATAAGCGAGACAAAATTGTCCCATATAAAAAGAAACAGCCCTGTACATAACGGTATGATTTGCTCGGAGTTGAGCATCAGTTATTCCGAGTCCAAAGTACAGCATCATCTCAATAACCACAGTGATTAAAAGAAATATGGAACATGTCTTGCTTTCAAAAACTCTGCAGTTAAGAGTACTAAATTTAACGGCTCTCACAGTGTGTGTGGATGTGCCTGTCATCTGATTTTGACGCAGAATGCTTTTCCATCCCTTGAACTTTTTTTTACAAAGTCACAGAATACATCATTAAAATGTGGCATCCCAAACAGTAAAACTGATGCAGATGGGTGTATAAACTTTGTACAGAATGCATACTTTTCACTCTTACACAATTTTGCTCTTATACATTCTAACACGTAAAATGTGCTGAGGTTTTCTTTTCTTTAAAGCATTTATTTCTGACAGATATGTCAGATTAGAAACCAACATAACAATAGTAAAGTCATATTTCCAGAAAATATCTTCCTGTAAATAGTAATTCATTTCAATGTTCTTATTTTTATCAAAAATCATTCAAGGTTGAAAGGTTCAGAGAAAAGCGCAGTAATACAACATGCGTTTACTGTAAAAAGTTACATGAGAAACAACAAATAATATGGTCAGTCAAGCTGAGATAACAAATGTTTATCACAGACATTCTTTTGCTTCTTCGTAATGATTGCATTGAAATTAGCTAAACATGTCTTAAAAAGTCACAGCAATAACATTAACAAAAGGTAAAACTGTCATGCAAAAATCTTTGATCAAAATTTGTTCAACTGAAACAAGTCTGATCATAAAAATATGATTGTGATGTACTGTATCTAAAATACAGTCACAAGTATTTTTTTGTTGTTGAGAATATGATGGTTTGGTGAAACGGATGCAGTTGGAAATGTCAATATCGCATTTGAAAAACTGATTTTGGAATACCAGTTGAACACAAAACAAAGCTGTGTTCCACTTTGTTTGATTAACATTTCTCATGACATTTCCTTTGCCCTGAGAGTCCACAAAATGATAACAAAGTTGGCACAACTACACATGTTAAAAGACTACCTTACCGGTTGAGTCAACCAAGGGTCACATTTATATAGATCCAAAGTAATCATTCCCTCTGCAAAACCTTTAACACAAGCATTCACACGCAGCATGTCAGAGCAATTGCACTACAAACGAAAGACTGGCTTTGAGGTAACTTGCCCATCCTCGTCAAGTGAGTATCACACTTATTTAAAACCAAAATTGCTCCTTATTTCTCTTGAACAAAAAAACACACAAATATTCGCACATAGAAACAGCTCACACATGTCCATACACACAAGCAAGATTATCTCCCCTGTGATGTTGATGAAAACATGAGGTTCACTTCCCAGGGAGAGCACACAGTTATCAAGAAGAAGAAGTGCCTTCTTCATCTGCTGGTGATGATGCTGACAGTACTTCCCCACCATCCACATCCGGTGGTTCATGGAAGTGCTGGTTGATCTTGTCCGTGCTGCCTGACTCCTCCAGGTACTTCTTCCTGGATAACAATAGTGAAACGCACAAGTTGTGAACAGATGTACAATAGCAAGATCTAGATCAGCACTCTTCCGGACGTGTACGGGTAACATCATCAAATCTAGTTTTTACGTCTCGCGTTTGCCAAGATCTGCAGTCTTGGTGGAAGCAAAACAACGTATGCATTAGGGTTGGAACATTGAAGAAAAAAGTGAGACCGGTGACGCAATATCTACACGTACACGTACAGGTCTTTGCGACACGTTCGACAATCTAGAACACTGTATTGAACAGTGGAAACCCCCCCCCCCCCCCCCCTCCTTTTTAACCCCTTCACTGCCCACCCCGTATGTAATACGTGGTCATTTTCGGTTTGTCCTACGCCCATAACCGTATCTCATACGTGGGATTTGTGTCAACAACATTTCAGGACATTTCTGAAAACTAAATGGGAGGTAACCACTGTCCAAGTACTTGTAGGGGTTCTAAACACAGTTCTTTCCCATAGACCGTTCGGATAATGCTGTTATACTGTGGCAGTGAAGGGGTTAAGGTTAAGACCTTCCTTTTTACTATTTCCTGTTCATAGCCTCTGTAAAATTACCTCCAATTTAAGTGTGACAGGGGAGGCTACCGCTCCTTTCACAGCAGACTCTGCACCAGAGTTGTTGGCCTTTAAGTCAACACCGGTTGATTGTGGAATTCTGTTTGTGATGGGATCTGGTGGTTTCCGATTGTCTGTATGTTCATGGAAACCTTCGGGTTTGCATAACAGTTTTTAAAAGGCTAAGAAATTGGCCCTAACATTTTCAATCCTGTTTGATTGCACTTCGCCTCTCGAGGTGATCGTAGTGTTTTGGCACTCGGTTACATAAGGCCCCCCCCCTTTTTAAGACCCGATTTTCTCAGACCTTTTGAGGTCTTAAATTGGGGGTTCCATTGTACTTTTGAAATATTTCAAAACACTGAAATAATCGCTTACACTGATTTGGCTGAAAACGTTGATGACTTACTTGAAACCAAGACTGGGCGAATTATCTCCCCTGGACCATACACTCTGAAAGCTTAGTTGAGCCCGTGTTTTCTTCTGTGGCTCAACAGCTTAAATGAAAGATCTGTCTTTTTCACTCAGAATTCTTTCTCTAGATATCAAAATAATATATATAAACAGGCATAGACTAGGGATGCTGAAAAATTAAGCTGTGGCAACTAAAACGTACCACAAAGACTTCTTGCCTTACTGACAATCTCCAGACACAGTGCTCAAATAATATAATATAAATATAATGATTAAGTATTATCCATTTCAGTACTTTATAAATAAGAACCCTTTTAGTGCTATAACAAAAATAGTAATTTGCGCTTTATGCTGTGCTTCAGTTAAGCTCCTAATGAAAATCTTGCATCTCTGCTTGATCCAGTAAAGTATGAGGAAAAATAACTCATAACTCACCATAAAACCGGAAATTTATCTGCAACAACATCAGGTCGCACAGACCCAGCGTCGACACCAGTCATAGACCATTTGAGAAACCCAACACCCAGCACCTGGGTGATATCAAAATTACTCAGTGATATCTCCGTGCAAAAGTTCACACACCAAAGATTTTGACATCCTTGAGTCACGCTCATTGACATTGTAAAGTTTTGCATCGTTATAGCTATCAGGCACAATTTTTCATTATTCAAAGAAACAATTTCTTTCATAACTTTTATTATCTTCTTCAGTTGCTTTTGTACAAATAAGCCACGCAGACTCCAGAGCATGTTCTCCTGACATGAGGGCCACAAAGGGTTTAAAATCGTGATCGTGATTGGCGTTTTTTGACCTTTCTGTGACCGTGATTGCCGAAATTTCCATTTCTGTGATCGTGATGGGACTTTGCCCGTGATCCGTGATGACAAAAAAAATCAAGTCTCGTGATCGTGATCGTCATTTGTTTTCATCATTGACTGCGGTGATCATTGACAAAAATCAAGGTAACTGTGATCGTGAAAGCTAAAATTTCCCTTCCCGTGATCGTGATGATACCCCCCCCTTTGGGGCCCTCTGACATGCCCAACATTTGCGGGCCTGAGAAACAAATTCTGGCCAGAGATGGTTGACCTACAGGAGAAACTGTGGGGCCCAGCGGAGTCCCTGCAACAAACTGCAAACTTCGTCACGTCAACGAACCTGACAGTGTAGCACGGCAACGGGAACGCAGAACAAGAAGAAGTACAAATAAGGAAGGATAAACTCCAGAAACACTTACCTTCCAAGCAGCAAGGGTGTCCTCTTCAAGGCCTAGCCAAGTCTGGATATCATTCAGCCTGGTCTCCATCTGAAAAGAAACAGCAAAACCAAACCTAATGAATGCTAACTTTGTACAGCTGCACAAAAAATGTCACACAAATGTTGGTCATGCAGTGATTTCACTTGCACCATCATCCAAAACCACATATTCCTGCTCCCATGATCTCAATATTTGTAATGGGGATAGGGGGGGGGGCAAGTGGGGTTCCAGGGCTGAGCGACTGGGGTGTGGAATGAAGGTGTTCATCCAAATTGCCAGTCATTGCAAAGATATCCCAAAACAGGATCCCCAGCGGTCCCACGGAGGACAGAAGAAACGCTTCAAAGACACTCTCAAAGCCTCACTGAAAGCGTTTTCCATCAACCCTGACACGTGGGAGAAATCCACCTGGCGCGCCTCCATCCACAAAGGCGCCAAGATGTGCGAGGCCAGCAGAACCACCGCCGCTGAATTGATGAGACAGACCCGAAAAGCCCGTGCCATCAACCCTCCTGGAGACGTCCCACTCGTCCCTTGTCCCTTTTGTGTCCGAACCTTCCGTGCCAGGATCGGCCTTGTCAGCCATCTACGCACACACACAGAAATAGCCAGCCCCAGCAACCCCCGGATGACTGGAGTGGTCCTCGTCGAATCGACGGACGAACAACAAAAAAAATCTCAAAACAGAACAAGTGACAAAACAGTGGACCCTCCCTCCCCCCCTTTAGGACCTCCAATCTTCAAAAGGAGGGAGTCTTAAAATGGGGGTGATTGTACAGAGGTTATGAACAAAAAATCTGAGAAAACAAGGTCTTAAAAAGGAGGGAGTCTTAAAATGGGGGTGATTGTACAGAGGTTATGAACAAAAAATCTGAGAAAACAAGGTCTTAAAAAGGAGGGAGTCTTAAAATGGGGGTGATTGTACAGAGGTTATGAACAAAAAATCTGAGAAAACAAGGTCTTAAAAAGGAGGGAGTCTTAAAATGGGGGTACTTTTACCGAGGTTAAGAATAGAAAGTCGGAGAAAACAAGGTCTTAAAAAGGATGGAGTCTTAAAATGGGGGTACTTTTACCAAGGTTATGAATAGAAAGTCTGAGAAAACAAGGTCTTAAAAAGGAGGGAGTCTTAAAATGGGGGTAATTCTACAGAGGTTATGAACAAAAAGTCGGAGAAAACAAGGTCTTAAAAAGGAGGGAGTCTTAAAATGGGGGTAATTCTACAGAGGTTATGAACAAAAAGTCGGAGAAAACAAGGTCTTAAAAAGGAGGGAGTCTTAAAATGGGGGGTCTTCTTCTTCTGCGTTCGTTCTTCTTCTGCGTTCGTGGGCTGAAACTCCTACGTACACTCGTGTTTTTTGCACGAGTGGAAATGACCGTTTTTTACCCCGCCATTTAGGCAGCCATACGCCGTTTTCGGAGGAAGCATGCTGGGTATTTTTGTGTTTCTATAACCCACCGAACTCTGACATGGATTACAGGATCTTTTTCGTGCGCACTTGGTCTTGTGCTTGCGTGTACACGAGAGGGTGTTCGGACACCGAGGAGAGTCTGCACACAAAGTTGACTCTGAGAAATAAATCTCTCGCCGAACGTGGGGAAGAACTCACGCCGACAGCGGCCAACTGGATTCAAATCCAGCGCGCAACCGACTGAGCTACATCCCCGCCCTGGGGGGGTCTTAAAAGGGGGCTTCAACTGTAGCCAAAACTTATTCTCTTCAGTTTCTAGCAGCGTAACAGCGCGTAATTACCGACCTTTTTGATGACAGCCCCCATAGAGAATGTGCTGGCATGCTTCAGTTTGGCTGTTGCTGCCGCTCGCACCTTTTCACGGATTGCGCGACAGATGATGTACCTGTTGCAACAATTGTTTTATTGTTTTATTGGTACAAACAAGTTGTTTTCAAGAAATTGTGTGTGTGTGTGTGTGTGTGTGTGTGTGTGTGTGTGTGTGTGTGTGTATGTGTGTGTGTGTGTGTGTGTGTGTGAGTGTGTGTGTGTGTGTGTGTGTGTGTGTGTGTGTGTGTGTGTGTGTATGTGTGTGTGTGTGTGTGTGTGTGTGTGAGAGTGTGTGTGTGTGTGTGTGTGTGTGTGTGTGTGTGTGTGTGTGTGTGTGTGTGTGTGTGTGTGTGTGTATGTGTGTGTGAGTGTGTGTGGTTATGCATGCTTGCATGCGTGTGTGTGATGGCATGTGCATGTTCAATTCATTAATGAGTCTTTAAATTAGAAACTCAACGCTCAAATGTACTGAGTTGTAGTTTTACGTGATACTACTACCTGTTAGACGGTTTCGCATAGTGAATGCATCAAATCATTTACATTTTTGTACAAAAAAACATGAAAAAGTGTTTTTCTCACCAAATTGTCTTTTTCTTGAGCAAGCCCATCACAGAACTATTTTCATCCAGAAAATACAGCACTTCTCCTTCGTACTGGTAGCCCTGTCGGATCTGTCCAACAGTTAAAAGTGGGAACATCAATATTTCAGATGTAAACAGAACAGGGGGATTTTATTCAAAGTTTTTAAAATCTGTTTAACATTTCTGGTTTAGTCAGATTGCCTATTTGTTACATAAAAAAAGCCATGACAGAGAGAATGCTAAGAGGAAAGGGTTCCGCGGGATTCGCAGGAATACAGTACAATCTTCTTTGTGTGAATTTGATCATATAGTATAGTATAGTGACAGTTTGGTTGCAGCAAGCAAGTTGCAATACCTGACTGTTTACAAATCAGTAATTTACAACTTCATCTATATATATATACGACTTGTGTCTGTGTGTGTGTGTGTGTGTGTGTGTGTGTGATTGATCGCCATGCACGGCCAAAGTTCTCGATGGATCTGCTTCAAATTTGGTGTCCATATTCAGATACACCCTGCACAAAATCTGGTCGATGAGATATTTCAATACGTGCTCTCAGCGCGCAGCGCTGAACCGATTTTGGTTCCACCTCAGCTACCCGGGCCCCCATACCGACACACCATAGCCGCTACACCACATCACAACGCCAAAGTTCTCGGTGGATCTTTTTCAAATTTGGACACCGTATTCAGCTACACCCCGGACACAATATCATCGATGAGATATTTCAACACGTGCTCTCAGCGCGCAGCGCTGAACTCATTTTCGTTTTTGGGTTCATTTCATCATTATAAGTAACTCTTCCTTATCTTCTCCAGTGTTTGGCGTTTATCTCCCTTCCTTCGTGTGGCTTTCCCGTTCAGTTGTAAGTTACTACACTGCGCTGTCCACTGCGCTGAGCGTCTTCGGATATTCCCGGCGTTCTGTTACTGTTACCTATTTTTAGAAGGTCAACGCAGTGTACAGAACGTAAATTGGACCCGTAAATTATCCTCACTGTAAAAGTGCAAAGGTCGAATCAATTTATAGCCACGCGAAAAATACACTGTCATCTATCTCTCTATAGATACGGCTTCTCTGTGTTTGTGTGTGTGTGTGTGTAAGTGTGTGTGTCTCTATGTAAGCAACACCTGTGCATTCTTCAGTTCTGTTTGTGATGTGGTCTGGCGGCTTTTCTGTAATTTTATGTACTGGCCTTCTTTTGAGAAGCCATACCTTGCTCAGTCCTGTTTGAGTGGAGTTCGCCTCCAAAGGTGATTAACACGGTTACATTCGTCGACAAGGATGGGACTCGATATGGTCAGGAATGGCATTATGGCCACTGAATCATTTTCGTGCTGTTCCCATTCCACGAATCTGGGAGGGACCTAAGCTTGGCGGGT
Source organism: Littorina saxatilis (assembly GCF_037325665.1). Lineage (NCBI taxonomy): Eukaryota > Metazoa > Mollusca > Gastropoda > Littorinimorpha > Littorinidae > Littorina > Littorina saxatilis. Next base: position 9,092,908 of record NC_090245.1, on the reverse strand, counting down.
CCATAGTTCGGACCCGGCGAAGCCGGCGTACGGCTCTAAGTACTTCTTCCCGGCGAAGCCGGCTACCCGGCGAAGCGGGTATTCATTCTAGTATACTATATATGACGAACTTAAATGTTCTGAACACTTTCCCGACAAGTTTAATACAGTATTACAAACAAAATACATGTACTATCAAAGTAGTTGAGTCAACAAAAAAAGTAATAAAAAGGAAACAGAATGGACATGAAAAAATAGAAACTGACCTGTGTCATGTGTGACTCAACATCGGAGACAGGGAGGATGCTGTAGTCCACTGTTGCTAACCCTAGCGCACGAGCAATCTGCAACAAAATTCAAATTCAAATAGGAACATAAAAGTCAGCTTCACTTATTCCAAAGTTTGGATCCAACACTAAAAAACTGTACCAGCTATTATGCAAGCTGGCTTGCAGAAAATTCAGATTTTGAAACAAGTTTTTTGTTTTTTTCAATCGCATTGCTAATTTAAAAGTTGCTATAGTTGTTACAAGCAACCAATTGAATACACAAGAGGTTGTCTAATGTCAAGAATATTTTCTTCCCCAAAGAACTCACATGACAAAAAGAAAGAAAGAAAGGAGAAAAGAAATCTGAACCAGTCTTTGAAGTCTGAAGCACATTTGAAGGAGCTCAACTGTCATTGTCCATTACAATTCAGACGTAGATGGATTTGTTCATACAAACCATTTTTTTCTGAATGCACATTCAGTGAATTCTGTTTTAATTATCACTGATCAAGTACCCATTTTTCATACTTCTTCTGTGTTCGAAATTCATGGCCGTCATATATTCTTTGTACTGACCTCAATGCCTATATGAGGTGGCACAGTGCAGAGCTGACTCTCCGAGGCTGGGTCAAGGTCAGGTGACGTCCATGTGATGAACTGGAGCATGTTCCTGTTGAAAGCATAGTGGTCATTTTGTGCATACAAATTATAAACAGTAGGCCTAAAAATAAAATAGGTGTGGTTACGGTAACCTGACCTACCCTATTTTTTAGGGGCAGACCCTATAACTTTTTATTACATTTGTCCAAAAAAAAACCAAAAAAAAAAGCAATACAAACATTCGTTTTTCCCAAAGACTGTAGTGGCCTGGAACCAATTAGATGAAGAAACTGTAACCTCGGCATCGACCGAGAGCTTCAAGTCGGCGCTGGCAGTAGCCAGACGACGATAAAGAGCTAGCTGCGCACCCCCCACTCCGCTGCAACAATGCCAGACATCTGGATGACTTGTTCTACAAGTGCAGCGTAACAGACAGATACAGATACAGATACAGAGAAAACGAGTGCAGAAAACGCAATGAAAGTGAAAGCGCCTGAGTCGCACACTTATTTCCCTGTCAAGTAGGTTTAATTTGTACACATTAGAAAAAAAAGTTAAACAAAAAAAAGTGATTGCCAACCTTCCTACCCTATTTTGTTTTTGTGGCCGTATCAACAAACAAGAATTGTAGGTCATTGGAACGCTTAATTATTGAAAAAACAAAACGTTACATTTACAATCAAACGATAAGCTAGAAATTGTAAACAGCGATGAGCAAGTTGAAGATGATTTGTTGACGAGCTTCTATCTAAAAATATATTTTGTTAAAACCAGCTCTCTTTTTTTCAATGGAAGGAAGGAAGTTTTAACCACCACCTCGATCTTTCTCTCACTTCCATTTACTTTCTTTTCCTTCATTCTCCTCTTTTTCTTCTTTTTTCAGTCTTTCATTATTTTATCATTCTCTTCCATCCCAGTATGGATGTGGCAGACGTGCCTGTCTGGAGTACTTTGGGTGTTCTTACTTCGTATGTTTTATTGTTCTTATTTTTGTTTTTTAAGGTTGTTGTCATGTGTTGTTTTGGTTGTGTTAAGAGCAGATGAACCACATTTTTCCATCCATTGTATTAACACTTTCGCGACGGGACGCTGATAAATCAGTAACCGCGCTGACACGCCCATGGACGGGACGCGCATTTTTCAGTATCAGTCATACAAGGTACAAGACTCGTGATTGCTTCCCGGTTTTTGAAGATTGCAATAAATTGAGTTGTTTCCCTTGATACACGTGGTTTTCTCTTCCGGCTTGATCAAATTAGTGCAGATTTGCATGGTGTTTTCGAACAAAAAAAATGAATCGAAGGCGAGCCTTGTCACGGGAGGAGATTCTCCGGATGTTGGATCTTGAGGATCCTGTAGATCATGATACATCGTGTCGTTTTCGCCTCAAGAAAGCGATAATAGCAGTGATATTGAGGAAGAAACAGTCCTGTTGTTGCTAGTACGAGTCGGCAAACTACACGTGGTTGGGGGTGATACTGCTAGACGAACATGTATCTCGGAATCGTGCAGGAGCTATGGGGGCGTGGCAGCACTGATAACAATGGATGGCTGGAGCCTTCTAATCCTTTTGGAAATGTTCATAGGTGTACAGTTGGTACTTTGTTGTGAAAATGTGACTTATATTCAATATGGATTACCTAGACATCATTTGGTGAGTGTCACAGTTTTGTTTCATTTGAGTCAGGATGCTGTGAGTGAATGCGTGATTTGCTTGTTTTTTTCTTTGTACTGTCTCCTTATTTCTGTGTACAATGTTAACAATATTTCAGCTAATTCATAGGTTTTACACCTTGTTTGGTTATAACATTATTTATAATACTTTCTGTTAAAAAATAACTTTTAAAAAAAGCAGTGGAAAATAAAACACACACAAAAAAACGTTAAAAAACACAAATTATCCCCCTTTCACCCCCCTTTGCTAAAACAAATCGCGTGACAAACTTATAAATAGCACGACTGAACTGGGCATCCATTTTTGAATTAGTACACAAAATTTGGTGGTGATTGGACTTAATTCAAGCTTGCTAGACAGATTTCTTTACAGTTACTGATTTTTGGGAAGTTTCTTGGTGGCAAGCTTGGGCAGGCAGGACGTTAACGCCGTGGCAGTGCTAGTCACAATAGTGTTAATTGTATGGACAATAAATGATCTTATGTTATGTTATGTTATGTTATGTCTTATGTCAACATTCCCCCTTTTCGCTTTCCTAAATCCTTCCTGTTGTTCTGTATCTTATTTTTCTCGCATGATACCTACCCCGGCAGATGACTCAGATTTTCCACATGCTGGTGATCAGGGGACAGGATTTCAAAGATGGCCGTGTAGCCAGTGACAGCAAGGAACTGAAGCAACCTGATCGGAAAACAAACCGCCCTTAGAAACACACAAAACAACTAAAGAAAATAAGTCAGTCCTTAATCATATTTCACAATTCTCATTTAAAGCTCAAATACCTACCTCACGCTTCAAATTTCATTTGAACTGGCAAATCTATGCACCAAATTCCATACGAATTGCTGAATAATTATCTCTTTTTTTCATAATTTTTCTTATAAACTTTTAATAATGCAGTGTCCAAACTGGCAAACAAAACAACTACCCCAACTAACGCTGCTTTGGTCTTACGTATTTTAAGAAACTGACCTGTCCTTTTCAGAAGGTTCCATTGCCTCTAGAATATCCATAATTACTTCACAGATTTCTGACGCAATTCTGAAGCGGTCACCATGGTAACGTTTGATGTCCTCTGCAATGGATATTATTCAAAGAAATGGTTACAGAAAAAAAGTTTGCATGAAAAACCACATACAAAGATGTCATGAACCTTGACAACCTTCATCATTAAAGTCTGATATTGTGGTCTGGTTTTAACACTTGATATATATAAATATCGAATTTGTCTTAGGGATTACAGCCGGATAGGGTATTTATTCTGTACTGCATCCTTCTTCCAGATAAAAAAAAAAGCTCAATAATGAAAGTATCAGGTACTTTGCTAGCTTCCAATAAAAACATTGTGCAGTCATTTTTCCTTCATTAATACTTTTTTTTGAAAAAAAAAAGTACTTTAATTCCTTTTTTTTAAACAAAAGCAATGTATTCATAAAACTCAAAAACATCTTTGCTCTTCTCACCTCGAGTGCGGAACAGCATGTGCACATTTTTAGATCCTGCGCAGATGAGCATGCGGCCACAAAGATTTATGCAACTCAGGTGTGCTGCTTCCCCATTAGCTTTCATTGTTGCAACAATACGAGAAACTGAATCCATCGGCTGTCAAAGAAATAGATACACATAATATGAACAAATTTCAAACAGCGAAAGTCTCTTGGAACTAAGAATCTTCTCTTCTTCTTCTTCTTCTTCTTCGTTCATGTGCTGAAACTCCCACGTTCACTCATGCTTTTTAACGAGTGGGTGTTTACATGTATGACCGCTTTTACCCTACCATTCAGGCAGCTATACGCTGCTTTCGGGGGAGAAAAAATAATCAAAACTTCAGGTAAACTTGAAAAAGGAATTATGTCTCCCCCAAACAAAGTCAATGATAAGTAAATCTTGTCAGCATCTTTTCTTCATAAACAGAAGACATAAGACATAAGATTTTATTACATGGTTGAAATAATATAAGATGTTTGATGGGTTGTTGACAGACCAGCTTTTTTTGTCTGTCCGAGGGGGAGCATATCGTCTTTTGTTTCATATTTATTGACCAAGGCCGAAGGCCGCGGTCAATAAATATGAAACAAAAGTCGATATGCCCCCCGAGGACCGACAAAAAAGCTGGTCTGTCAACAAACCATCAAACATCGTTTTTGTCATCATTTTGGTAGTGAGAAAATAAGTGCACAATCAACCCAGGGAGCCATGCTTTGAAACACGGGTTCCGTGCTGATAACCACACGAGTCCCGGTTTGATTACCACTGGCAATCAAAGCTGGCGTGTGAAAGCAACTTTCTGTGTTTTTGAGTTCATTAAATGTTGGGATGAATATGTCAGGTTTGAGGATGCACAGTTCTGTAGGTTCATCTCGGTATTCCACCCCCTCGGCTTTCTGTTGTAAATATTAAGCTGAGTGATCGAATGTGGAAGCTACGTTTGATCAAAGGTCACAGAAGATTTGCGTCGTGCAGCGAAGGAAAGAATCACGATCTTGTTTCCGACTCAGTACTTCTTTGTTTTTCATTAGACCTGTCATTCTGCTTGCTCGGCTTTGTTAGATGTTTGCATATCTTGTTGCTATTTTCTTTGCTTTTATTATTGTTTCTTATTTGTGCTTCGTTTATCGATACAACGTCTTGTGCACGGGTCAAAATGTGTGTGTCAGGGGTCGTTTTACTTGAACTTGACGTTCGTGTTTCTCCGAACGTCTGTGTATCGAAACACAGATACACGCACTCCATGACTCTGTGAGAAGACAAAACATATCGCTAGGTTTGATTTGTTTTTGATGAATGTATGACCTTCAGATTGGTAGCTCAGTTGGTAGAGCACTGGACTTGTGATCGAAAGGTCGCAGGTTCGAATTCGGGCCGGGACGGACACGGGTCAACTTTATGTGCAGACCCAGAGACGGAAGCCATGTCCCACCCCCGTGTCATCACAATGGCACGTAAAAGACCTTGGTCATTCTGCCATAAGTGCAGGTGGCTGAATACACCTAAACACGCAGACACCTGGGTAGCGCGACTCCGTTGCTGCTAGCTTTCCACTAGGAGGAAGCGACCCGAATTTCCCAGCGATGGGACAATAAAGTAATGAAAATGAAAAATGAAAATGAAATTCATGAAGAAGTTTTGTTTTTTGTTTACTTTTGCCAGTTCGTTTTTGGAACTTTGCAAAGCAGTGTCATGTCGTCTGTTTACTAGGCCCAATGAAAAGAGCCGAAGAATCCCCGAGCGTTTCTATTGGGTTTGCTTTTGGTTATCCATGTATAACCTGCTTCCTGCAACTATGGTAACCGGGGATTTATTGCCTGGGGAACATGAGATTTATTTCCCAGGTGCTTGTGAATGAAAACTCGTGAAAATGATGACAAGATCTTATGTCTCAATACTTTAAAAATCTTATACGCTCTCAAACAGAGTGACACTCAAAGTGCAAATATCATTTTCTGCTGAATTCAAATTTTGGTTCCTTCTTTGAATGAAATATCCTTGTTTGATGTGACTTAAAACGTAAATGCTGCCAGCCACTGTACACGTTTGCAAGATTGTCCATATACATATTTTATTAACCATAATAATAGACAAATTCCGAAAATAATTCTGTCGGATTTGTATGGATTGTGAAAGAGTGAATGCCCTTGCTTGTTACTCTGACAAACATTGGAGAAGTTAATCATTAGCAAGGGGTTTGTGGGAAACACGGGCAGGAGCACATGTGAAGTTATTTGTCCGAGGAAAAGCAAGGGCATTCACTCTTTCACAACCCATACAAACTCGATGGAGTTATTTCCGAAAAATCGTCTATAATCTCCAGATATAATCTCTTACATCCCAAACAAAGCACTGAGTTCCCAGAAGAGTTATCCTTACCTTTGTGAAGTAGCGCTGCCAAGTGTGATTGTCTCCCCTGTCCCTGTCGTCGTCATCACCAAGGCCACCTGTGAATTTCTTCAGGCCGTACAGAACCAGTCTCGATCCTCTTTGCTCTCCTTTGTTGATGTGCAGAAAGCAGTTGCCCCTGGCAACCTGGTTACAAACAAAATCACACTTCTCTGATCACAAACCACTTGTAAATGACATTGTGTAAATCACATTGCGTTTGTCAAATTTAAATATCAGTGATGTCTTCGGCACACATACACAATGTGTCTCCATTTATTCATGACGCAGCCGCCGAATCACAACTACTTGCTACTTGTTTTTCACCTTCAATTTCTCAAACACACACACATGCATGCATGCTAGCAAACACACGCACGTACCCACACACATACAGTCAAGCAAGCGAATCAGCACACAAACTCACACGCTCACACAAATACACACACACACACACAAAAACACACACACACACACAAAAACACACACACACACACAAAAACACACACACACACACAAAACACACACACACACACCGACAAACACACACACACACAGACACACACACTGACACACACACACACACACAGACACACACATTCAAACACACACACACAAAAACACACACACACACACACACACACACACACACACACACAAAAACACACACACACACACAAAAACACTCACACACACACACACACAAAAACACTCACACACACACTTACCCTCTGTCTGATTTTTTGGTATTTGTCATAAATAGCATCATCTGGTCCTCTACTTTGCACTTTGACGTCGAGCAGCTCCCCCGATGGACACTCCTTGGGCAGAATCCCCACTGGTATGGGGAAACTCACTATCTTCAGATTCTTGTTCCCTTTAGCCCAGTCAAGCCAGCTGAAAAGTACAGGTCTTATGACAGCAAACACTTTATTGATTTTCTTCCCATTGTCTTTTTCTGCCATTCATTCTTCTTTCCCACAAAAGTACAGTTATATATTTCTATTTTCTTGTTCTTGTTTGGGGTATTTGTTTATAAGAAAAAGAAGAAAATCCAGAAGAGGATGTGTGTGTGTGTGTGTGTGTGTGTGTGTGTGTGTCTGTGTGTGTGTGTGTTTGTCTGTTTGTCCGTGTCTGTGCGTGTGTATGTGTCTGTCTGTATACATGTGTGTGTGTGTGTCTGTGTGTGCGTGCGTGTGTATGTGTTTGTCTGTATGTGTGTGTCTGTCTGTGTGTCTGTGTGTCTGTCTGTCTGTATGTATGCATGTATGTCTGTGCTGGAAGCTATATGTGCAGCTAAAACGTCTGTTCAGAATTCAAGTTAGCACAGTGATGCAAAACTGAAAGTAAATACATGTGATCACTATGCTATCTTACCTTTCAGCTTGTTCCTGTCCTACATCACGGGGACGGTTAGTCTTTATACTCTTGGCGAAAGCGGCAACTTCATTTTTCACATCGGCATCACCAATTCTTTCTGTTATCTGTGTTACAATGTTCTCAAAAGTTTCCGGACCTATGGGCGCTGCCATCTTTGCGCCGCGCAGTGAATACAGACCACAACCGCTACAGAACTTTATATTGAAACGTACAAATGTTTAACAAAACGAGCGTTCGTCGAGAGGAGAGTTTCTCACAAGATCGCAACAAACTGTCTATTTTTAAATACGTGTTTTTCCACCCTCAAAATTTCTCGAGTATCGTCCGCTTTACTTCCGGTTTCACAATCGCCTGGCAACGTCCAACAAATGGGCGAGTGAGCCAAATCGGCAAATGAGAAGAGCGAGATGAATTTGAAAGAAAATCCTGACACTTCTTGACGGAGTAATGTCTCCGTTTGCTTCTCTTGCAACACAAAGACTTTCCGTCACAACTCACAATGAAAAAAAACCGAGATACAGACTGATGCAAGGCAGTGGTAACCCCGATCTGCTCGAGTCACGAGTCGGCGTGTGTGTTTTGTCACCACTGTACATTCTCTTACTCAAGAGGCTGCGTTTACAGTAAACCCGAGCGATTTCACCACTGTTGGTAAACACGTCCGGTTCGTGCAGGAAACGTGTGTGTGTCGTAGAGCGCTGAAATATAAATACAAGTTTTGATGTAGGGGGAAACATTTTCTTCGAACTTTGCTGGGTAACTCGATCAAAATTGTGTCAGTTGTATGGTTTATGTTTAAATTCACATTTTATTGTGCACTGCTCATACAGTTGTGGCGATCAGTTTTCATTCGATTATTCATGTTGTTTAGTTCGGCCCAAGTTGATCCAAGTTGTAACTATGGTATGTAATGCCTCCTGAACCCGAAACACACTTCACCAAAATGCGTTCGCTGCGAAAGAACAAAATTACAATAAAAGATCAGAGAAACAGTGGTTGAGATTGACAGGCGAAGCTTGAAATATATTATGCTTGATGTGCATACAGATAAAGTAAGAAAGTTTTGAATTTTAAAACAAGTAGGCACGGGGTTGTTTATTTTCAATGGTGTAAGCAAATGTGCACAGAAACTTTAGTTTTCTTTTGTCCCCTTTTCCACTTCTTCGTCTGTTTAGCTCCCGAGATTCTCCTTTTTACATTTAGTCAAGTTTTGACTAAATGTTTTAACGTAGAGGGGGAATCGAGACGAGGGTCGTGGTGTATGTGTGTGTGTCTGTCTGTGCGTGTGTGTGTGTAGAGCGATTCAGACCAAACTACTGGACCGATCTTTATGAAATTTGACATGAGAGTTCCTGGGAATGATATCCCCGATCTTTTTTTCTTTTTTTCGATAAATACCTTTGATGACGTCATATCCGGCTTTTTGTAAAAGTTGAGGCGGCACTGTCACACCCTCATTTTTCAATCAAATTGATTGACATTTTGGCCAAGCAATCTTCGACGAAGGCCGGACTTCGGTATTGCATTTCAGCTTGGTGGCTTAAAAATTAATTAATGACTTTGGTCATTAAAAATCTGAAAATTGTAAAAAAAATCATTTGTTTTTAAAACGATCCAAATTTACGTTCATCTTATTCTTCATCATTTTCTGATTCCAAAAACATATAAAAAAGCTCTGAAAATTAAAAATATACAAATTATTATTAAAATAAAATTTCCGAAATCGATTTAAAAACAATTTCATCTTATTCCTTGTGGGTTCCTGATTCCAAAAACATATAGATGTGATATGTTTGGATTAAAAACACGCTCAGAAAGTTAAAAAGAATAGAGATAAAGAAAAGCGTGCTATCCTTCTCAGCGCAACTACTACCCCGCTCTTCTTGTCAATTTCACTGCCTTTGCATCGAGCGGTGGACTGACGATGCTACGAGTATACGCTCTTGCTGTAAAAATGCAGTGAGTTCAGTTTCATTCTGTTAGTTCGACAGCTTGACTAAATGTTGTAATTTCGCCTTACGCGACTTGTTTACATTTAGTCAAGTTTTGGCTGGGCGTTAAGCAAACAAACAAACAAACAAATCGTATAAACCAACTCATGTCCAACATAGGCACTTAGACCTGACGGACAGTAAGCCCCTTAAATTTGACTTTTTTGTCTTAAAGCATCATAATCGCATCAAAGCGTAATAAAGCTTATCAAAGCGTGGTTTAAAGCGTAACAAAGCGTAACAAGCGACCTGATCAAATCGGGAAATAATTCGTCCCCAAAGCGTAACCAATTCGTATCAGAGCGTAACATTACTTAGGAGATCGTGATATTTTTGGAATAATGATGGCGCTTTGCTCGCCGATTTGAAGCGCGGCATTCGCCGTTGGTGTGAACTAGGCATTAGCAACACAACCAAAACATCCCCAAGTTCGTGTCTAAGGCCTAAAAAAAAAAATAGGAGTGGTTACGGTAGCCCGACCTACCCTATTTTTAGGGGCCGACCCTATAACTTTTTATTACATTTGTAAAAAAAATTTTACAAAAAAACACAAGAAAACGAGTGCAGAAAACGCAATGAAAGCGAAAGCGCCCGAGTCGCACACTTATTTCCCTGTCAAGTAGGTTTAATTTGTACACATTAGAAAAAAAAGTAAAAAAAAAAAAGAAGTGATTGCCTGCCTTCCTACCCTATTTTTTTGGGCTATGTTAGGCCAAACAAAAAAATAGGTCTGTTTACGGTAACCCGACCGACCCTATTTTTTTCGCGCGACCCTAGACTTTTTTTTTGCATTTGGGGGAAAACAAAAAAAGAAGCAAAATAACGTAAAAATATGTTTTTTTGGGAAAAAAAAAATCCCGACCTACCGACCCTATTTTTTTGGCCTATGTTACCGTAAACAGACCTCTTTTTTTGTTGGCCTTACCGTAACCACACCTTTTTTTTTTTTGGCCTAATGTTAATTGCGTTGTGCGTGCATGCCTGTGCACGGCAATGTTTGTACGTTTCTCAGCCCCGCTCTATAATGAATGGTTTCAAATACCATCTAGTCAGTCGTTTCACCCCGTGGAACTAAACCACTGGAGCTCTTCTTTCGCTTACCTGACGCTTTGTGTTGTTTGTCTGTCGGTCTTTGTTTTGTTTTAGTTCTAGTAGCTAGTGGTAAATCCTAAACTCTCTGTCTCTCTTTATCTCTGTCACGGTGTCTGTCTGTCTGTCTGTCTGTCGATCTGTCTGTCTGTCAGTCTCTGTGTCTCGATCCCTCTCTTTTTCCCTTTTTCTCCCCCCCCCTCCTCCTCGCTCTCTTTCTCTCTCTCTCTCTCTCTCTCTCTCTCTCTCTCTCTCTCTCTCTCTCTCTCTCTCTCTCTCTCTAAATCACTCAAATCACTTGAACACTCCCTAGCGATTGCACGTTTTACTTCCCCCCCCCCCCCCCCCCCCTCCTCTCGACAAGTGCTAGTGTTTCGTGTTCAAAAGCCGGTATTTCTGGTCTATTCATCATTGAAAATGTTATTCGTGTTCTTTTAAAAATCTGGTCGCGCTTCGATGGCGTTCAATTCCTTTGCATCGTTCTCTTCACCGTGTTGAAATCGACGAGATGTACAGGTGCTGGAATCTTAAAAATAATTAAGTGTTGACGTTTTGCAGGTACAATGCTGCTGATGGTTGTGTGTTGCTTGTATTTAAGTGCAAGTACAGTATTGCAGACAGACACGCAAGCACACAAACACATGCAATCCTCCACACATAGAGAGAGAGAGAGAGTCTGGAGTCTGGAGTCTGGATGGTTTATTGATTAGGCCTTGGGCCCATTTCAATTCAGAGAGAGAGAGAGAGAGAGAGAGAGAGAGAGAGAGAGAGAGAGAGAGAGAGAGAGAGAGAGAGAGAGAGAGACACACACACACACACACACACACATACCAACACACACCAACACACACACCAACACGAACACACACACACCACACACACACCAACACCAACACACACACACACATACACAAACACATGCAATCTTCCTCACATATATATATATATATATAGAGAGAGAGACTGAGAGAGAGAGAGAGAGACACACACACACACACACATACCAACACACACAAACACACACACCAACACCAACACACACACACATACCAACACACACCACACACACACACACATACACAAACACAAACACGCGCGCGCTCGCGCAGAAAAATATTGTTATATAACCGTGATACTCGAGTTTGAGGATGTTTTTTGGTCGCCTCTGCTGTAGTTTCTTCAAAATTGTGACAGTTTCATATGTTTTTGATAATGTTTGGAGACGTGCTCTCATGATAACCAAGGTAATTTGTTTTCCAAAATTTCAAATTGCATGTAGTATTGTAGAATTTCCTTTGCAGTTACATCGGTGAAAAAAGTCATTCTTCCCATGGTCTACGGAAAAATTTTAAATGATAGTTCTCTTTTCGAACATCTGTGTTTTACAATTCAAGAAGACTATTGAGTACATGTAGTCAAGTTCTCAGTATGAGGCCATCAAATGACATGAGTTTTTCATTCAGAATCATCTGTTTGGAAAAATGCAATCCATAACTTACTTTTTTGTGTTATTTAGTATAAATATAATTTAAACACTTGTTTTACTGTGCCTGTGGCTGGTGGGTACCACCAGTCACAACCCCTCGGTCTGCATGCTTTTTATGGTGCATTTTTGTCTTAAATTGTGAGCTGATGTCAGGTATGTTTGACTGACCAGCAGTGGGCCGCTCACTTGGCATTTTACCTGCGCCCGTGTCGCAGCAGCGCTCTTCACTCTTCACAAGCTCTTACCGCCTTTGCCCCATCCTATCACGGCTTACTAGTGCCAAAACCTCATAATTGTAATTATCAAGGGAAAATGAGTAATTTTCCCTTGATAATTACCATTTTCACGTGTTTATTACTAGTTTTCCCAGGAAAATTACTAACTTTCCCGGAATAATTACTAACTTTCACCTGTTAATTACTAATTTTTAGTTTTGGCTCACTTCCTGACGGATTGCTAGTGCCAAAACTAAAAATTAGTAATTTTCCCGTGAAAATGAGTAACTAACAGGTGAAAACAGTAACTGACAGCGTTAATTAGTAATTATCACGTGATAATGGGTAACCCCAGGTTTTGGCACTAGCGGCCGTCATAGGGCTTACTAGTGCCAAAACCTCATAATTGTAATTATCAAGGGAAAATTAGTAATTTTCCCTTGATAATTACCATTTTCACGTGTTAATTACTAATTTTCCCGGGAAAATTATTAACTTTCACCTGTTAATTACTAATTTTTTGTTTTGGCTCACTTCCTGACGGATTGCTAGTGCCAAAACTAAAAATTAGTCATTTTCCCGTGAAAATAACTAATTATCCCGTGAAAATGAGTAACTAACGAGTGAAAACAGTAACTGACAGCGTTAATTAGTAATTATCACGTGATAATGGGTAACCCCAGGTTTTGGCACTAGTAAGCCGTCATACCATCCACCTCCCTTGTTTGCTATAGCTGGCTGCGCTTTTTCATAATTTTGTACCGAAGGATTATGTATACGTTCTGTGAAATGTTATGTCTACCTTATATGGAAAACGTATTGTTGTTATTGTGTAATAGGGGTGCTAGTTTTAAATTTGTTAAACCTTAAGTGTTCTTAAATAATATGTGATTTTTGTCCCTATGAAATTAAAAAACTTGCCTTCGGTTTTTGACACACAAAAGGAACTTCTTGTCACATGAATTTTATGGTTGTGGTTGTTGTGGTGTGTGTGTGTGTGTGTGTGAGTGAGTGAGTGAGTGAGCTGTGTGTGTGTGTGTGTGTGTCGTGTGTGTGTGTGGGTTTGTATGTGTGTATGGGTGCGTGTGTGTGAGTCTGTGCGTGTGTGAGTGAGTGTGTTGTATCCTTCTATGAGTGCGTGTGTGTGAGCGTGCTTGGTTGCGTAAAAGTACTAGTTTAATTACATAGTAGCCGAGTGGGAGCGCTGGCTTGCTTCGATGATTAGGAGAAAAGAATTGGGTTTGGTTGATTAACAGGACGTTGGGTGGGGCAGGTGGAAATGTGTGATTGCATGCATTTGGGGTTCGGGGTACGGGGTATGCGGTGTCAGTGTGGGGTATCTTAGACCGGTACAGCTGACTTTGGCTTTTGGTTTGTGTGTGTGTGTGAGTGTGTGTGTGTATGTGTGTGTGTGCGTGTGTGTGTGCGTGTGTGTGAGTGAGTGAGTGAGTGAGCTGTGTGTGTGTGTGTGTGTATTCATGCAATGCGGTATATGCATGCGTATGTGTGTGTGTGTGCGTGTGTGGCCTGTGTGTGTGTGAGTGTGTGTGAGTGTGTGTGTGACGGTGTGCATTCGTGCTCACACGCTCACCGCTGCTTGCCTTGTGTTGTGTGCATCAGTGAGCTTGTGCCTGTACCGGTGTAACACGAGAAAATTACTCCCACAAGATTTTTACTCCGGAGTAAACATTTCGTACGAAAAAGTTACTCCCTTTACGAAAAAAGCACTCCCCCATTGCACGAGAAAATTACTCCCCAAGACAGGTGAGTTCCGAGTAAACATTTCGTTCAAAAATGTTACTCCCCTGACGAATAAATAACGAATAAATTACTTCACCTCAACACGAGCAACTGATTTAACTTCCCATGCCAGGTGTACGATATTTTTACTCCCTTGTCCCCTGTTAGTTCTTGGTGGTGGGAGGGGTGGAAGGAGGGTAGCGCGACATTCGTGTGCGCGAGATCACTAGTCTTATTGGCATTATCCCTTCGCCCGCATCCCATTTTTGCGTACGAGATTTTTACTGGAAGTAAAAAAAATGGGGAGTAAAAATTTCGTGGAGGGAGTCATTTTTTCGTGCCTTGGGGAGTTCTTTTCTCGTACGAAAAGTGTACTCGGAGTAAGAATTTCGTACGAAATATTTATTTATTTGCCCGTCTGTCTCTTCGTCTATTCCTGACTGCTTGCATACAGACCGGTATATGCAACGCGTGTCGGTTTCAACCCAAAGCCCTGCTGACAAAGTGCAGGGAAAACCCCACTGTGGAAGAACGCGGAACCACAGTCTCTGGCGGAACCATGGCACGCAACTATAATTAGTGTCACTCACGAACTTCAGACCTTTCAGGGGCGCGACCCGTTGCTTGGATGGGTATTTGTTAGGGTATACCTCTGTGTGCGTGTGCGCCGTGTCTATGCAGAGATACTGCAGTCACTGAGATAGAAATCTCTGGTGTCAGATCTTCTGTGTGTGTCACTGAGTCACTGACCGTGCGTGTGTGTGCTCATCAGTGGATATCGAGTCCTTCATTAAAACAACCACACCTTATCACGGTAACAGATTGTTGAAAACAACACTCTCTTTTTAACAGGGCCGGACCCAGGGCTGGGGGGGTTCCAGGGGTTCCGGAACCCCACCCCTGGAAAAAGCATGTACCTTGCTTTGAGTGTTTTTTTTTTTTTTTTTAATTTTGTGTCTGTCTCTAACAAATTTTATTCAATGTGAAATCCGATGAGAAAAAGGTACCCCCCCCCCCCCACACCAAAACAATGCTGCTCTTAACCCTCAAAACAAGGCCCAGAATGCACCAGATTGCACAGATTTTAACCGTTTTTCAAAAATTTTCCGGGGGAGCATGCCCCTGGACCCCCCTACTTCGCGCTTTGCTTCGCCACTTCGCTGATTTGCCCCCCCAAAAAAGGAGGAACCCCCCCCCCTTACAACTCATTTGGTCCGGCCCTGCTTTTAGAAACTATTTGTTGACTAAATATAGGTCCCTGGTCTGAATGACAGTAATGGGACTTTTATTTCCATGAAATCTCCTCCGTCGACAAACAGAAAACCAACATCAACACTTAAACAGACCTTTTACGAAAAAAACAAAACGTTCTCCTTCTACCCACCAGCTTCCCTCTTAACCCCCCCCCCCCCCCCCCCCCATCCCCGCTGGGACTCAACCCTTCCCTCCCCCCCCCCCCCCCTTCAAATCTTCAAGTGTAGCACAGCTGGTCAGTATGTACAATCTTATTGTTCTGCTTGACCTTTCGTGTGTGCCCCCGCACTTACATCTAATACTGCAGAAAAAAGTTAAGTATATCTGCAAACACAGACCGATTCGGGCGGTAGCTAAGGGTCTGTGTTCATTGCAACTCAGACCGCCTTCCGCGCGAGACACAGGCACGTGGAATAGAAAACAGCATTGTCTGTACTTAGCATCTGATTCGCTCGACACGTTGTTGTTTTGCTTGCCGAGTACATAGCATGCTGACGGTGAACCATCAGTTTTAAGACCCTCCGCTTTAACATTCCCTTCATTTTCTCAGACTTTTTTTCTTCATGTTGTCAGTAAATTCATTCCCTTCCGGCTTTCTTTGTCTTTGTCTTTTTTTCTTTTCTTTCAAGATTTCAGTAGGTTTTAATGTAAAAGTATAGTACAATAAGAAATACGCCCCCTTCTCTTCTGTGACAGCTTTGAGCTGTAGGGATTCTTCTACTTTACTTTTAGGGTTAGTATGCCGGATCGGATTACTTTTGCCTCACTGCATTATTCAGCTTTAATTGTTTCGCCTGCCATTGCCCTTGAAGTCAACTGTGGTTAGTTACCTCACTCACACACACACACACACACACACACACACACACACACACACACACACACACACACACACACACACACACACACACACATCACTTTCGTACGGAGTGTAACATTGACTTATCTTTTTGATATTTGTGTATAACATATTTATGTGTGCGC
The DNA here is from genome assembly GCF_037325665.1 of Littorina saxatilis. Lineage (NCBI taxonomy): Eukaryota > Metazoa > Mollusca > Gastropoda > Littorinimorpha > Littorinidae > Littorina > Littorina saxatilis. The sequence goes on along the minus strand of NC_090245.1, from coordinate 9,076,370 downwards.
CTGTAGCAGACTGGGACGGGGGGTTTGAAGGAGTTTTATTCCCCCCTTGTACTAGCAGAGTGGTCGCATGTAACCAAGGAGCTGAGAGTTAGGGCATGTCTGTGAATGGTGGTTGCTAACCAGTTACGTGATTATTACCTGCTCTACTCCGTAGTCCCTGACGGCCTCGTCGTGCGAACAGTTGCGCATTCGGCAATAGACAAACTCCGGAAATAACTCCGTGGGGTGGTATTGGTTGTGAAAAAGTGAATACTCTTGCCGCTAATATTCCAGCTAACTTTGCACGCGTGCTTTTTGTCCACGTGTTTCAGACACACGTGAGTCGCTAGCGACTGCATGGCCGTTAATGTCACGTGGGGTTACCGTTTGCCTCAATAAAAGCAAGAGTATTCTCTCTATCGGGGGGTTTTGCCCAGTCGGTAGAGGTGCTGGCTTTAAACCGGTTGTTACTATCAGCGTGGGTTCAACCCCCAAGTTCGGCGCGGGATGTGTGTCCCAGAGTCAACTTTGTGCAGACTCTCCTCGGTGTCCGAACACCCCCGTGTGCACGCATGCGCACGATAAAGATCCCAGGGTCACAGCGAAAGCCTCAGGCCTTGGAAACACGAATACATGCATGCAAAAATATGAAGCCCGGGTGTCCGTTCGGCCAACAGCCAATAAAGTAACCATTTCAGCACTGACCCAAGACGACCCAACCCGGTCCCTAGCCCACTTCAGGTCTCCTCCAGCAGCCGGCAGCTAGCTGTCTACATCCCCCCCCCCCCCCCCCCCTGCATTTTTATTTTCATACAAAGCCGGGTTTTCCCGTGTAACATGCCCCTAATGGCTTTGCCGTGAGGGCGTAAAACTTACATTTTCTCTATCGGTTATTTCCAAACATCGTCTTTAGCGTATCGGCTCATCAACTGTATTGGGCTCCGCGTCTTTTTGCATTATGCAGGTAACTTCAATCTCGCGTAAATCACTGTGCATGTTGATTTTGGCCAGGATTTTACCTTGCACAAGAGAATTCTTCCGGAACTTGGACAAACACATGCATATATATGGAGCATGTCTGCTTTTAGTGCAGATTATGATTTTTTTTGTTTGTTTTTTGTTTTTTGTTGCTGAATTAATTTCGTAACTAACATTTTTCGAAATCAATTCAACACTCAATAGAGGGGGGGAATCGAGACGAGGGTCGTGGTGTATGTGTGTGTGTGTGTGTGTGTGTGTGTGTGTGTGTGTGTGTGTGTGTGTGTGTGTGTGTGTGTGTGTGTGTGCACGGTGTGTGTGTGTAGAGCGATTCAGAGTAAACTACTGGACCGATCTTTATGAAATTTTACATAAGAGTTCCTGGATATGATAATTGATATCCCCAGACGTTTTTTTTCATTTTTTTGATTAAGTCTTTGATGATGTCATATCCGGCTTTTTGTAAAAGTTGAGGCGGCACTGTCACACCCTCATTTTTCAATCAAATTGATTGAAATTTTCGCCAAGCAATCTTCGACGAAGGCCGGACTTTGGTATTGCATTTCAGCTTGGAGGCTTAAAAATTAATCAATGACTTTGGTCATTACAACGATTCAACATTACGTTCATCTTATTCTTCATCATTTTCTGATGCCAAAAACATATAAATATGTTATATTTGGATTAGAAACAAGCTCTAAAAATTAAAAATATAAAAATTATGATTAAAATAAAATGTCCGAAATCGATTTAAAAACAATTTCATCTTATTCCTTGTCGGTTCCTGATTCCAAAAACATATAGATATGATATGTTTGGATTAAAAACACTATCAGAAAGTTAAAACGAAGAGTGCTATCCCGCTCAGCGCGACCATTACCGCACTATTCTGGCTTGTCGATTTCACTGCCTTTGCAACGAGCTGTGGACTGACGAAACTACGAGTATGCGGTCTTGGTGAAAAAATACAGTGCGTTCAGTTTTATTATGTGAGTTTGACAGCTTGACTAAATATAGTAATTTCGCCTTACGCGACTTGTTTTCTTTTTCCTTCACTTCTTCATACTGAGGAAATCACAAAACAGGGAATATTTGTGTTGGTGTTCATAAACCCTGAACAGGGCGGGGATGTAGCTCAGTCGGTAGCGCGCTGGATTTGTATCCAGTTGGCCGCTGTCAGCGTGAGTTCGTCCCCACGTTCGGCGAGAGATTTATTTCTCAGAGTCAACTTTGTGTGCAGACTCTCATCGGTGTCCGAACACCCCCGTGTGTACACGCAAGCACAAGACCAAGTGCGCACGAAAAAGATCCTGTAATCCATGTCAGAGTTCGGTGGGTTATAGAAACACGAAAATACCCAGCATGCTTCCTCCGAAAGCGGCGTATGGCTGCCTAAATGGCGGGGTAAAAACGGTCATACACGTAAAAGCCGTGGGAGTTTCAGCCCATGAACGAACAAACAAAAATAAACCCTGAACACGAGAAGGATGTTAATTCGAAATCCATACATGGAATTAAATCAAAAGAAAACACACCAGTAACCAGGTTAGGTACGTTTATATCTATAATCAATATTTCGGCACGTTATCAGTTATACTGCCTTCTTCGGGATGGTAAGCTTATCATTTATTTTATATTTTATGGAATTAAATCGTCGGTTTGTATGTTTGTTTATAATCTTGGAGAGCCGTGGCGTGACAGACCCCACAGATGTGTCATTCCGACATTAACCGATACAAGCCATGCCGTCACTATGACAACCAACACACCTGTAAACCAAGCAGTCTTCAAAAAGATCAAAGCGACACTTGCTCCCACTCTCCAGCAAGGATCACGTAGAAGGTCTACCTTGTGTAAGTGGTTTGTGTAAAAACTGATAAACCTTGCCGCCATATATCAAAGAGGTTGTTGTCGAGGGGACGACCCAGATAATGCAGCGCTGATTTAATCACAAGAGAACTGATATATTTATGACATCATACAATCGATTAGAGTAATAACGAGCAAAGGTCACAGGGTCATAGGCAGTGAAATAAGCAAAACTATGCTTGCTACCAAACTTTCAGTTACATAGCGGAAAATATGTGAGAAATTGATTTCTTTTTTTTGGGTTTAATTAATGTGTTAGTTATTTTGTTTTTAATGATTTTAATGAAATCTTTACACTGACGGACAAATCCAGTATCATAAATGTAATTCACTACATTGTCATTTTGCCGTGATCTACATTAGAGTACTTTTATTGCATTTCTTCGGGTCACATTTTGAGTAGTATATAGCCTACTACACAATCCACAACCATGTCTTCAAAGGCATGAAAAGTCAACAACAGTTCGTGTTCTGCCGTCACTAAATTGCGAGTATCACAGACATTCAATGTTCGTACTTGTACGTACGTCCAAGACTGATATGATCTTGACCCAAACAAAGTCTTTGACTTATTGCAAGTAGCTGAGACCAGTCGGAAACACTAAGATCTGATTCCGTCTAGATACTCGAGATTACGTTTGACTTACGTATACAGTGAAACCTTCCTTATAATATCTAAAAAATCAAATTAAAAGTAAAATAAAAAAGACACAACCCAGGTCTGAAAAAGGAGGGAGTCTTAAAAAGGAATTCAATTTAAAGAGGTTTTGAACAAATAATCTGAAGAATGGGCGGGGATGTAGCTCAGTCGGTAGCGCGCTGGATTTGTATCCAGTTGGCCGCTGTCAGCGTGAGTTCGTCCCCACGTTCGGCGAGAGATTTATTTCTCAGAGTCAACTTTGTGTGCAGACTCTCCTCGGTGTCCGAACACCCCCCCGTGTGTACACGCAAGCACAAGACCAAGTGCGCACGAAAAAGATCCTGTAATCCATGTCAGAGTTCAGTGGGTTATAGAAACACGAAAATACCCTGCATGCTTCCTCCGAAAACGGCGTATGGCTGCCTAAATGGCGGGGTAAAAAACGGTCATACACGTAAACTTCCACTCGTGCAAAAAACACGAGTGTACGTGGGAGTTTCAGCCCACGAACGCAGAAGAAGAAGAAGAAATCTGAAGAATAAAGGCCTTGGAACTAGAAGGGGGAGTTTACGTCCTCTCAGAAACTATTTCTATTTGGGACAGGAGTTGGTGACTGGAGCTAATAAAGGCCTTAAAACGGGGGAAGTCTTAAATTGGGGGTCTAAAAAGCTGCATGTACATAGATGAATAAAGGGTAGGTTTTTATCCTTGCTAAGTGTAAACTACTGAAGGCCTGGCTTTAACATCTGAAAATGTTCTTCTCTAGTATTTACACATTTTGTTTGAAGTGAACAAGGTGATTTCTTCATGATTATGCCACCAAGCGGTTACAGACTACAAAGGTTACTCAAGATGATTACCTCATGATTATGCCACCAGTGGTTACAATCTACAAAGGTTACTCAAGATGATTTCCGCATGATTATGCCACCAGTGGTTACAATCTACAAAGGTTACTCAAGATGATTACCTCATGATTATGCCACCAAGTGATTACAGACTACAAAGGTTACTCAAGATGATTACCTCATGATTATGCCACCAAGCGGTTACAGACTACAAAGGTTACTCAAGATGATTACCTCATGATTATGCCACCAAGCGGTTACAGACTACAGAGGTTACTCAAGATGATTACCTCATGATTATGCCACCAATGGTTACAATCTACAAAGGTTACTCAAGATGATTACCTCATGATTATGCCACCAAGCGGTTACAGACTACAAAGGTTACTCAAGATGATTACCTCATCACTAGATATGTTTCACGTCATCAGAAAGTTATTTTCATTTGTTAAAGGTATTCTTCGGAGCATCTTTATCCAAATTTTATCAGCACTACTCACCAGATACCTTAACTTGCAGATGCTGACTTGTGTTTGTGTGTGTTTAAAAATAACCGTTTACTTTTTTAATGTTTATAAACGGTCCTTTGTCTATCTATGTTTTAACCAAAGCGGTGACAGTTAAACCAGCAATTAAAATAAGTTCTCACTTAAAGATAGACAATAAATATTACACTTGGATTTGTATGAGTGAAATGTAGTTTTCAGCATTAAAGATGCAAGTGATCTATTAATAATTAGGATGTCAAAACAATGCTCATTGGCTGCCAGTGTTTTGTATGGGGACAAAACTGAGGAACTAAACCTGGACAAAAAATAAAATGTGTAAACAATGTAAAAAGAGGAAGGAAGAGGTGCAAGCGAGATAGCATGAATGAGAGTTTAGGTGCTGACTATTAGGGTTTAACGTCCTCTTAGACAAACTGGTCTATATTGGGACAGGTATTGGTAATACGCTGAAGATATGGTGTGATACTTTGATTCGAACAAGCCCGCTGTGGCTGTCTTCTTCGACACACCAGCATTGGGTTTGTCTCGTCAAAGTATCGAAATACGATCATGATAATCAGAGACGAGAGATGACGCATGCGTGTCTTCGTGTTTTCCAAGCCCTGAGACTTTCGCTGTGAACGTGGGATCTTTTTCGTGCGCATGTGTGCACACGGGGGTGTTCGGACACCAAAGAGAGTCTGCACAAAGTTGACTCCGAGAAATAAATCTCTCGCCGAACGTGGGGATCGAACTCACGCTGATAGCGACCAACTGGCTACAAAGCCAGCGCGCTACCAACTGAGCTACGTCCCCGCCCCAGTTTAGGTGCCTGTTCTTGTGTGCAAGTAAGCATGTGTGTGTGTGTGGTTAACAGCAGCAGCAGCTGTAATATCAATAGCAGGAGTACTTTTTTTTGTTTTCTGGGGCTCATTATAGAAGATCTACCAATCCTCAACTGTTTGTTGCTCATGAGTTGCTTGGAGAAAATTATTATTTGTACTATGGAACATGTGCATTACCTCCCTTGAACTAGAATGAATGTGTGCCCGTCTGCACTTCATTACACTCACACGCACAAAACATACACACACATACAGGCAAGGCATGCACACAAGGAGATGTATAACATACAGGACATGTATATTTATTTTTTTCACTATTTTGAGTGGTATTTACAAATTCATAAACCTAATAAAATGCATATGACAATGGTCACATGGGTGTTTCATGTGTCTGTGTGAACATGTGTTTATGGCGGATCAGTTTAGGCAGGATGTTAGGGAAATGTCATAAATGAGAGATGAATAGTAAAAATACAACAATATTACATTAAAATGTTTGCAAGTAAACAAAAAGGCCATTGCATCATATCCTTAACATCCCACCTAAAACATCCGTTTTTCCATGAATCGACTGAGAATGACTTTATACAGATGAAACATGATTTGTGTGGGGCGCGGGGGAACAAAAAACAACAACAAAATGAAACCTGACATTCTCACAAGTTTACTTGCAGAGCTAGTGTTTTTCGAAGATATAACAGCATCCCTCACATTTATAACGAAAAACAAAACCTGAGGTCACATTCGCTCCGAAAGGCAATAAGAAGCATACCTAAAAGATTAAATTCGTCTGAGAGTGTGTATGTTTGTGTCGAACACTTGTAACTTGTCCTTCGAGCGTTTTTCAAGTAAATACCGTTAGATTGTCTTTCTTTTTTCTTTTTTTCTTTCTGTACCAATCGACTCCTCGGCACTGGGTCCCCACATAAGGATAAGAGACGAACACAAGGACGAGAACTTGACGTGCGTAGGGTCCCACTGCTGTTTAGCATAGTGCCGCAGGAATGTCTCTGAAATTCTCCATGCCGAGTCTGATCTTGAAAATTAACTGCATCCAAAAAGTTTCTTTCCAACTGTTCTTATAGAGTGGTTCTTGAGTAGTAGGCGGAGTTGTACAAGAAGTTGCAGAGGAGGAGAGAAGGGGTGAAGCGTTGGGAGGCAGAAGGGTGGAGGGCGGAGAGAGAGCATCCTTCATTATTTTTTGTTTTGAACTGGGAGGTACAGCTTGAACTCCGCGGGCAATTCGTCTTCCGAGTACAGTCTGTCGGAGAAGTAGACACGACGGATTCGGCAGTTGGCATGAATCTGTAACACACAAAGCACCAAGATAAGCTTGCAGTTTTCATCCGACAGAACACAAAATCAAAACAGGAATCAGAAACTAAAGCCAAAGCTTGCAACATGCCTTAGACCGTAATTAAATATTTTCATCCAATCAATTAGAATTAATAATTCTTTCCATTTACCCATTCTATCAAACTTTGCCAACACCACCTTTCAGAAGCCTCTATCAATCCTTTGTTCTCCTTCAATCACTTTGATCGCATGACTCACAACAAATACTACTGCAATGGTTCCAAGGAAACAAGCCTTAGGCAAAAAAAAAAAAAAGGTCTGTTTACGGTAACATAGGCCAAAAAAATAGGGTCGGTAGGTCGGGATTTTTTTTTTTTTTCCAAAAAACCATATTTTTACGTTATTTGGTTGTTTCCCCCCCCCCCCCCCCCCAAATGCCAAAAAAAAAGTCTGGGGTCGCGCGAAAAAAATAGGGTCGGTCGGGTTACCGTAAACAGACCTATTTTTTTTTGTGGCCTTACCTGGACTCTGAGAGTCTCGATGTAGTTGGTACCATAGGCACGTCGGGTAAAGTCAGACAAGTTGAACTGAATCTGGTTCCAGCCATCGTCCAGTCTCATGGGCATCGTGCAGATGAAGGGCTTCACTCGTGTCGTGCTCTGGTAGTTACTCGCCCTGAAGCGCCTCCTGACATTCTTGTCATCCAAAACCTGGAACACAGACAATGGGAATCATCATTAAGCAAAGAGAATTTTTATTAAGCATACGCTAAAACCCTGAACACTAAGTCTTTATCCTGGTTCACTTGTCTAAGTTGTGAATTTTCTTTTTCTAATCTAGAGACTTTTACACTGCAGGACATAAACAAAACAATTCCTCCTATATGACTACTGTGAAACTAAATCATCATAATTTAATGTTTTCAGTCACAGTTCTAGCCTCACCAGCTATTTTACACATCTTTTAAAGGCACAGTAAGCCTCCCGTAAACCATCACAGAGCTCCCCGAGCGTCTACATACAGTACAAGCATACTTCCATTTGAACGCTCACCGAACGGGAACATCCTGGCTGCTTTCTGTCGAGCGTGAGAAATTTTCAAAGAATTTATTTTCGTGGACTTGGTCCTCTACAACAATGGCGCCTCGTTTTGGTGCTGGACGGCTGTTATGAATATCCCGGAAATCACGCCCGGACAGTAAGCCTCCCGTAAACCATCACAGATACTGTCAGGCTTTTACACAGAGTACAAACACCCTTCCATTTGAACGCTCACCAAACGGGAACATCCTAGGTGCCCTACGTAAAGAGCGAGCAATTTTTAAAGAATTAATTTTGCAGATTGTCTCGAACACTTTTTGGACCCATCCTGAACTCAGGTCAAACATGAGTTACTTCCCTTCGTGTCTCATTCTATTGATGTAAACTGGCGATAGCCGTGAATCGATGATTATCAAAATGTTTTTGGACCGTGGTGTGTTTTTGCGCTAGACCTAACTTTTAAACTCTAAATAATAAATTGACAGCTTGTTACACAAACATTCTTTAAAGTTTAATCATAAAAGAATTCTTTTTTCATCAAGACAAGATCAGTACAATTCAAAGTTGTGAAAGTTTGAAAAAAGAAAAGCCCGGAAGCAGGGTCACGCAAGGGTCGTAGCAGACGACGGTTTATGCATATCTCCGTTCCTCTCAACAGTCAAAAGCCATCGCTAGAGTTCTTGTGAACCACAGCTGTTTGTTTCGTGCATAAAAACGTGCTATTGTAAAAAAGCTCACATCGAGTCGCATTCAAATGACTAACTGACGACTTCATTGTGAAAAGGGGAAACTGGATCACACGGGTTCACGATGGCTCAGGGGTAAGATAAACCACGCAAAAATAAATTCTTTGAAAATTGTTCGCTCTTTACGGAGGGCATCTAGGATGTTCTCAATCGGTGAGTGTTTAAATGAAGGGTGTTTGTACGGTGTGTAAAAGCCTGACCGTATCTGTGATGGTTTACGGGAGGCTTACTGTGCCTTTAATCTTGATCATTACTATTCTCAGAATAATTTACATTACTTTGCTTTGCACAACTGGCGTTTTCAATCTTTAAAATTAGTCTCACGACAGTATTGTACATGAACCACAATGCATGAATAATTTATAACGAGTCCTGGAAGCTGCGAAACTAAAGCACAACCCCAAATGTGCCATAACAACTAAATAACGTATCACAAATAACAAGCAGTTCACAACTCTCACCTGAACTTCAAATGTGAAATATTTCTTCAAGTTCTTGATGATCATAACTAGGAAAGGCAGCTTGATGCCAAGAGTCTTCTTCTGGTCCGCTGGACACGTGATGAACGTAGTACTGTAACACACACAACGAGAAACATGAGTAAAACCACAATGCTTTTTAGAATGTGAAGTTTACAAGTTCTCCATCTCAAGAACACAGACCTGGGAACCCCTGTTTTGCACTTTGAGTATTCTCAAACAAACTTGGTGCATTTTCAAAACAATGAGCGTACTCCACTGAGCGTTTGCACATCCATGATTAAAACATGCCTCATGCGCGTCCGTGACACCGTTAATTAAGTTTACCTTACATTTAAAACAAATGCTTTTTTCAATTTTTACTGACAAAAACTGTACCATATTTGACAGACCACAAGCCGCGACTTAAAAAAAAAAATCGCATTGCCGTTTATAAGGCAAAAAAAAAAAATAGTCTGTTTACGGTAACCCGACCGACCCTATTTTTTTCGCGCGGCCCTAGACTTTTTTTTGGCATTTGGGGGGGAAAAAAAAAAATAAATCCCGACCTACCGACCCAATTTTTTTGGCCTATGTTACCGTAAACAGACCTTTTTTTTTTTTGGCCTAAAAAGATGCGGCTAAAACGTTACCTAAACTTGAATAGCATTCACCTAATGGAAGTCGCCGCGGATTTTCATTTCGCTCGATTAGCGATTACCGGTACTTTATTAGCTCTCTACTCAAGACTCGGCGCTTTTCTCTTTGATTCGCGAATCTTCGTTTGTCAACAAGTCGTCGTGACAAGCGTACAGATAAACACCGGATGTATAAGGATCTCGCGCGCGCAAGATTTTGTTTTTTTGTGTCTCGCGATAGTTGGAGGAGCGAGAGCCGCCATGTTGTGTTTTCGTCTGCTCGAAATGTGCGCAAAAGTCGTAAATCATCCCCAAAAAGCTTATTCCGGGCGGGACTACATGTGTGTTGGTTACAAATTGTGTGTGTGATATTTTTCTTCAAACTTTTTCACTTTTCTTCTTTGTTTCACTTGTTTATTCTCGGAGCCGATTTCGCCAAATACCGTACTTTCGTTTGCCTGGTTGTTTTGATTGATTGACACGATCCGATTATATTTTTTTCGACAGCGGCTAATATAGTGATGTAATCATGTGCCAAAATACTGGATCAGCTTCAGGATGGGCTTGTGAAGAAAAGTAGTCTATGCATTTTTCTCGTCGTATTTTTTTCCCACTGACCGTACTGAGCGTATTCTCGACAATCATGCGTACAAAATACGGCGAAATCGTATGTGTTCTCAGGTCTGAGAACACTATTCGCATGTCAAGTATCAAAGCAGAACTAAACTTTTTTTAATTTAGTAAACATGTCAAATGTTCAACTTTCTCACAAAAGGTTTACGGAAAGAAGAATACAAAACCTTTGACTATCATGTCAAAAACCTTTGACTATCATGTCAAAAGGAATCGGTGCTTGGCAACGCTGCCCAAAGGCGCATGCCAGAATATAATATTACTCAACATTTAAGTCATAATTTATATAAACAAGGAAAAACAACACAAGCTATAAAATGAATGATAAATTCCTCAGAACAATTCAAGCAAAGAGAAAACTGAAAAGAAATTAAATAAGTAGCATAAAAGCAATTTGTTGACACTCACCTGACATTTGTTCCCACAATTTCTAACACTAGGGACTGGATGTCGTTGTCTGTGATACGCTTGATGTGACCATTTCGGACCTGCACAGAACAAATAAGCCATATGTTCACTCAAATGCACTGGAAATTGTCATCTAGACATGAAACTATGCACCCTCCCACCCTGTTGTCAACGAATACAAAGCTATCAGTGATAGCCACCATGATTCAATATGGCGGCCATGACACAGGAAGTGCTTCCTTAGCAACCATGATGGGAGCAGACAATGCGAGTCAAGTTTAACAAATTTACACCATTTACACTTATAATGCATCCGATACTTATTTATTCTGAAATACTAACCTAAAAGAGCGACAAATACATTACTCTTGAGACTATGTACCAGCTGTCATTGCCTCAAAACAAGTAACCAATGAGCACATGTATGACACTCGAATACCGGCCTCTTTTCTAGCAAATTATTCAGTAGATACGATTCTTGGTCGTTACTTTGGTTCAACCGAAGTGAAAAAGGATCCTTATATACTAAATAAAACGTAAGTGACAGACTATTTGTCAACAGTAGGTGTGGTCTGATCGTGTAAACAACGAACATCACATTTGGCAAATCTTCACTAAAAATCAAAGATGGCGGATAAAGAGAAGCTGACATTTTCAGAACAACCGCTAACAATGCTAGTGCAGTTAGAAGGATAAAATGCTTTATGATTAACATCTTTGATTCATTAACTATAAGTCTCTGCAACAACACAAAGTGCATCTCTCGTCACTATGCTAGAAGGTAAAATGTCGTGCTCGGCAAACAAAAACGTTCGCAAAAAACTCACCCTTTTGTCCCAAATCTGCAATGGCTTGCTACCAATGCTGTAAAGTATCGACAAGAAGCCGCTCTGAAATGTGTTCTTGAACATGTTTGCTATTTGCACTGGCTCAAGACGTGTCTAGAGCATAAGTTGTACACCACCCGTCGTCTAACACAGATCCACACGCTTCGAGCTCAAGTAGTCAAGTGAAGAAGTCGTTGTGTGCTGAGTATCTTACCCTGTCGCTATGGGACTTTTCTCTCTGGCGCACTGATTCGTGTTGCTACGGACTTTTTCCGTGTAGGAAGTGCCGTTTTCTACCTTACAAGCCTAGACATTGCTTTTTTCTTGACGTGAAAATAACAACTGTAATCATTTATGTTTGACAAATATACTTTCCGATTTCTTTCCTAGTTTTTTTCAATGTTGATAAGCATTTGAAGACGAACTATACGATGCGCATTTGGAAAACGAGTGCGTGGTCGGTTCTTCCGGCAGTGACTACGCAACGGTGGTTGCTCTGGGCGCGTGCCCAATGGTTGCATGAGGAAGAACGTGTCGCGTGGTCACCGACCGAGATGGGCGTCTCAACCAAAACAAAGCTTGCAGCATTCCTGATTGTTACAGTCATTGATCGGCAATAAATTAGCAACGGTGCGCGGATTTGCATCGCTGATTTTAAGTCAACCCGTGTCAGTCTCTGGGGGAAACTGAATGTGTGCGGCGTCAGTTCAGTCGACTCGGAGTCAGCGGTGCCAGTCTGACAGAACTTCGAAAAAATAATTTAAATACCGTACACGTGCACTTAGGTAGTTTACGTTCTCACGACATGAGAAACTCTCGATCAGCATAATCACATGTGGGGCACGCTGACCTGCTTATCTGTATCTGTCGACTGTGCCGTGCACTAATCCTAGGCCTTTGTTATGATTCTGACATAGTTATAGTACAGAACCGAAGTTACTCGCCACTGAGGCAGGACTGACACTGCGATGACCAGTGTGGTGGGAGAACTTGTAACATGTATCGTCAGTAAAGGAATATCGATGTTCCACTAAAAAAACAAGAGGCGAAGCCTTCAAGGCTCACGTAAGAAATCGACAAACAGTAACACAAACTCAATCACTTCGTCACACATACACACACACACACACACACACACACACACACACACACACACACACACACACAGAGTAAGCGGCATAGGTGACACTGTGCAAGAAAGCGACTAGATCTAGATCTGAATGGCCGATTTCGAAGAAAAAACTAGTCTCGGCCCGCTCAAAATAACAATGACCGAGACTTTCAGTAATTCCTTCGCGTGATGTCTAACCCTCTTACGTCATAATGTGACGTCTTCAAATGTTGTGACGTCTTCAAATGTTAAAGTTTCTACCACAGACATACATACATACATACATACGCACGCACGCACGCACGCACGCACGCACAGACAGACAAAAGTTAGCATCGCATAGGCTACACTTACGTGAGCCAAAAATGTCATCAACAAAGTAAGTAGGGGAAGGGCTCCTAATATGGACCACTCATTTTTGTTTCATGCTGATAATTAACTAGCTTGTTTTCTTGCGAAGAAGTTTCATTTTGTGTTTGGTAGTCCTTCTCTCTTAGGTTAACCGTCAGCCTAATTAGAGTAAAATAGCTTTGATAGACATTCAGCAAAAATTAAATGCAGAAAAAATCACAAATGGTCAATCAATATGAGGCTTATATCGCGCATATTGCGTGGGTACAGTTCTAGGCGCTCTGCAGTGATGCCGTGTGAGATGAAATTTTATACGGCCAGTAGATTGCAGCCATTTCGGCGCATATTTACCTTTCACGGCCTATTATTCCAAGTCACACGGGTATAGGTAGACAATTATTAACTGTGCCTAAGCAATTTTGCCAGGAAAGACCCTTTTGTCAATCGTGGGATCTTTAACGTGCACACCCAATGTAGTGTACACGGGGGGAGGTTCGGACACCGAAGAGAGTCTGCACACAAAGTTGACTCTGTGAAATAAATTTCCGCCGAACCTGGGATCGAACTCACGCTGACAGCGGCCAACTGAATACAAATCCAGCGCGCTACCAACTGAGCTATATCCCCGCCCCAATGGTCCATATTAGTGAAGCGGCCTTCACGAATCACCGTAAAGAGCCCCCTATACTTCAAAATAACATGATACAACTTAGTGTGCAAGTCAGACTAATTAAAATATGCTTTAGATTTCGAGTCTGTTTCGGGTTGATGAGAGCATTATTTGAAGCACACCAGGAAACTAAAGAAGCTTACCAAAAACAGAGTGAAAATGAGTGAAATTAACTTCCACGAAAAAAAGACTATTTGTTATATATAAATGTTTTTTAAATCTCGAGGGCTAGTTATAGGCACGTTATAGGTTATTTTCAGCAAGCTTCTAGTAGTAGAAACTCGGGGTCAAAACTGCTAAAATGTAACAAATACGGTCTTAGCTGTCATATATATATAGCAATTTTTGTGTGATAAAAGCTTTGGCTGTGGACAGAAACGAGTCCGTTTCAGGCAGCAAATTTAGAGTGGACGCTGCCAAAAGGGAAAAAAAGATAAAAAGCCTAACGGTTTTGAGGTTTGTGTTTCTGCAACTGTTTTGACATGTGCAAGTTATCCAGAGAGGGTGAATACAGCGAATAAAATTGTTTTTAGCGCTCTAGCGCCGTTAGTTTGTCAGAACAGGAGGTGGTCCATATTAGGAGCCGGTCCATATTAGGAGCCCTTCCCCTAGCCGTTTTTCCGAGTTGATTTTTACATTTAGTCAAGTTTTGACTAAATGTTTTAACATAGAGGGGGAATCGAGACGAGGGTCGTGGTGTATGTGTGTGTGTGTGTGTGTGTGTCTGTGTGTGTGTCTGTCTGTGTGTGTGTGTAGAGCGATTCAGACTAAACTACTGGACCGATCTTTATGAAATTTGACTTGAGAGTTTCTGGGAATGATATCCCCGGACGTTTTTTTTTCCTTTTTTCGATAAATACCTTTGATGACGTCATATCCGGCTTTTTGTAAAAGTTGAGGCGGCACTGTCACACCCTCATTTTTCAATCAAATTGATTGAAATTTTGGCAAAGCAATCTTCGACGAAGGCCGGGGTTTGGTATTGCATTTCAGCTTGGTGGCTTAAAAACTAATGAGAGAGTTTGGTCATTAAAAATCGGAAACTTGTAATTAATTTTTTTTTTATTAAACGATCCAAAAACAATTTCATCTTATTCTTCGTCATTTTCTGATTCCAAAAACATATAAATATGTTATATTCGGATTTAAAACAAGCTCTGAAAATTAAAAATGTAAAAGTTATGATCAAAATTAAATTTCCGAAATCGATTTAAAAACAATTTCGTCTTATTCCTTGTCGGTTCCTGATTCCAAAAACATATAGATATGATATGTTTGGATTAAAAACACGCTCAGAAAGTTAAAACGAAGAGAGGTACAGAAAAACGTGCTATGCAGCACAGCGAAACCACTACAGCGCTGAACAGTCTCGTCAGTTTCACTCCGTTTTGCACAAGCGGCGGACTACGGTCATTGTGAAAAAATGCAGTGCGTTCAGTTTCATTCTGTGAGTTCGACTGAGCTTGACTAAATGTTGTATTTTCGCCTTACGCGACTTGTTTTTTATTACAATTGTTCCGGCAAAAAGAATTGCAATGATTCGGGGGATATTGTTGGGGAATAGCCCTTTTTCTCAGTGATTTGTTATTTATTTGTTGTTCTTTGTTATGGGGGCCAGGAGGCCCCCATTCTATACGGATAGTTTCGATGTTGACCATGGGCAGCGCCATTTTGTTGTGAAATACGTCATCAGTTTGTGTACACAGGAAGTTGTGACATCCGTCACCCTATGGGAGGGGTGAAGGCAACATTGTTCATCAGTAGAAAGTTGTGAAATCCGTCACCCTATGGGAGGGGTGACGGCAAAATTGGTCATCACTGAGTTTGTGTAACACAGGAAGTTGTGAAATACGTCACGCTATGGGAGGTGTGAAGGCAAAATTGTTCAACAAAAACATCATAGGCCGATCTGTGCAGGGTTAACCGCAACAAACTCAAACCATTCATACTACTCTGCATTTGAGTGACTTATATACCAACATTTTTATGTCTTATTTTCAGCACCAAATCATGAACCAAAATGTTATTTATTTTCTAATTTAACATTTGTTTTACACATTTCTGAAAAACTGATAATTTTCTGAACTGTCAGCATTATCATTTGATTTTACGTAATCTGTAAGGTTTAACTGAGGAAATGGAAAAAAGAAATTGAAAAAAAAAATCACATTTATACAGCCGAACAATTGATATCACCTTTTAAAGCTCATACAGAATAGCAGGGTTTTTATCATTTGCATTTCTTGTGAAAACAAAGCAACAACAACAACAACAACAACAAACGAAATAAAAAAAGACAGAACGACAGACAGACAGACACGCACGCACGCACGCACGCACACACACACACACACACACACGAACACACACACACACGACACACACACACACACACACGAACACACACGCACACACACACACACACGCACACACACTTACTCACTCACTCATTCAACTGCAGTCTGCCCGGTTGGTGCTTTCATGCAACGCAAAAGAACAGAAGTGTTGACTGGAAAACTCTCGTGTTATTCGCTCTTACTGCCATGTTTTGATTCTGGATAGAAAAAACCACCCTCCTCGGTCCGAACGGTAACGTAAGTGTCGGGCTGTGACTGTGCCAGACTCACGAGACTTTAAAACTTGTGTAATCCATAAAACAGAAGGTGTGCGAATAATGTTTGATTCCGCGGTTTGTTTAGTTGATTTTCTTTGCCTGTCAAGAATAGCTCTGACACTATGCTGAACCTTAATCCAGAATCCCTTCCCTCAACTGATGCATACCAGCACTGAGTGTCACACCTTCAAACAACATTCCCAAGTTAGACCAAGTCCGCTATTTTTCATTTTCTCAATGCCTTCATAATTGAGACAAGTATGTAAATGAGCTTTTAGTAAATCATTCGCGACGATCAGCATAATGACTAGCTTCGACATGGACCACACAAATGAGAGCAATACATAGGCTCTTCCACATCTTTACGACAAGGTGGAGAGAGGGTAATATCGTCTCAGAGCAATACTCCACAACATGCACAGCGTAATAACAAGCACAACTCCCCGTGCGATAGTAACATGCGGGTAACCTAAAGTCCAGCGTACGCTGTCCGAATTATAATTACCCCGACCTAAAGTAAAGCATAATTACAAAAGCAATGTTAAAAGGTAGGGTATATCCCTTTCCGGCGCGTAGATTAACATGCCTACCACCACAGATCTGTACGGGCGTTTACTCTTTCTTTCTTTCTTTCTTTCTTTATTTGGTGTTTAACGTCGTTTTCAACCACGAAGGTTATATCGCGACGAGGGAAAGGGGGGAGATGGGATAGGGGAAAGGGGGGAGATGGGATATAGCCACTTGTTAAGTTCCATTACTGTTCTCATAACTTGTGATAGTGGAAATATGTGCAATGTGGAATGGTCCTTATTTTTTAGGTGCTGGAGTAGTTCTGTGATGGTAGTAGTTTTGTGCAATGCGACTCTAAGTTCAGGTGCTTGAGTAGATCTGTGATAGTCTGTTAATACTGTTGTTTTAAACTGTCTAGATCATGATTATATAATTTTATGTGATGATCTGACTAAATGATAATAATTACATGTACTACTTACTTTTTAATTTTAGGTATTGTTCTAGTATTCACTAATGTTGTATTGATATTACTGGCACCCCTTTTAAACTGATATGGTTTTTACGTTTACAAGGCGACGATGTGAATTTGTGATGTAGATATGTGGCTGGTTATGTGTGAGAATGTAAATAATTGTGTGTGTGTGTGTGTGTGTGTGTGTGTGTGTGTGTGTGTGTGTGTGTGTGTGTGTGTGTGTGTGTGTGTGTGTGTGTGTGTGTGAGTTGTGTCTGTGTGTGCATGACAGTGTAATGTACGTATGTATGCATGCATGGTGATGTGTGTCTGCATATGTGTCTGGTTGGTTTTTATTTTATTTTTACCGTGCCGTGCCAAGATGAAATCCTTTTGCAAAATTGGTGAATAAATATCTTGTATCTTGTATCTTGTATCTTTCTTGTTCACAAAAGCACTAATCAAAAAATTGCTCCAGGGGCTTGCAACGTAGTACAATATATGACCTTACTGGGAGAATGCAAGTTTCCAGCACAAAGGACTAAACATTTCTTACATACTGCTTGACTAAAATCTTTACAAACATTGACTATATTCTATACAAGAACCACTTAACAAGGGTAATAAGTGAAGAATTTTATGGGTGAGAAAAGGAAAGTAAAAGGACTTTGGGGAGGCAGAAATAGAGAAGAAACAAGAAAAAGATCCTAATTAGGTTCACGGCATCGAGAGTGATGCGACCTTCTCTCAGAAATTAGTAGAGAAGGCTCCCCCATCCACCACCCGGGGGACGCGCCTCTACGCCAATTAGGGGGCTTACTCGTCATGTTCCTTTTTTCATCAGTTTTGATATCCGAGCAAGTATCCACGTGAAAAATGCAATCATTTTTGTTTGTTTGTGTGTGTGTGTGCCTTTGTGTGTGTGTGTGGTGTGTGTGTGTGTTTGTTTGTTTGTGTGTGTGTGTGTGTTTGCACGGTGTGTGTGTGTGTATGTGTGGTTGTATGTGTGGTTGTGTGTGTGTGTGTGTGTGTGTGTGTGTGTTTGATAGAGGTCCGGGTCCAGGAACACACCATGGAGAAGGTCCAAAACCTTCATACCATGCAAGCTGCACCTTTGAAGACAGAAGGGTCCAAAACCTTCATACCAAGCTGCACCTTTGAAGACAGAAGGGTCCAAAACCTTCATACCAAGCTGCACCTTTGAAGACAGAAGGGTCCAAAACCTTCATACCAAGCTGCACCTTTGAAGACAGAAGGGTCCAAAACCTTCATACCATGCAAGCTGCACCTTTGAAGACAGAAGGGTCCAAAACCTTCATACCAAGCTGCACCTTTGAAGACAGAAGGGTCCAAAACCTTCATACCTGCAAGCTGCACCTTTGAAGACAGAAGGGTCCAAAACCTTCATACCAAGCTGCACCTTTGAAGACAGAAGGGTCCAAAACCTTCATACCAAGCTGCACCTTTGAAGACAGAAGGGTCCAAAACCTTCATACCAAGCTGCACCTTTGAAGACAGAAGGGTCCAAAACCTTCATACCACTAGCTGCACCTTTGAAAACAGAAGGGTCCAAAACCTCCAAATCTATTGTCAAAAATGCAAGTTAGCTCACAACGAATGTATCACTTTGGTTTCAACAAGATTTCATTCTGAACATACAGGGTGGCATGTATTGTACGACAAATAATGCATCACTTTAGCGAAAAACTGTGCAAAGGCTAACAGAATACGACATGCACCTTTCTCTGACAGCAGGCACCTTATGTACAGTTTATATCTTTCTTTTCTTTCTTTATTTGGTGTTTAACGCCGTTTTCAACCACGAAGGTTATATCGCGACGGGGAAAGGGGGGAGATGGGATAGAGCCACTTGTCAATTGCTTCTTGTTCACAAAAGCACTAATCAAAAATTTGCTCCAGGGGCTTGCAACGCAGTACAATATAATTACCTTACTGGGAGAATGCAAGTTTCCAGTACAAAGGACTCAACATTTCTTACATACTGCTTGACTAAAATCTTTACAAACATTGACTATATTCTATACAAGAAACACTTAACAAGGGTAAAAGGAGAAACAGAATCCGTTAGTCGCCTCTTACGACATGCTGGGGAGCATCGGGTAAATTCTTCCCCCTAACCCGCGGGGGGCTACAATTTATATAAGTCAATAAAAATAAAATATATTCTTAATGAGCATGGGCATGGTAAGTATAACCAATGACATCAACTGATTAAAGGCACAGTAAGCCTCCCGTAAACCATCACTGAGCTCCCCGAGCCTCTACATACAGTGCAAGCATACTTCCATTTGAACGCTCACCGAACGGGAACATCCTGGCTGCTTTCTGTCGAGAGTGAGACATTTTCAAAGATTTCATTTTCGTTTACTATGCGAACGGACAATCAGGCGCCTCGTTTTGGAGCTAGACCTAACTTTTAAAATCTAAATAATAAATAGACAGCTTGTTACACAAACATTCTTAAATCATAAAAGAATTCTTTTTTCATCAAGATAAGATCAGTACAATTCGAAGTTTTGAAAGTTTGAAAAAAGAAAAGCCCGGAAACGTGTCACACAAAAGTCTTTCTCGTAGCAGACGACGGTTGTGCCTGTTCGCAGCCGTTTGTTGCGTTTTAGATTCAGAGGTACACAATAACGTGCTATTGCAGATAAGCTTACAGCGAGTCGCATTGAAATCGCAAACTGACGACTAAATTGTGAGAAGAAAAAAAGGAAACCGGATCACACGGGTTCACGATGGCTCAGGGGTAAGATAAACCACGCAAAAATAAATTCTTTGAACATTGCTCGCTCTTTACGGCCCTAGGATGTTCTCAAGCGGTGAGTGTTTAAATGAAAGGATGTTTGTACTGTGTGTAAAAGCCTGACAGTACAGTCTGTGGTGGTTTACGGGAGGCTTACTGTGCCTTTAACATTTGTTGACGCGGTACTCGCATCCATGATTGCTGAAGGCAAATAAAAACGGCGCGTTTGACTTGAAAACTATTATACTTGGTACTTCCAAATACTTGACATGGAAGCAGTGTATCGTGAGTTTGGGAAAAGTGCTTCAGTTGCCGAAACTACAGGAAATAATGATTCATGCGTGTCCGGTACTCTCAACTCTAAACTGAGCCGGGCGGAGTCTCACTGACTTCAGTGCAAAATAAAAGGCGATAATTCCGACAAAGACTGAACTCAAATCCCAATGTCAATGACATCCAACATTGATTACAGTGATCTTTTGAACAAGCTATTTTGCAGCATTGTACTTGTGATCTGGCTGAGACTGAGAGAAGAACAAAACCCATTCTGATACGGGCGGACTGATAATCCATGTGAACTTATATCGAATGTTGTTGTTGTTGTTGTTGTTGTTGCTGTACGTTGTTGTTGCAGTTGTTGTTGTTGTTGCTGCTGCTGTTGTTGCTGGTGGTGGTTTTTACATTTAGTCAAGTTTTGACTAAATGTTTTAACGTAGAGGGGGGAATCGAGACGAGGGTCGTGGTGTATGTGTGTGTGTGTGTGTGTGTGTGTGTGTGTGTAGAGCGATTCAGAGTAAACTACTGGACCGATCTTTATGAAATTTTACATGAGAGTTCCTGGGTATGATATCCCCAGACATTTTTAAATTTTTTTGATAAATGTCTTTGATGACGTCATATCCGGCTTTTCGTGAAAGTTGAGGCGGCACTGTCACGCTCTCATTTTTCAACCAAATTGGTTGAAATTTTGGTCAAGTAATCTTCGACGAAGCCCGGACTTTGGTATTGCATTTCAGGTTGGAGGCTTAAAATTTAATTTAATGAGTTTGCTCATTAAAGTTGTCATTAAAATCGATTTTTTGCAAACAGATTTAAAATTGATTGCATCGTATTCTTCATCACATTCTGAATCTAAAATATATAGGCTACATATGTCATGTTTACTCTTAAAATGTGATCACAATTAACGAAAATAGAATAATTAGTCTTACGATTAAAATGTAATAAATCGATCCAAAAATGATGTCATCTTATTCGTGATCATTTCCTGATTCCAAAAACATATAGATATGATAGGTTGTATTCAAAACAAGCTCAGAAAGTTAACAAGAATACAGAAAAGCGCGCTTTCCTGCTTAGCACAATGCAATACGCTACCGCACTAATCTGGCGTGTCAATATCACTACGTTTTGCACGTGGAAGGTGAGCGATTTCCTTCACGCGGGGATTGACGAAGCTGTACTGTCTTGTGAATAAATACAGTGCGTTCAGTTTCATCCCGAGAGTTCGACAGCTTGACTCGACTAAATGTAGTAATTTCGCTTTATTACGCGATTTGTTGTTGGATCAAGTTGTACCAGGTTTTTACATTTAGTCAAGTTTTGACTAAATGTTTTAACGTAGAGGGGGAATCGAGACGAGGGTCGTGGTGTATGTGCGTGCGTGCGTGCGTGTGTGTGTGTGTGTGTGTGTGTGTGTGTGTGTGTGTGTGTGTGTGTGTCTGTGTGTGTGTAGAGCGATTCAGACTAAACTACTGACATGAGAGTTCCTGGGTATGAAATCCCCAGACGTTTTTTTCATTTTTTTGATAAATGTCTTTTATGACGTCATATCCGGCTTTTCGTGAAAGTTGAGGCGGCACTGTCACGCTCTCATTTTTCAACCAAATTGGTTGAAATTTTGGTCAAGTAATCTTCGACGAAGCCCGGACTTCGGTATTGCATTTTAGCTTGGTGGCTTAAAAATTAATTAATGACTTTGGTCATTAAAAATCTGAAAATTGTAAAAAAAAAAATCTTTTTTATAAAACGATCCAAATTTACGTTCATCGTATTCCCCATCATTTTCTGATTCCAAACACATACATATGTTATATTTGGATTAAAAACAAGCTCTAAAAATTAAATATATAAAAATTATTATCAAATTTTTTTTCTTTCCCAAATCAATTTAAAAACACTTTCATCTTATTCCTTGTCGGTTCCTGATTCCAAAATCATATGGATATGATATGTTTGGATTAAAAACACGCTCAGAAAGTTAAAACGAAGAGAGGTACAGAAAAGCGTGCTATCCTTCTCAGCGCAACTACTACCCCGCTCTTCTTGTCAATTCCACTGGCACTGCCTTTGCCACGGGCGGTGGAGTGACGATGCTGCGAGTATACGGTCTTGCTGCGTTGCGTTGCGTTCAGTTTCATTCTGTGAGTTCGACAGCTACTTGACTAAATGTTGTATTTTCGCCTTACGCGACTTGTTATCATTGTATTGGTGATGCTGTCGGTGTCCGCTAGAACTGCTTCAAGTTGAGACGGTCATGCAAGCCGTGCCTTTGTAGCTGGTACAGAAGTGAAACTGGAACCGTCGAAAAGTAAACTGAATGTGAAAGCGTATACCCGGAGTGAAAGTTACTGTGCTCGCTTCGCAAGCTCCATATAATTATTAACATGTGCACTGGCCGTACAAGTTGAAACTATAAACTCAGTTTGACGTTTCTTATTCTTGGTGCATTTGTCAATCACTATAACCTTGACCCGTGTGCACACAACTCCCAGCTGGCACCTGTGTGCTCCGAAGGTCTCTCAGCTGATTTAACCACAGGCGCATGTATGGCCGCATATCAAAATAAAAATACTATACTACTATAGAAGCTTCAGTTTCCATAACCGTGGACGGTGCTCTGCAAGCAATGAGTAAAGGCTTCTTGATTTTCAGTAATACAGTAACATAATTGCCGCAATTTTCTCCCCCCTTTCCTAACCTAGGTGGTGGGTTCAAGTGCTAGTCTTTCGGATGAGACGAAAAACCGAGGTCCTTTCGTGTACACTACATTGGGGTGTGCACGTTAAAGATCCCACGATTGACAAAAGGGTCTTTCCTGGCAAAATTGTATAGGCATAGATAAAAATGTCCATCAAATACCCGTGGGACTTGGAATGAAGTAAAAAAATTCCATCTCACACGGCATTAAGTCTCAGGAAACATGAATACACGCATGCAGGAAAAAAAATAAAAATATGGGTAGCGCCGTATGTATGGCAGCTCGCTTTCCCCGGGGAGAAAGCAGCCCGAATTTCCATGAGGGTAACCTCACTGGACTGTAAATCTTATCCAATCCAATCCAATCCAATCCATAATGCATAGACTGGAAATGGTACGTGCGATAATGTTAAAAACGACACCAACTTTAGTGATTCAGTCAGACGAGTTGGCGCCTGTGCTTAGTCGGAGACACTCGGCATAATAAAAACTTCATGCTGTTTTCTTCCTGAAGTCAGCCTTACCAAAAACGAGTTTACATATTATTATGATTCCAACACACCAGTATGTGAAAACGTATTCCCGGGCCGATGTCTATATTTCAATATTTGTCAGTGCTCAGCTCTCAGTCGCGTTCAGTTAACAGAAATCGTTATTACAGTGTGTGCGTGCGTGTAGGGCAGGAGAGAGAGAGAGAGAGAGAGAGAGAGAGAGAGAGAGAGAGAAAGAGCGCGCGCGCAAGTAAACGTGTGAAACAGTGTTGTCATTATGCTTTGAAAACAAAATCACTGCGAGTTAACGCCCCTCGGCCGTAACCCGGAAGCGTGTGATCTAAAAATGGCGACGATAACCTAATTTTAGAGTCTTGGAATTTTGTTCGTTGCATGAGGTGTCTCATTTTCGTTTTCCTCTTATTTAACCTCTGAAAGGATGACAGAAGTGTATATACTTTTACAGACCAAAAACGGCAAGAAGAAGAAAGACAAGAGAGGAATAAACATCCGAACGAACGCCAATCGAATCGAGCTTTTGGCAGGCACACTCTTGAGACCGAGCCCTTCGCCGAATGACGCTGCAGAGAAAAATACAGGATCTTTCGAAAGCATCGACACAGCGGACATTGTTGAAGTTCAGTGTAACAAACAGGAGGTAGAGAAACTAAAAGGCGCAGAATCGGACTTGCTTAGACCGATACCAACTTGCGTGGAACGCCTGGAAGTGTACAAGAATAAGGATTGGCTCCTGGAAGGTTCCACTCTTCGGACTGGGGATACTGTTTTTGTCAAAATAAAGGGTCACCAGAGCGAACTTCCTGGTAGACTAAGATACCGAGGACCTCTACCGGATCTTCCAGGGCTTTATTTTGGTGTTGAGTTAACGGTGAGTGTGATAGTTTGACCATGTTTCCCCCCTAGCGAGACAGATACTGTCTGAAGAGGCATGCACAATATGTGCAGTGTTTCACAATTCCAATGTAAACAGTCAGACAGGAAGTTCATTTGACATGCAGCTAAAGGGAGAACGTCAGCCGGCTTTGTTTATTTCACACAAACTTAATACCCTCCCCTCCAAGGTGCTGCTGATCGAACTTTGGACCATGTATTTCCCCCCTAGATTAGTGATGAGAAATGGTATTTTGACTTTCAAATTAGCTTCAACGCAAAATATTCCTTTTCTTATTCAAGGGACGTAACAGCTTGGTGCGTTTTCGAATAAATCCAATTTGGGGTAAAATCGATCGAATTACATCACAAATCACAAATCACAAAGATCTTGACATGCTTTTCTCCCTCAAGATAATTGTACCACTTGAAATTGGCAGAGAAACATTCAGTTTGAAGTTAATTTTGGCTGACGCCTGGCTGACGTCCTCCCGATAGCTGCATGTGTTCATGTGACGTGTTTGAGAAACTGAAATAGCAATGACAGCATTTCCCAAATTCTAATACTGTTTACATTTTTTCACACTCATACTCTTTACTCATCATCAATAGCAGGGTTTCATTTACTAGTGCGCCATTGGCGCATTAAATCTGAAAATGTCCCATCACAATTTGCGTCAGTGCGTCAAAGGGCGCATTGAGATTACGTTCCACTGCGCCAACAAATGTACACTTTACATCAGATTACACACACACATACAGAGATAACACGATATAGCGGCTAATTCTCAGATGGCACCATATTGCACTATTTTTCATCTTTGGTCAAAACACATACAAGCCTCTTTGGCGCTTCTTGCCTTCGACTATGTCCCATCGAAATTTAGTTGAGGGGGACAAATGTCCCATTGCCTTTTTCTCCCAGGTTAAACCCTGCAATAGTCATATAGACTAACAAAAGTAATAGTACTAATACTATGCATGACTAATAGTAATAACGGTATTGGTGATACTGACAGCCATGATCAACTTCATAACAAAGGATCATAACACTAAGCTGGAAGTTCTTTCTATATAAATTATACACAATAAACACTCCTAGTCCTATCTGCTCTGCTTTTGGACATCTGTTTTCAATGGGTGCCCCTAATTTTTATACATTTGAGTTTCACGTACAGTCAAAACAGTCAATAACGACCATACACTGGTGTTTGTTAACAAAGTAATGTCTTTTTTGGATGTTAGTATATATTTGATATATTGATCACTAAATCAGTAAATGTTATGTTTTGTCAATTAAACACCCCATTAACTAACCAATACCATTCTTAATCTTGTTTTTTTCTTGACATGACATTGTTTTCACTTGCACAGGAAAACAACGGAGAGGGAACCTGCGATGGCGTGTTCCAGAAGCATCGCTACTTCACAGCACCCCCTCACAGTGCCGTCTTCTGTCCGCTGCACAAGATAAGGAAGGGAAGAGAGAGCTGGCAGAGGAGTGATCGCGCTCGAGCGGGTCAAGCGTCGTCCGCTGTCCCCGAGATGTCCACTCCAGGGGGCAATGATGTGTTGCGCATCGGTGACCGTGTGATGTGGCCGAGCGACAACGGGAATGAGTACGGTACCGTGCGATGGATCGGGAGTTTGCCCGATGATGAATCGGGAGAGAAAACAGTTGGTGTTGAATTTGTAAGTGTGAAGATGATAAATGCACTGTTGACTGTGTTTTATGTGAATTGTATGGCAATGTGCATCAATAATTAATTATTAGTATTGTGTGGTGTATGTTGTATTTTGTTTAGTTTTGTTATTCTTTACTGCTGTTTTCTTGTTTAGTTTAGTTTTTTTTTATGTGTTGTTTTGTTCATTTTAGTTAACATGTGTTTCTTTAGGGGGGAGGGTGAAGGGTTTGATTGCATATGTTCCTTCTTTTTTTTCTAAGGATTTGCATGACTGCTGTAACCTGACAGGAATTTGAAGTTTTTTACTACTTCTTTCTTCATTTTTTTAAGTGAGAAAAATCAGCTAAAACTCATTCATGTATGTATTTTCAGGATAACCAGATCGGCACAGGCACAGGCAAATACAGAGACACAAGACTGTTCTACACCAAGCATGGCCACGCGTCCTTGGTGCCGCTCATGGGCCTCATCAGAGTGGATTCACAGGACGGTAAGTAGGTGAAGATGCAGAAAGGAAGATATTATTGATTGAAAATGTAATTATCATGCATTTGAAAAACAAAAGAATTCTCTACTCACCAAGACAAGGACACCACACACAAAAATAAGTCACATTTTAGCCTATGCAGGCTTCTTCAGGACTTACAAGTTACAAGCAAGTACAAAGGAAAACAGAAAGCAAAAGCAGCACAGACCCAAACAAGTCGCGTAAGGCGAAAATACAACATTTAGTCAAGCTCAGTCGAACTCACAGAATGAAACTGAACGCTCGTGGCAAAGGCAGTGAAATTAACAATCCAGAAAAGCGGGGTAGCGGTTGCGCTGAGGAGGATAGCACGCTTTTCTATATCTCTATTCTTTTTAACTCTCTGAACGTGTTTTTAATCCAAACATATCATATCTATATGTTTTTGGAATCAGGAACGGACAAGGAATAAGATGAAATTGTTTTTAAATCGATTTCGGAAATTTAATTTTAATCATACTTTTTATATTTTAAATTTTCAGAGCTTGTTTTTAATCCGAATATAACATATTTATATGTTTTTGGAATCAGAAAATGATGAAGAATACAATAAACGTAATTTTGGATCGTTTTATAAAAATATAATTTTAATTACAATTTTCAGATTTTTAATGACCAAAGTCATTAATTAATTTTTAAACCTCCAAGCTGAAATGCAATACCAAAGTCCAGCCTTCGTCAAAGATTGCTTGGCCAAAATTTCAATCAATTTGATTGAAAAATGAGGGTGTGACAGTGCCGCCTCAACTTGTACAAAATGCCGGATATGACGTCATCAGAGACATTTATCGAAAAAATGAAAAATACGTCTGGGGATATCATACCCAGGAACTCTCATGAAAAATTTCATAAAGATCGGTCCAGTAGTTTACTCTGAATCGCTCTACACACACACACACACACACACACACACACACACATACACCACGACCCTCATCTCGATTCCCCCCTCTATGTTAAAACATTCAGTCAAAACTTGACTAAATGTAAAAAAGATTAAACTAACTGCTTTTGCTTTTGCTTTTCACTTTCATTCAATGAAAATAGTTTTGATCTAATCTCGTATCTGGAAAAAACAAACATGCCTGTTATTAACCAGCTGGAGAAAGCGTTAAGTAATCAGAGTCTTTGTTTATTATCTTCTTCTTCTGCATTCGTGGGCTGAAACTCCCACGTGCACTCGTGGTTTGCATGAGTGGAATTTTACATGTATGACCGTTTTTACCCCGCCATTTAGGCAGCCATACGCCGTTTTCGGAGGAAGCATGCTGGGTATTTTCGTGTTTCTATAACCCACCGAACTCTGACATGGATTACAGGATCTTTTTCGTGCGCACTTGGTCTTGTGCTTGCGTGTACACACGGGGGTGTTTGGACACCGAGGAGAGTCTGCACACAAAGTTGACTCTGAGAAATAAATCTCTCGCCGAACGTGGGGACGAACTCACGCTGACAGCGGCCAACTGGATACAAATCCAGCGCGCTACCGACTGAGCTACATCCCCGCCCCCGTTTATTATGCCTGTTGCAGTAGTCAAGAAACTAAAAGTAAAACTCAACAATAACCATAATTTCTTTGCAGGTGTTATTGTCGCGGAGCCTCGCACGCCAGACCTGGAATACAACCCAGACGCAGCAGAACTGGATCCAGAGTGCGTCCGGCAACAAGAACAGATTTTCCGGCAGTGCAAACAATCCGGCTCCGCCCCCACCTCCACCGTCAGCCAACCGACACAGCCCCCCCAATCCTACCCAAAAGAGGTAACCACTCACTCGTCACTGCAGCAGAGGTCAGGGTCACGGCCGACTCACTCGTCGGATGTGGCGTCGGATATTCGAACGGGGTCTGGGGATGGCGCCACGGCAGTCTCCAGGGTGGGGAAGCCTGTGCAGGTGGAAGAAGGAGAGGCGGTACCTGTGGATTTCCTGCAGCAGATGGGTATGAAGGATACTGTGGATGAGAGTGGCGTCAACCCCATGTACCTCATGAGCAAGTACCAAGGTAATGTCTCTGCCATGTGACATCTATTAAAACAACAAAAAAAGAAATGAATGAGCTGACAAACGAAGAAATACACAAATGATTGTTCCCAATCCTCAGCCTCATCAGGGATTCCTGTGCGTGTGTAATGTTTGAATTCAGCATACAGGTTTTGAATCAATTCAGTGCAGACTCTACGCCGAAGGAATCATACCGCCCTCATGTGCAGATGCATCCCAAAAGACCATTGTACGCATAGAACTAAAACGATCGCGAAAGCTCGGAAACACAGAAAAATTAAAAAAAGTCACCTGTCTTTCACTTCTATCGTAATTCATTTTTGTGTTTGGCTTGTATTTATACAATCTTCAGACATCAAATTAAAAAGAAAAGAACAACAACAAACACATTATTAATACAATATATCAACTTTGTCAATCTAAATGAATTCTCTCCCTATGTCTTGTTTTAACGTCATTTTATTTATTTCTGTTGCTTTTTCTTCCCTGGATCAGAATCATGTGAGAGGAACGCGCGAGACAGTAAGCAGAGCTCTACAGGGTCACAGACATTGTCGGTGACCCCTGACCCTGACCTTGTGGTGGGCTCGATGGTGGAAGTGTTTGGGAAAACCCCACGCTATGGCGTTATTCGATGGATTGGCAACCTGGACGTGCGTCAGAATAAGCCTGGTGCTGCGGGCAGTACAGACCAGCGCCAGAATAAAGTCACTGCTGGTCTGGAAATGGTAAGTGTGATGGTGTGTTGTGTGTGTGTCGTGTGTCTGTGTGTTTGTGCGCTTTTGCGCTTTTGTTCATGTGTTGTGTGTGTGTGTGTGTGTGTTTGTGTTTGCGCTTTTGTTCATGTGTGTGTGTGTGTGTGTGTATGTATGGGTGAGTGCATGCATTGCCTCTGTGTGTGTGGTGTGTGTGTGGATGTTTGTGCGTGTTCCAGATGAAAGAAACATCAAACGCAAAAAAAGCATGTTCTTTTTTTCAGTTTGTTTGGTCTTACTCTTATGTATGTTTGCTTACTTTTTATTTATTTATTTATTTTTTTACTTGTGCGCATTTCTGCCTCCCTCAAATATTGGAGAAACAAAGACATTTCTGAAGAGAGAAAAATGTCATATTCCGACTGCAACTTATTGTTTCATGAAATTGTGTGCATGTCTCAAGCCTTTTGCGAGATTCAATTGAAGTGATTTGCACATTGGCTCAGTTCTGATACTTTTCTGTATTTTTTCTGCAGGAAGAAGAAATTTCTGCAGGAACAGATGGCACATTCTGTGGGGAGCGTCTCTTCACATGTCCTCCAAGGAAGGCTCTCTTCGTCCCTCTCAACAAATGTCGCAAAGACAAACGATTTCAAGCGGAATCTAAAGACAGATCTAGTCATGAAGGTAGGCCTTCCTTCTTTGCTAGAACTTGAGAAAAGACAGACTTGTTTTGTACTCTGTAATATCAAACAGATAGCATGATGTAGATTGCATTGTACTTGTCTTGTCTTTGGCTGGGTTGGCGAGGAGGTGCATCACATTTTTAGTACTTGTTGTTCTTCTTGTTGTTTAATAGACCATTTTTACATTTAGTCAAGTTTTGACTAAATGTTTTAACATAGAGGGGGAATCGAGACGAGGGTCGTGGTGTCTGTGTGTCTGTGTGGGATCTTCATGAAACTGTACATGAGAGTTTCTGGGAATGATATCCCCAGACTTTTTTTTCATTTTTTCGATAAATGTCTTTGATGACGTCATATCCGGCTTTTTGTACAAGTTGAGGCGGCACTGTCACACCCTCATTTTTTAATAACATTGTTTGAAAATTTGTTCAAGCAGTCTTCGACGAAGGCTGGACTTTGGTATTGCATTTCAGCTTGGAGGCTTAGGAATGAATAAATGAGTTGGGTAATTAAAAATCTGAAAATTGTAATTAAAATTATTGTTTTATAAAACGATCCAAAAATAATGTCATCTTATTCTTCATCATATTCTGATTGGAAAATCATATAAATATGTTATATTCGGATTAAAAACAAGCTCTGAAAATTAAAAATATGAAAATTATGATGAAAATAAAATTTACGAAATCGATTAAAAAATTAATTTGCTGTTTTGGGCAGTGCCAATTCTCTACACGTGGTCTTTGGAATATTGCAGAATTTGGAACTTTAGATACGCCAGACATCACAGGTGACATAAGCCCGCCGGAGGTCACGTCTCCTGAGGAACTGACGGTCGTATGCGGCAAAAAAAAGGGTATCCAGGGTCACCATAACTCGTGTTACCTGGACGCCACGCTCTTCTCCATGTTCTACTTCACCACTGTCTTTGACTTTATCTTCAACAAGCCCCAGGAGTCTGGCTCCGCCCCTGGGCAGGTGCAAAAGGTGCTAAAGGAAGGCATCGTTAACCCATTGAGGAGGTACGTTGGCTATGTGGAGCGGAATGTTTTGTGAGGAGCAAGTTTTGTTAGGCTGGGTAGCGTGACTTTGGAAGAACGGCATTTGTAACTCAGGTTGATGGAGGCTAGTCTTGGTGTTGCATGATGGTTATGGTGGATATATATATGTGTGTGCAAGTGTGTTGTACATAGATTATTTTCTTTGGGGTTTGATAGAGGATATGTCTATATGGATTTTACGTGCTTGTGCTTCTGCTGTAATGACCACAGCTGATTGAAAGCTAACAGTCTGTCCTTCTCTCTCTCTCTCTCTGTCTCTCTCTCTCTCTCTCTCTCTCTCTCTCTCTCTCTCTCTCTCTCTCTCTCTCTCTCTCTGCCTGCCTCTCTCTCTCTCTCTCTCTCTCTCTCTCTCTCTCTCTCTCTCTCTCTCTCTCTCTCTCTCTCTCTCTCTCTCTCTGCCTCTCTCTCTTGTGCGTGTGTTATAATGCAATATGTTATGATGTAATGTGTGATGATGTATTCGGTGTTTGATAGCGGATGTATGCTTGTTAGTTGTAGATCTAGTACGATGTTTGAGGCTGTAATGTTTGTGCGGGTGTCATATGTAGCCGTACGAGGGTTCCAGTGTGTGAGTTGTGCATGGCCGGGCGCTAGAGTGCTGCATGAATGAGTAAGTGCATGTGGAGTTGTATGGCTGGGTGAATTGTGGGTTGCGTACGTCCGAGGGGCACATGTAGCCTGTGTGTCTGAAGTAGTGGGTATGTGTGCGTAAGGGTGTGCTGATTGAACTTCAGTTGTTGCTTTGTAAATGTCTATGTATCAGTGTATTATGTCTTGCCACACACATGCCAAATTTCCTTGTATTGATGAGGACAATAAAATTTCTTGTACAGCAGTCCCTCTCATGAACGGACACCCTTGGGCCCTAGCAAAACTGTCCGTACATTGCAGGTGTCCGGTCACGGGAGGGGTGACCACACCACCCCCTCCCCCGGGCCATACACTCGACTCGCACAGAGACACACAAACAACAGGATTGAGTCTATGCTAATCACTTCTTGTGGCTACTAAACAATAACAATAAACTCCTAATAGTTCTTTAAACGTTTTGTAAAAAGGATTTGTTTGAAAAGTGTTGAAAAGAAGAGATAAAATAAATCCTCAAGGCAGTGAACACACTCACCATGCGCTGACATACGAAAGCAGCCACACAAACACAGTACAGAGGAGCGTGTGCAGATGCTTTGCAAGAATAAGCTTGAAAACCAGTTTGAATAAATAGCAGCAGATAGAGCTGCATGTCATAATCATGTAATTTATTTTTTTCTTGTCTTGCTTTATTGACTGCATGCCGATCATGTGGCATGGCAGTGACTTTTCACTCTTCAGTCGGAAATACACTGTACATAACACAGCTCCCACTCTCCCTCACTAATGCCTACCCCAAGCCGTGACAACTGATGCTTGGAAATTTTGTGGAAGAGTACACCTCTCTATTTCTCTACAATGCTCTTCCTGCTGACATGCAGTGACACCGGACACCCCACAGAGTTTAGCCAGCTAACCCTCCACCCCCCCCCCCCCCTCCACCCCCACTTCCTCTCTCTCACTCCCTCCAGCCATGTACTGTTGGGGGCTGTGGCCAGAGAGGTGTCAGCTAATTGAGGCCAGCTGCACTGTTCACTCAGAGCAAAACCAGTTGACTGTGTCGTAACTTTTGACAAGGCAAGACAACTGAAGGGTTCATAGATTAGGCAACCGACTCACTGGTCAAGGCTGAGGGGAAACAAGAGTATCTTGTCAATGAAAGAGGTTACACACAGACACACGATGCTGAAAACTGTGGCCGGTTTTTCACTCACTTTCGCTCAGGACCTTCATCGACTGTGGTTTCTGTTGTTTACGTCCAACAGACAAGAATAAAGAGCAGTTTCATGTTGGCATCTTCGCATGTACTCTTCACTCCTGACCAAAACTACCCCACCTCCTGATGGGTACATGTGCACTCAAGTTATCAGTGACTGTCATCACGCCATTGCGGCTGTGATCTTCGTACCAAGAGCCGGACTGCTCTGTTATCGATTTTGTTGTGGTGAAAATTTGACGATGGTCTGTCCGTACATTGGAGGTATGACCTGCTGTTGGGACCGAAAATGAGTGTCCGCGTCCACGTTTTGCAGGTGTCCGTTTAAGGGGGGGCAAATATAGAAGGAAAACACTCCGTGCCGAGCAAATGTGTCCGTACATGTCAGGTGTCCGCTCACGCCGGGGGCCGTACATTGCAGGGACTGCTGTATCTTGTATCTTGTATCTCTCAGACTCTCTCTCAGTCTCTCTCTCTCTCTCTCTCTCTCTCTCTCTCTCTCTCTCTCTCTCTTTCTCTCTCTCTCTTTCTTACTCTCTCTCTCTCTCTGTCTCTCTCTTTCTCTTTCTCATTCTCTCTCTCTCTCTGTCTCTTTGTCTCTTTATCTCTCTCTCTCTCTCTCTCTCTCTCTCTCTCTCTCTCTCTCTCTCTCTCTCTGTGTCTGTGTCTGTGTCTGTGTCTGTGTCACTCTCCGGCTGTATTTTGGTGTCATTCCACCCTCCTGTCTCTCTACCTCTCTTTCTCACTCTGAAGTTCTCTCTCTTAGTGACACGGAGTTTGACATGTGGTTATGTTTCTCAGCTACAACTATGTGCGAGCAGACAAAGTGCTGAGGCTACGAGAGCTGCTTGACAAGCTAGGCACGATACCAGGCATGATGGGAGAAGAGAAAGGTAGGGAAATGTTCTGAACTCGAAGAGACAATTTGCTTGCATAAGAAATAAGCTGCATAGAAATGTGACCCTCCACCACAAAATGAGTCGCATGTCACCTCGCGCGGTTCTGCGCTAGGCTTGATATAAGTCCGGAGAGTGTCTGGTAACAGTGTGAGGGTCACCATAGTCACAGGCTTATAACTCAAACAGTTGTCGCTCTTTTCTAAAACGGTTTTCACCACTGGATAGAGCAAAAAAAACTCTGTAGGAAAATGTAAAACTATGAAAATCATGCAAAGGTGACATGCGACTCATACCGTGGTGGAGGGTCACAAATTAGCTTGGTCACAGTGGTGAAATACTCTTTTATAAGAGCATTACAGCTGTTGCAGTTCTCATTATAAAATCAATAAGATTATCGTTTCTCATTGTCAGCAAGAGCAAACAGGATCAAATGATTGTGTACTGCTGTTGTTGTTGTTTTTGTCAGTTTGATGAATGAAAAACAATAGACCATGTGTTATTTATGTAGAAATATTTTTATTTAGTACAGAATTCTTTTTCAATGTTTTTTTTATTTAGTTACTTATTGATTTATTTTTAATGTATTTATTTATTCATTTGTTTATTCGTATGTAGTTATTTGTTCATTCATTTGTTTATTTGCTTATTCATTCATTTATTTGTTTAACTATTTATTTGCATGTTGACATATGATCTATTCATTGTTTGCTCGTTGCGTTCTGTTACAGATCCAGAAGAATTTCTTAGTGCACTTCTTTCAGAGATAATGAAAGCAGACCCCCTGTTGCATCTCAGGTAAGGTGACTTTGATTTTATTAAGATGCAGACAGTCTTGTGTAAAAGGATAAAAGTCATTTGAAGTTGGGGAATGATGTGGGTGGAGGTTTTCATTTGTGGGTTTGTTAGAAAATTAATACATTGAAATCCTGCTTTAAGCATTACCTCCATTTTTCCCGATTTTCTTCTTCTTCTTCTGCGTTTGTGGGCTGAAGGTTTTTTTGCGCGAGTGGAATTTTACGTGTATGACCGTTTTTTACCCCGCCATTTAGGCAGCCATACGCCGCTTTCGGAGGAAGCATGCTGGGTATTTTCGTGTTTCTATAACCCACCGAACTCTGACATGGATTACAGGATCTTTTTCGTGCGCACTTGGTCTTGTGCTTGCGTGTACACACGGGGGTGTTCGGACACCGAGGAGAGTCTGCACACAAAGTTGACTCTGAGAAATAAATCTCTCGCCGAACGTGGGGACGAACTCACGCTGACAGCGGCCAACTGGATACAAATCCAGCGCGCTACCGACTGAGCTACATCCCCGCCCTCCCGATTTTCTGTTTAATAACATCTGTAAATATACTCCCATTTTGAGACTCCCTCCCTTTTAGTTATAAGACTCAAGTCTCAACTTTTCCATGTTTTAGAAGGGGTATTCCAGTGTTTGCATATGAAGGGAGGTCATTAAGTGTTCTTTTTTATTTACAGTTCCGGAGAGCATACCTACTTTTACCAATTGTTTATTGAAAAAGACGAGAAACTGTTGCTACCCACAACACAAGTCCTGGTAGAACTGTCTTTTCTGCAGGGAAATGTGAAGTTAAAGGAGGTGAGAATGATTTATTTTGTGTGTGTTTGTGTGTGTCTCTCTCTCTGTCTGTCTGTATGTTGGCCGGTCAGTTAGTCTGTCTGTGTGTACATCCTGAACTCAGGTCAAAATGAGTTCGGCTCATTCTCTCCCTGACCGGACGCTACAGTCCTACGCGAATCTATCAAAACAAAAATACAGAGTTATCTCCCATATGGTTTTCGCGAGCACTGATCTAAATTTGAGATCAGTGTTCGCGAGATGAAAATGATTGCAGATTGGCCGACTTCGACAGTGATCTCCGTTCTGTTCTTCACAGTTATGATAAAGACATCGTTCTAAGGTCAAAACAAGTCGAAATGTTGGGACTGCTGCCGGAAGGAGACCGTAATATATATATGGTTTCATCACTGTCTACTAGTTACAGAAAAAATCGTCTGCTCCAGTGAATGCCGAAACCAAACAGTTGATTATCACGTGACACTTTTGCCATATTTAGAGTTGTTTGCACAGTAAATACAGCCGCGAAAAATAGCTCACTTGAAACTGTCTTACATATCAATTCCTTTGTAATTTAAAAATGACAAAACACCATGAAAATTCATTATCGACGATCGCGAATCTGCTTATATCAATAATACATTACAAAAAGCTCTAAATATGTAAAAAAAATCGGTTTCCTTGACAGGTCATTTTGACCTGAGTTCAGGATGTCTGTGTGTAATGCTACAACTGAGTGTGTAAAATACTTTTGTATCACTTGTGGCAGAGAAGAACAAGACACAACTGCATAGCTGCCAACCCTCCCGAATTTTTCGGGAATCTCCCGATTTTTTAAATCTGTCACGAAATCACGAAATGTGTTCGATTTTCCCGAAAATCGAAATTTCTAAAATACTTTGTGTAAGCAGCCTCTTTTTGGGGGAACAAACCGGTGAAAAGACGCTCTGGTTAACCGAGACCAGCCACGTTGGTGTGCGCATGTGCGGAAAATAAGTTGTGCCTCGATCTTTCCGGTTTTGCCTTCCAACATGCCGCCAAAAACAACACCAAAAGACAAAAAAACAAAGGCTAAAGTGAGGTTTTTACCACAGTACAAGGCGAACTATGACTTTATCGACAAGTCAGATAAGGGGGAACACTACGCATTCTGTAAACCTTGTCGATGTGACATCAGCATCGGACATGGTGGGAAAAAGGACATCGAGCTCCATGCTGCCTCCGCCAAGCATTGCGGCAATGTGAAGCAGTCGACTGCTACTGCTGTGAAACAGACGCCAAAGATCACGTCTCTGTGTTATTTCATTTGTTAAATGAATGTCAATTTTGATCATAATATACCAGAAAAAAAGCAATTTTGGCACCTTCATTTACAAAACATCTTCAGCTTCAGGGGCCGTTGCCCCCTGACCCCCACCAGGGGCATCGCCCGTGGACCCCACCAGGGGACTACCTCGGCCCCCGGACCCCCACAGGAATTTCATTGTCAGAAAGTTGGCAGCTATGCAACTGATTCTCAGGATTGCCATTTTAGAAATCTGACAATGATTTTATTTTCATTTTTGGGTGACAATTTCTTTGACATTGTCTTATTGTGTTAGTGTTCTTATTTACAAAGGCTTGGAAGGAAGCTGCAACCACAACCGCCGATTTGTATAATGTATAGTCATTATTGCGTTTCTTACCAAAGAATTAGGAAAAAGCTACTGGCAGTAGTACAGTCAGCAGTATTTATGCAGAGGATGAAAATCGCTTATTCATTTCACTGCTTGGGACTCTGCTAGGTGCCAGCAAATTAGTTCCGCACAACTCTCGTTTACTCCTGTTGCACATGTTGGCCATATTTAGAGCGCTTACGTCCCTTCGTTTCTTATAAATTATTGTGTTTACTGCCAAATACACAACGGCGAAAGCTTTTTATCTGTGGTAAGACATGAGATATGGCATCAAACATTATAGAGAAGACATATAAAGCGACAATCCAGGAAAAACATTTTGGGGGAAGTTTAGATTTACAGGTTGCCGGTTCACTTAAACTAATGCTGTGTAAACTCATAGGTGCTGACGTCTTTATTTTCCAGGTTCCCTCGTGTCTGATTCTGCAGATGCCGAGGTTTGGCAAAGAGTACAAAATGTATCGTCGTATTATTCCCAGTCTAGAGCTTGACATCACTGATATTTTAGAAACAGGTATGTATCATTCTGTCAATATTCAGTGACTTATCTTGCTCTCTGTCTGTGAATGTGGATGATTTACCTCCTACGTTTTGCTGTCTCATTGTTTATGCTGTGGAACCTCCCTTTTACGAACTTTAAAAGTCTGAGAAATACTGGTCTTGAA
Source organism: Littorina saxatilis (assembly GCF_037325665.1). Lineage (NCBI taxonomy): Eukaryota > Metazoa > Mollusca > Gastropoda > Littorinimorpha > Littorinidae > Littorina > Littorina saxatilis. Next base: position 9,038,559 of record NC_090245.1, on the reverse strand, counting down.
AGAGAGGGAGTCTTAAAATGGAGGTAAATTTACAGAGGCTATGAAGAGAATATCTGAGAAAGCAAGGTCTTAAAAGGGAGGAAGTCTTAAATTGGGGGGTCTTAAAAGGGAGTTCCACTGTACTGAATTGTTGTACTTGTTCTCTCCTACTTTCTCACAAGCATTAGTGTGTGCACACGCACACACACACACACACGCACGCACGCACGCACACAAACACACACACAAACACACACACACGCATACACACACACACACACTCTCACACACACACACACACACACACACACACTCACTCACACTCACACACACACACACTCACACACACACACACACACACACTCACACACACACACACTCACACACACACACACACACACACACACATACACACTCACTCACTCACTCACTCACTCTCGTCCTCCTCCTCTCTCCTGTAGCTCTCTCTATTTCACAATCTATATAAATGCAGATCTTATGAGTATTCTGCTTGTGCTATCCTTGATGAAAACAAACTAAGGTGTATATCACATAATTTGATAGACGCAAGAGTATGTGCACAATGTCAAAATCATAAAATATTTATCTCACAGGTATTCGGGAGTGCATTGTGTGTGGAGGTCTGGCCACGTTTGAATGTAAAGACTGCTACTCGCAACACGGCCAGGGACTCAACACCACAGCCTTTTGCGAGCAGTGCATCAAGATGGTATGTACCTGTATGAGGAAAGGGTGTGCTTGGGATTGTCTGTGTGGTTGATTCTGTGTTTGTAACTGAATTTGACGCTTAATAGACGAACTCCGAAAATATCTGGCGCTGTCAAAGGTCACTCTTCCACAACTCATACAAACCAGGGGGAGTTATTCCCCAAAATCATCTATAACAGTCTGTTTCAATTAAGAGCATAATTTACATGGATTTAATTGAAATTATGACTTTACTGCTTGTCATGATTTGTGTGTGTGTGTGTAAATTGGTAGTTACAGACCTGTTTACCAGTACGATTTGGGCGTATTTTGTACGCCAAATTATTATCGGTACGCAAATACGCGACACACGCACAAAATACGCATAAGAAAAAGTCTAGAATACGTTTTCCGGTGTTGGTGTGCTGATTACGGGATGGTACAACTGATACCGGTTTCGGTCGAAGGGAGATAACCATGACAGCGAGTCTTCAGCTGTGGAAACCTTGTTCAGTTGTTGGCACGTGCGATCGTCTGAACAATCGTGGCAAAATGAAGCGGTAAAATGTGTCAGTTTCGGATGACTGTACCAAGTCTAAACAGCAGAAGCAGCAGATTTTCTTGGAGAAATATAAGAAAGAGCCAGGAATTGTGGAGTCTACTTTGGGAAAAAGTCATGCACACTGCAAGTATTGTAAATCAGATTTCTCCGTTGCCCATGCTGGGAAATATGACATCGAACGACACAGCATTTCCAAAACTCACCTGGACAAGGTTGCTGCAAAGAAATCCGCTGAAAGCTGCCTAGGAATTATGAAGTTCATTCCCGCAAAGCAAATCCTGCCAGAAGAAAAGGCTGTAGTCCGTGCTGAAGCAATTTTTTCTGAGATGATTGTAAAAATGAACTTGCCACTGTCAACCTCAGATGTTATTTCACGAACTTCATCTTTTCATTATCAATCTGTTTGGAAGACACTGGTTATAATGCTATAAACTGACAGGTAAATAAAATTGTTTTATCCCTGTTGTATTGGAAGGAGTTAAATTCTGAAGGTATTCACAAGACATGCTATTCTTACACAAACACGTTTGCACTCACATGTACATTTTCCCTAGCCCATATGGCTTTGCTTGCAAAGTACACCAACTTTTTGAAAAATACACTCAACTTTTTGGGAAAGTACTCTTGCCTCTGGTTTAGGGTAAACAGGTCTGTTAAGTTATTATGTGTTTTTATGATGGTGGTGGTGATTTTGATGGTGTGAATCACTGAATGTGGGTGTGTGTGACTTTCTGTCTGTCTGAGTTCTCTAAGTATCTGTGTGCTTTGGTGTGTGTATGAGTGGCGTGTGTTATTGATCTTTGCATGTCTGTGTTTGAGTGTGTGTGTGTGTGTGTACTCTGTGTGCATTTGGCTTTGCCTGCATTTATTTGGAAACAATTTTCACGCATCCTGAAAATGAATTAAAAACATTTAATACTTTGACATTTTCCAACACACACAGTCTCACCAACACAAGAAGCGACAGGGACACAACCCACAAGCACTGCTGGTGCCCAAAGAGTTCCTTCCCCGCTACGCCAAGATGCAAGAGGAGGCGGCATTTTGCGGCCGACAGAACGGTGAGCTGGCTGGCCCGGCGGATGTGGTGCTTCCGCGAGAAAAGATGGAACTTTTCGCTGTCGTCTGCATCCAAACCAGTCATTACGTGTCATTCGTCAAGTGCGGAATGGGCAAAGATGCACCTTGGGTCTTCTTTGACTCCATGGCTGATCGCATGGGTAGGTTGAAAAGAGAGTGTGTGTGTGTGTGTGTGTGTGTGAGTTTGTTTGTGTGTGTGTGCGTGCATTCGTGTGTGTGTATTTCCTGTAAGCCTTATTTGACTGTTCATTTTAGTGTGTGCATGTGTTTATCTCATCATTGTTCTTGGAGATTGGTTCCAACAGGGTTCCTACAGGTCATGGAAAACCTGGAAAGTCATGGAATTTGATTTTTAATTTTCCAGGCCTGGAAAGTCATGGAATTCCAATTCAAGTCATGGAAAGTCATGGAATTTAACAAAAATAAGAAAGAAAAAAAAATTAACCTTTGAAATGACAGGACCAGCAAACATTACCGATAATCTGACTGCGTAGCAAATGCTTGACTTGCTTGTCGAAGAGACACTGCGTAGAAACTGACTCAAATTCAGTGCAAAGCAAGCCAGTGTCAAAACTGGCAGTGACAAGACGTAAAAAGTTTGCGTGTTCGGAAATGGCGACCTGTGGATCTAGTCATGGAAAATGTTATTGAGGCTCATGGAAAGTCATGGAAAAGTCATGGAATTTTGTTTCTAAAAACCAGTGGGGACCCTGTAATCCAAATGCAGTCTGTCAGGTTTTTGCTGTGGTTTTCTCCTTTGTTTATCAATAATTTGTCTCATACCTGTAGCAGCTTTGTTCTTTGGCCATTTGTTTGGTTAATTGGGCATACATTTATTTGTTTGGTTGTTTATTTTGTATTGTAATTCAATCAAGCTTGGTTTAGAATGTAACAGATTCTGTGATTGGTCAGATTATTGGTGTTAAACTCTGTTGAACACCGAAAATCTGTTCATTGAACACATGTTGGCGATGCACATAGATACAACCTTAAAGCCCGACCTCCTCTACAAAACTTTCCCTACTGCGGTTCCACAGCCTTTATCAGCTGAGATGTCAACACAAGACCTCGTGCTAGCGGTGGTTTGTTCAGCGGAGTCAATTAGGCGTTTATAGTAGTGCCAAGACTGTTTGTTTATCTAGCGCGCCCATGCTATCGCCGACTTCTGACAGCTCCTGTAGGCTAGCGTGTACCCTGGGACAAGGAGATTTACGATGCAGGAGCTGTCAGAAGTCGGCGATAGCATGGGCGCGCTAGATAAACAAACAGTCTTGGCACTACTATAAACGCCTAATTGACTCCACTGAACAAACCACCGCTAGCACCTGGTCTTGTGATGACAGCTTAGCTGATAAAGGCTGTGGAACCACAGTAGGGAAAGTTTTGTGGAGGAGATCGGGCTTTAACTAGTATCGATTATATTTATATAATTAATTGATTACTGGGTGATTGAATCTATGTATTTATTTATACATGGCTGATTGATTGATTAATCAATTGATCGGTGCGTTACAGGCGAGCAGGGAGGTTACAACATCCCCGAGGTGCAGCACGTGCCGGAGCTGACCCACTGGCTGTCCGAGAGCAACTTTGAGCACATCAACAACATGGATGATGACCGCCAACTGCCAGAGCACATGAGACGTCTGCTGTGTGACGCCTACATGGTCATGTACCAGTCGCCCAGTGTCATGATGTTCAGATGATTGGTGTACGCGGCTGTGGGTTTTTTTTTGCGCGACCTTTCTATCTCCAACTGTGTACTGTTCAATTTTCGTTGAACGACGTCGGCTTTCTGACGCTTACATTGTCATGCAGTGGTCAATCAGCATCATGATGTTCACATGATTGGTGTATGCGGCTGTGTGTTTTTTGCGCGCACATTTTTCGTCTCCAACTGTGTACTATTCAAGCTTTGTTGGACGAGGTCAGCTTTCTGACGCTTGCATGGACATGTGTGACGGGGAGACTACTGCGTCACCCTTCACAGCGGACTCTGCAGTTGTCTGCCAGCGAAGAATGCAAGCTATTTATAGCTCGACGTTTCTTCTACGTCGCTGACACCTAGAGTTCTGTTTGTGACTGATAGGGTCAGGGTCAGGCGGCTGCTGTCTCCTTGTAAGGTCTTGGGAACCTTTGCGTACCCATAGCAGTTTTTGTAGGGCAAAAAAATTAGATCTAAAATCTCAATCCTGTTTGAATAGCTTTGCCTCCAAAGGTGATTGCTGTGCTTCGGGCACTCTGTTACACATGCATTGGTCATTATGTTGAAATGATTTGTGGCTGTAAGTGCTGTGCTGCATGCAACTCTCTCAAACTGTTTGTGTGTAGTGATCAAGCTTTACAAGGCTGTGCTTTAGTGAAGAACAAAAATTTTCCAAGCCCACCAGTACAAGGCTGTTGGAGTTAGAATCCTGACACTGGCTGGTGACGTTTGTGTCAGAAAAAAACAAGACACAACTGATTCTCAGGATTGCCGTTTTAGAGATCGACATGGCCATAGATGGAATCTCTGAGTCATGTGAAGGCGTGTTCTATCGCTAAGTAATTTTTGCATGCTGACCCATACAAGGCATAGGCAAAGTAACAGCCCAGAAGAATGATGCTGAACAGTGACTTTTTGAATACAGTTGTCAACAGTATCTCAGAGTGATGCTTTGGATGTGAAGCTTGTGTCGCTGTGTGACCATGGAACATCTTTACTGTTGCTAAGGTGATCTGTTCTCTGATGTTGGTGACATCTTCAGTTCAATATATGCTACAGTACTTGGATTGTCAGTTTCTATAGTTTTTGTTGCCAAAGTGTGTGCAAAAGACACTGAGCATATTTCCTCTGTTTGGTGTGTGTGTGTGTATGTGTGTGTTTGTCTGTCTGTGCTTGCATGTGTGTGTGTGTGTTCGTGTGTGTGTATGTGTGTGAAAAGAAAATATCCTGTATCTGGTAAATGCAGAAATGCTTTGAATATTTACTTATTCAGACTGCTTTTGTAACATTGGCTGCATGTGAGCTAGAAATTCCAGGTCTTCTCTGTATACATTTTGTTAATTACTAAATGTCTACATGATTGTATGTATACATGTGTACATATTGCAGTTCCATAGTAATGTAAAGAAGTAATTGATGTCAAATATGTTGTTCGGAATTGTACATTTACGTCAATAAAAAAATTACAGCTAAGAATCTGGATTATCCCAGCTTGTATATTTTTCTTGCAGGTTATGTGGACATTTGATACAGATTGTTCGCAAAGAAAAGAGCAAACGAGACTGATAGACTTAATAAAAAGGGACTGGTTAAAAATGTGTGTCACAAAGTAGCTATTTTATAGAGATGACAATGACAATGACAATTCTTTATTTAACGAGAGTCATAATGTTAAGCAATTAACAAGTGGCTCTATCCCATCTCCCCCCTTTCCCCGTCGCGATATAGCCTTCGTGGTTGAAAATGACGTTAAACACCAAATAAAGAAAGAAACAATTAACAAGTGGCTCTATCCCCCCCTTTCCCCGTCGCGATATAACCTTCGTGGTTGAAAACGACGTTAAACACCAAATAAAGAAAGAAACAATTAACAAGTGGCTCTATCCCATCTCCCCCCTTTCCCCGTCGTGATATAACCTTGGTGGTTGAAAACGACGTTAAACACCAAATAAAGAAAGAAACAATTAACAAGTGGCTCTATCCCATCTCCCCCCTTTCCCCGTCGCGATATAACCTTCGTGGTTGAAAACGACGTTAAACACCAAATAAAGAAAGAAACAATTAACAAGTGGCTCTATCCCATCTCCCCCCCCTTTCCCCGTCGCGATATAACCTTCGTGGTTGAAAACGACGTTAAACACCCAATAAAGAAAGAAACAATTAACAAGTGGCTCTATCCCATCTCCCCCCCCTTCCCCCGTCGCGATATAACCTTCGTGGTTGAAAACGACATTAAACACCAAATAAAGAAAGAAACAATTAACAAGTGGCTCTATCCCATCTCCCCCCTTTCCCCGTCGCGATATAACCTTCGTGGTTGAAAACGACGTTAAACACCAAATAAAGAAAGAAAGTAATAATGTTAAGCAATGATCTGCTTTTTTACATCTAGCCCTCGCCCTAAAGAGGGACTAACTAAAAACAAACAAAACACTTCTACAGGGGTCCTGATTTGGCCTAAACGGTCCGCTGGACCCTAAAAGCAACAGTTAGCTAACACTTCTACATTTTAATAGATAACTGAAGTAAGAACACATTATTCTTACATATATGTAGACAAAATGCATTGCATAGAGATAGATGAAAGAGGTAGAGTTTTTGATTGTTCTTCAATTTGAGAGTAAAAACGGGGTCACTCTTGCTTATTTTGATTTTTGTGTGTACTTTAGTGTCTGCAACTTTGCTTTTGCGAATTTGATTTTGGGGGGTGTCCTAGGTCTCCGGTACACTGCATAAAAACTAATTGATGAAAAATAAAACTCTTTGTTTCAAACGGTAGGGGAATGAATTACCTTTCTGGCAATATACTTGGTTTTACCATAACTGGCCGCATCACAAAGTTATACAGCTAAATGTATGTGTTGATTTTTTTATGAAGATTAGTGAAGAAGGAGTAGAACTAGAAGGCTAAACTACTGGTTTAGAGAGATACATGTATAACATTAAATTAGTAGTTTCAAGGGCACCGACTGATTCATGTATTGATGTTTGGTAGTGTTGACAGAAAAGTGAAAGGGGATAGGGATGAATTTGATGGAAGAGGATGGGGTAGGGACGATGCTAACCAGAGAATAGGGGGCATAAAGGTTACAGTGTGGACGTACATTCTGGAATTCATCTAAAAGTGAAATTTCATCTTGAGGATGAAAGTAGCTTGTTCATTTCAATGCTTGCTATTCTCTCAGGTGCCAGGAGAATGGTTTCGAATAACTCTCACTAACTCTATCACACATGTCTTATGCATCTGGAGCGTTTACTTCCCTTTGTTTATCAGATCATCGAAAAGTTGTAAACCTGTAATGAACAGACCGGTGAGATGTAAAGGGATGCAACTCCGTTTATGAAGATCACTGAGAAAAAAATGTGTGGTTGTCTTTCTTGTACTATAAGTTACACAAGGAATCCACCATACTTCATGTGAAGCAAGAAATCAATCTTTTGTTCTGTCTTTTGCTGCACTGTAGCAAAGGGGGTAAAGTCAAGGGAATGACACAGTTGTTGTTAGTTTAAATTTATTTGATATTTGATGGATCTATATCTTTTGGATTGTTGAAAAGGTGTCTTAATGTTTTTAATCTGTTCAGTTCTGTGATAAAAGTATTGTCTTTTGACTTTCGTCTGGCCAGATTCTTTTTATATCAGCATGCAGACCCCTTGACCCCAACACTGCAACCGCCCTCCATCTCCCCCCCCCCCCCTACCCTCACAACCTTTGGTTTTCCTGGTCCAACTCCCATTTCCTTTTTTCCTTTCTTAGCTAAGCTTGTAAATGGAGTTTGTTTCTTATCTTTGAAGGGTTGTTAAAAGGGTCACTGAAATGTCTGAAGCATTTTGCCACTTTTTTTCTGTGTATGTAAAGTTGGCCAAAAAATTATTGCAACAAATTTCAAATCCAAATTAAAGCCTTAATTCCTGTGTCAATTAATTAAAACTGTATATGCCAAAGAAGGCCGTTCATTTAACCTTCAGGATTACCTTTTGGATTAAATATTTCTTTTACAGGGATCACGTGACCGCCGCTCAAGTAAGTGTACCCTCAAAATCGACCAGACAAAAACGAAAGAGCCGAATGAAAATTCGACAAAAAATCACAATAGGCAAAACGTTGCAACTTTCACATACGAGAAGAAAGTCAAACCAATTATCTACCCGGAACAGATTATTTTGTTTTGCTACTTTGCGTATTTCGCGTGCAATGCTATTCCTACTGATCAAAAACCGAACGTTTTACGTCAATTTTTATGGGTATCATGTCAAAAAGCGCTACATTTTAGCGATGACTGGTGGATTGCTTTGAAACTTTCAGAATATTTTACCAACATACTAGAAATACTTCGTGCGAAAGTTTGGATCGTTACGATTATTTATCCAGATGTGACGCAATGTTTCGGAAAATGTTGTTGAACTTGTCATAGGATTGTTTACTTGTGTCCAAAAAATTCATGACTTTGCATATCTACAGATAAATTTATTAAGGAGATTTCTATAGCGCATAACTAAAAGCACTATGCGCTTATTGATACAGATTCTGTCTAAGTTTCATTTGCGTGTAGCTGCTGGCGTTAATTTGCTAGTCATGCAAACACATGAGGAAAAAATGGAACGTTCACGCTGTTTCGCGCTTACAGCTGTTATCGCTGCGTGCCTCTTAAAACATGCTACGGTCACGCTTGGCTGGGCATCGCTGTGGCACCAGAATCATCGCTTAAATATGTAGCGTGTTTACTGGTCCAGCATATTTGCGTCAGTGCTTACACGCACATAAAACTTTAGCAGTGTGTGTATCAATCATTTTTCTAAAGACATGCTAAGTCATACATTTTTTGGACCCAAGGGAACAATCAATCCTACGACGAGATTAAAAACTTCTTTCGAAAAATTGCATAACATTTTAACAAACACCTGTAACAATCCATCATTTTGCTTGAAGTATCTCTAGTATGTTGGTAAAATATTCTGAAAGTTTCAAAGCAATCCACCAAGTCATTGCTAAAGTGCAGACTTTTTTGTCATGATACCCCTAAAAAATGATGCAAAAAGTCCTGTTTTTGACCGCTCTTGCGATCGACACCTGCATCAGTAGGAATAGCATAGCATGCGAAATACGCAAGGTAGCAAAACAAAACAATCTGTTCAGGGTAGATAATTGGTTTGACTTTCTTCTCGTATGTGAAAGTTGCAAAGTTTTGCCTATTGTGATTTTTTGTCGATTTTTCATTCGGCTCTTCCGTTTTAGTCTGGTCGATTTTGAGGGTACCCTTACTTGATTGGCAGTCACGTGATCCCTGTAAAAGACATATTTAATCCAAATGGTGATCCTGAAGGTTAAGTGAACGGACATCTCTGGCATATAAAGTGTTAATAACATAACACGGGGATTAATGCTTTAATTTGGGTTTGAAATTTGTTGCAATAATTTTTTGGCCAAGTTTATATACTTAGTTCATTTTGTTAATCCGAAAAATGAATGTAACAACTAAGTTGTTGAATGAAAGACAGTTTCTTATGCTAATGTACATAATATGCAGCATTTCAAAATATTGATCCTGTAAATATTATGTATTGCTGTTCATATATATTTTGAAGGATTGTCAATCACCATGCTTGTTTTATCTAAACTAATGGTGTTTTCATTTGTGATCTTGCAAATAAATATTTGTTGTTGTGGTAATACAAATGAGATCACTGATGACATTGATGAGTTTTCTTTTACCAAGTCTGTAATATTTTGTGAAGTAATTGCTGTGTACTCTGTCTCTTTCTTTCGCTCACTCTCTCTATCTGTGCACACACACACACACTCTCTCTTCATCTGTGCTCTTTCTCTCTCTCTCTCTCTCTCTCTCTCTCTCTCTCACTCTCTCTCTCTCACTCTCTCTCTCAGCACTCACTCTCTTTCCCTCTCTTTCTCTCTCACTCACTCTCTCTCACTCTCTCTCTCTTTCTCTCTCACTCTCTCTCTTTCTCACTCACTCTCACTCTCTCTCACTCACTCTCTCTCACTCACTCACTCTCACTCTCACTCACTCTCTCTTTCCACCTGTGCTCATACAGACACCTTATCAGCATATTTATATCCAAAATTTATTTCCAAAACTTACATGAGAGAAAAATGACAATGAAGCATGTCAAAAGAAAGTCCCATTGGATAATGTCACAACCTTGCATGGTACGTACGTCTCGACTATAATTAAATAATAATATGTACATAAGTTATGAATAATTATTATGATTCCAAAAGTAGTGTACATCATTCGTTCATTAGTCACTGCAGCTATATCCGTCTGCTCACACATGTATGATTGAAAAAAGAAACAGAAGACTGATTTTATGGACATTTTCCATGAAACCTAGCTAACCCCTGAAGACTTATTGCCAGATTTTCATGTGTGTGCTATTTCCTATGTAGAAAACAGGCTGCCTGTTGAGACCAGATTTCAATAAACTACAGCAGCACAGACAAACTATCAATTTAAAAAAAAAAGTATTCCAGGATAATCATAACAAGCCAATTCTTATAGTTATAATGTTACAATCTACGTCTGCAAAGCTATCTGCTTTGTGCTAATAGTTAGACAAGTTATTCTGACACAAATACTAGTCGCAAGCAATCTTTGGCTTTTTGTACATGTAAGGAAAACTGCACTGCACTGCTGCTCAACCCGTTTCCTTACAACTAAGAGACGCGATTGTCAACTAGACCAGCAGCAGCCATTTCAATGCTACCCGTCTGGGAGTGCAAGTGGGCAGTCGAGTGATCAGCAAGTTATTGCAGATGATTATCCTATGCTTGCTAAGTACTAGACTCACTTCCACTCCCTTGGAAGCAAGATGAATATGATGTGCAATTCCCCTTATATTTGATAAAGACCGTGACACAGCGGCAGCTAGCTCTGTACCTCCGGTGGACAAGCGAAGGTGGTTTTAACAGACAAATTACAGCTAGCAACAGACTGACCTAGTATATCCACCAGCACCTGTGCAAATTACTTGCTTGGCAAGCATGTAAGGAAAAACGCTCACTAGGTGAAGCTCAACTTTTTAAAGCTACCAAGATTGTTGAGAAATCGCTTAAATCCTAAAAGTCTCGGAGGCAGAGAGTGAATTAAACAGAAAATGCATTCATTTGACTCATAAACACCCGCAGGACTTAGTTCCCACCAATCACACACTACACGTATCATGACATAATTCAAAAACTGACACAAGTTACACAAATGATGCAAGACATAGATTCAAAAAGGTCATGTCTGAAAGTTGCACTGGGGAATCCTGGAAAATCTATCTAAAACCTTTCGCATAAACTATCCACAATATTACGGATAATCTCTTGAAAAATGCACAACGCTTTGAAATGTGAGCACCAGAGAAGTATACAACGGGTTATCATACAAAAGCTTTCCTCTAGCTTGCTATGAGTGCAATCTCTACAGACAGCGGGAACAATGCAACTACATATGTAGTAGGAGTTCGTTTCAAACACGGAAGTGACAAACACTGTGCAGTCGTCATAACATTCATACATCTGGTTTTTTGTTTTGTCTATATATTTTTCAATTTCTAAAATCATTTTATAGTGAAAATACTCAACGTTTTGTTGCCATTCTTATGTCTGGTATAAACGGCAAACTTTTTTTTTCATGGAAAAGGTAACATCTTAACAGTTTAATTTGCAAAATTTAACAAAGTTACAGTCATCATAACTTTATGGAAAGAAAAGTACATGTAATACTGACTAAGTAACTATCGTTGAGAATAAATCTGACAAAAAGACTATGTACCACCAACATCACCCCCAAACAAAAGCCATGGCAACTTCACATGCAGACACACTGCAAGGGAGATAATAAATAGTCAATGCAATTCAACCAGAATTGTTCTCCTTTTTTAATATTTTACCTCCAGAAAAAAAATGAAGTGGAATGTCCAGTTCAGTTAATCGACCAAGAGTGTACAATGAAAATGAAACTATTGCTCAGAAGAATGCTATGACAGAACAAATATGACTGAAGCCGAATTCTCCGAAACAGAACTAAAATATCAAAACTATTCCTCCGAAAAATGATCAAACAGGACAAGTGTAACTGAAGTTCAATTCTCCACAACAGAACTAAAATCGTGACTTGTCTCAGTAACGAAAAATTTTAAAACAGAACCGCTGCTTGCTTATACTGACTGCACTCGCTTCAGTCAAAAACACGGCATCACATTAACATGTACATCACACGACACAAAACGCAAACAGAATACAACACTGCTCATTAACAACAACACACAGCACGCCAGTAGCACAGAACAAGTTGTAACAAAAACGTGTCATAACAACATAACAATTACACGCAGAGTGAACAGATTTCAAAAAAGCAACTAGTCAACAATGCAGGGAACATAATCCTGATTAACAATAGGCTCAACGAATTTGTACAAATTAAGTACACATAATACAATTTTGATCTGATTGTGCTCTTTAAAAAAACGGAAAAGGAGAAATGGAACCACAGTCAACTCAAGAAACAAGTAACTACAGTGCAAAGGTAACTTTACAACTAAAACCTTGCAGTCTAAGGTATCAAGACATTCAAACTTGAATACATTTCTTTCTCTCTCTCTCTGTACCACACACACACACACACACACACACACACACACACACACACACACACACACACACACACACACACACATACACACACACACTCCAAAGGAAGGGGAAAAGGTATCCAGACACACTCTTTGTACTCTAACCATGGCTTTGGGTTTGACATTTACAATTTACAGCAGGGACAATTTAGGATGAATCAACACAAAGTCTAAACATGCATGAACTGATGTCTTTAGCTGTAAGCCTTGCAATCCCTACAAGACGTCTTGGTCCAACACCATCAGAGTCTGAATGTAAAAAGCACTGGTGTGATGGTGATGACTCAGGGACTGAAACTGGCCGCGCACACACACTAACTCAGAGATGTAAATGTCGACTGAGTTTAAGACCAGATGTCGTTTAACAACTTCCCAAAAAATTCGTCTGGGAAGTTTACAGTCTGCCACAATAAATTCGAAAATGTCACCAAAGAATGCTCATGGCTCTACTATTCCCTTCTATGTCTTATTGTAATGTTTCCACAATGTTCCCTTCTATGTCTTATTGTAATGTTTCCACAATGTTCCCTTCTATGTCTTATTGTAATGTTTCCACAATGTTCCCTTCTATGTCTTATTGTAATGTTTCCACAATGTTCCCTTCTATGTCTTATTGTAATGTTTCCACAATGTTCCCTTCTATGTCTTATTGTAATGTTTCCACAATGTTCCCTTCTATGTCTTATTGTAATGTTTCCACAATGTTCCCTTCTATGTCTTATTGTAATGTTTCCACAATGTTCCCTTCTATGTCTTATTGTAATGTTTCCACAATGGTTTTGAAGTTGGGCTTTGACTGTGACAATGAGCCGGCACCATGATGGAATCTGGAACCCGCAGGAACATGTGAACGTGTAGGTAAGGCCACCGAAAAAAAAGCAGTCAGTTTGGGAAGAAATGCATGAGTGAACAATTAAAACTGATCAAAAGTCATGTGTCAAAGGGCAATGAAAACAGATACTGATGGGCGGGAACTGCTGCAACGCATTCCTGAAGGGATGACCACTTGAAAAGTATAAAAATATATTCACAATGTGACTCTTCTTTCAATGACCTATGACTCTATACTCTTAGTTCAACTATTGTCTCTTGTAAAATCTGATGAAATGATAGGCGATATGAATGCACAAGGCGTAAAATATAATTGCACAACGATACAAAAACACTGCGCAGCATGCCGAGTAACCTTCAAAGCCAAACGAACCAGCCAGCTATTTGAAAAATCAGGCCAGCTATTCAAGGCAAACAAAGTTGCCCAGTTCCACACACATATCACCAACAGTCTTAACATTCCAGTCTTTAGCTTCCAGGGTATGAGAACTCTCATATTTGAAATATACAAAACTCGCTGCTGTTCTTTGGTGAAGCCATTGTGGTGTTATTCAGTACATGTGCTGCACTGTAAAGTAAAATAAAATCCCTAAAATATTCATAAAATAGGCTAGTGCAGCTAACGCTTTCTTAGTTTCTTAATGCTCTCTGAACTTTTTTGGCGTTTAACATTTGTATTTTTAAACTGACAGTGAAGACCAAAACACATCCTGCCCTTACAGCTGTGTCCTTGTATCATCAAGTCTTTACCATTTTTCAAGCCAGCCAGTGACGGGCGCAGTGGCGCGGTGGTAAGACGTCGGGAGGTCGTGAGTTCGAATCCCAGTCGCTGCCGCCTGGTGGGTTAAGAGTGGAGATTTTTCAGATCTCCCATGTCAACTTATGTACAGACCTGCTAGTGACTTAACCCCCTTCGTGTGTACACGCAAGCACAAGACCAAGTGCGCACGGAAAAGATCCTGTTATCCATGTCAGAGTTCAGTGGGTTATAGAAACACGAAAATACCCTGCATGCCTCGCCCGAAATCGGCGTGTGCTGCCTGAATGGCGGGGTAAAAACCGTCATGCACGTAAAAATCCACTCGTGCTAAAAACGTGAGTGAACGTGGGAGTCTAAGCCCATGAACGAAGAAGAAGAAGAAGAAGAAAGCCAGCCAGTGTGCCTACTATATTCATCTGAAAAGTTATTTGTCAGTTATAATGCTTGCAAGATCTTTTATCCGCTTAAAGCTGAAGACGCTTAGCAACACCAGACTTCATCAGAGCTGAAAAATTAAGCGGAATATGCCATCCAATCTGGTTCCATTTCTACCATTGGGAAATAAATGATCCCTACATATTTCATTTTCAAAACATCATTTCATGAAAGTCTCACAAATCCATTCCACAATCAACCAGAAAAAGTAAAAGAAAGAAAACAAAAGACTGTCCAGGAGGTAACATGACATCAACAAAAAAGTTTAAAACTTTTCACAGTTTCACCAACAACACCACAAAGTCGGCATCTACTTACAAAAACAGGTACCAGCGACAATGAAGAGAAAGTTTAAATGATAAACACGGGATTGCACACAGCTTGCGTGCATCCAACACAACTTTTAGTCAGGTGCACGCTTACATAAATTATTGTACATGTTTTTAGATTATCTTTTCTTTGATGTTCAGTTGAACTCTCAGTCCCATCCAAGCAGATTTTCATAGTCACACACAACCATAACAACAACAGATTGAAAAAAGTAAACACACACACACACGTACGCACGCACACACACCACAAACATAACAGCAACAGATTGAAAAAAAGTAAACACACAAACACACACACACGTACGCGCGCACAACGCAAACATAACAGCATCAGCTTGAAAAAAGTAAACACACACATGCACGCACACGCACACACACACACACACACACACACACACACACACACACACACACACACATGTATGACACTGTTGGCAACACCTGAGTTCTAGGTACCTCAGACTCTCACTGTCTGGTTGGCGCAAAAGTTTTTGTTGTTTCTGCATACTCATCAGTGGGGATTTTGTCACAAGACTGTACGCACTCTGCATGCAATACAATGAAGAAAAAAAAGCAATCTTTGCAAACACACTTGTCACCCAAATTCTTGATTACAAGCAGGACACTCAATTCTCTACTGATGATGACATTTTCACTGATGACGATGAAGCTGACGTTGATAATGATGGCAAAGTTTTTGTGCTTCCTTCTGTTTTATATATTTGACCATACCTGTATTTTGTTACGCCTTGATTTGTGTCTGAAGATCCAGCTTCTAATGAAAAAAGGTTGAACGAATTCTGGTCTTCCAGTGAGTGGTCCACAGTAGATGTCAGCTGAAAATTACCTGTGATTTGGTGAATGATGCAAAAAAGAATGAGCTGATTGAAGTTTGATTGCTTTATCATATAGTTTAGTACGCTGCCATCTTGCAGTACACGTTGGAGGAATAAGTCTTCATATAGATATCCAACCTTTTCATTCCATCTCCTTTAGTAACCTCCCTTGCTTAGTACTATTTCTTGCATCACTTTTACAAAACGCACCAGTCATTATACTGTGCTGTGGAAAAAGCTGCAAGCACTAACCGCAAAGCTCTTTTATCAAAAAAAAAGCGTTAGCTCAACCTTCTATTGTCAGTGCTGACTGAGGAAAGCTTCCTGAACTTCTGAAGCCTTTGAACTTTTGTTTCTGAGCGCCAGTGAAACTGAAAGGGTTAAGTTCTTGAGTTTCATTCCACTGTATTTGTACAAGTACCAGTGAGAGGAAAAGTTCCTGAACTTCTGCAGCCTTTGAACTTTCGCTTGTGAGCGCCAGTGGAACTGAAAGGGCCAAGTTCTTGAGTTTCATTTCTCTGTATTTGTGCAACTGAGAAGCGATGGGATGGGAGATCTTCTGTTTATTTTGTAAAAGATTATGACTTGGAAGAGATAGCACTCAACACATTCATCACACTCTCTTTAGAATACAAGATATGGCATAAAATGGCTTTGTGATGCCTTCTGTCCATAGTTAAAATGAGATTGAAGATAGTGGACGTTCACACTGCATGTAAAAAGATATGGTGTTTTCCTCCTTGCTCCTCATAGTGAGACTCTTTGCAATTGCGAAATGATATGCTTCACACACTGTTTGGCACAATCACATACAGGTCACATGTTCTCGTGATGATGATGACAATGACAACGATAATGGACGAGGCTGTCACAGCAGATGATGAAGTCTTGAGCACAGTTCGGTGAAGTTGTTGAGTGTCCGTTTTATTTTTTCTCCAAAAGTCTTTGCAGTGCGCTTCAGTTCAATACATGCCTTGAGTATTCTTCATCTCTTTAAAGTACATTGTTTGTGACACATGTTTGACACATAGCCCTGTAGCCAACTCCAGCGCCACAGGAATACGTTGGAAGTTTATGTTTCAGTATCCTGAAAGTCTGGGCATAACACAGAAGTGCTATGGAGTGTGTCTCATGAGGATTTAAAACTGATCAAGCCTTTTCATCAGAACTGTCAAGCGTTAAGCCTTAAGGAGACTGTGTCCCATAAGTTTAAAACGTTTCAAGCTTCTTCACCCGAACTGTCTTGGTGCCAGGCAGCCTACAAACCTAGTCTGTCTTGGTGCCAGGCAGCCTACAAACCTAGTCTGTCTTGGTGCCAGGCAGCCTACAAACCTAGTCTGTCTTGGTGCCAGGCAGCCTACAAACCTAGTCTGTCTTGGTGCCAGGCAGCCTACAAACCTAGTCTGTCTTGGTGCCAGGCAGCCTACAAACCTAGTCTGTCTTGGTGCCAGGCAGCCTACAAACCTAGTCTGTCTACCATACTCCAACACACACTCCAAAAGACAACCCACAAAGTGAATACTGTTTCCATGCTCAGAGACAGACTTTTTCAATACAGACCCTGTTCCTTTGAGACAAATCTACTCCAATAAATACTGGCTTTCTTCTTGACATCTCCAAACGATGGCACAGGCCCATCAATCGACTATGTAGAATATTGTCAGAGACATCTTTGTCAAACACATGACTTGATTCAGTTCTTCTCCTCCTTGGAAATAACACATCAGTGGAGCAACATCTTCACAAACACTCACCACCTTTCTGGAGTGGATTATTCCTTATCTGTAAGCTCCAGCTAACCAGAACCACACACAGTTTTCATCCAACCAAAATACTGCCGTTCAGAAATGTTCTCATCGAATACCCACCCTCTTCCAGGCAAAGAGGAACTCAAATTGGATAGATTTTTGTCAAAACATGTCTCCTCTAGTCTCTAAATCTGTCTCGGCTTCCAGGAAGTAAGAACTTTACACTGCACAAGTGTTTACGTGTCTACACTCTCATCAACTTTGCATCCTCCTCTCCTTTTATTCCCGCTGGAACCCCCAAAACCAGCTCCGTTGCAGTCGAAGAGGGACTGTAAAATGCACGTTGTGTTTAAATGCCTACGCTCCACAGCCTTTCAATCCTTTAATTCCCGCAGGCTCCTCAAAACCAGCTCCATTGCAGAATGACTGTAAAATGCACAAGTGTTTTAATGCCTACACACCACAGCCCCTCAATCCTCCTCTCCCTCCGACCCCGCTCCGTACATTTCGGCCAGTCGCGTGAACTTTGGCCCCCATTCGTTGAGGTAGTCGTAGTCGGCAGTGTCGGCACTGCTGCTGGTGTTGAGCGAACTGAGGGAGCCTGCGTCGCTGCCTGCGCCCTCGAAGGCAAACTCCATCACGCTGTCGTGCGGCGGGGCGCCCGGGTCGCGGTCTGCATCGCTCAGCCGATCGGTGATGAAGTCGCCTACGTCTGGTTTGTCTCCGGGTGCGTCTGAAAGCATGTTATGGTAGAGGTTAGAAAAATTATGGATAAAAAGAAAGGGGCAAACGAAAGAAAAAGATTAATAAACAGCAAGAGCGTCTATGATTCTTGAAAACAACAGGCAGTAAAATACATTACACACACAATGCACGCACGCTGCATGCCTGCACACACACACGCACACACACACACACACACACACACACACACACACACACACACACACACACACACACACACACACACACACACACACACACACACACACACACACACACACACACATTATTTTGCTGAAAAACGGTGAGTTGATGGAATGTAGCACATGCAGAGCAAATGACAGCACTGCTAAAGTCTAGTCATGAGTCTAGTATTATTTCTAGTCCACATCACTGATTTTGGTAGAATCAATCAATCAATCAATATGAGGCTTATATCGCGCATATTCCGTGGGTACAGTTCTAGGCGCTCTGCAATGATGCCGTGTGAGATGGAATTTTATATAAGGCCAGTAGATTGCAGCCATCTCGGCGCATATTTTACCTTTCACGGCCTATTATTCCAAGCCACACGGGTATAGGTAGACAATTATTAACTGTGCATAAGCAATTTTGCCAGGAAAGACCCTTTTGTCAATCGTGGGATCTTTAACGTGCACACCCAATGTAGTGTACACGGGGGGGAGTTCGGACACCGAAGAATTACTTAACCCTTTCCTATCAAATGCAACAACACTTACTTCCGAGTTGCCTTTCCCTGCGAGGTACGAAGGTGGTTGCTCCCAGAGGATCCATGCTTGTTTTCTGAAGTCTGGAGATGTCGTAGGCATCCTGGTCTTCTTCGCCTGAAAGTTTATGCTTACATATTTATACCGGTAGACAAAATCTTAATTATATAAATGAAGCAGAGTGCTATTCTAAGTTCTGAGAAACAAAGCGCTCTAAATGCTCTGATCACTAGCAACCCTCCACTGCTCTGTCAAACTCAATAAAACTTACTTCCACAGTGAAACAAATTTCAAGAAATGAAAAAATAGACATAAAACTAAACAGTAATTTTAAAATAAGGATGAATTCTGTCGTGTTTACAGGAGTTGTGAAAGAGTGAATGCCCTTGCTTTTTACTCGGACAAACATTGGAGGCGCCAATCAGTAGCGAGGTGTGTGTCGAAAACACGTTGACAGGAGCACGTGTGACGTTATTTGTCAGAGGAAAAGCAAGGGCATTCACTCTTTCACAACTCATACAAGCCCGACAGAGTTATTTAAAAAAAATTGTCGATTTGAAGGAAATAAATAGTGACTGACCTGCCCCCTCTTCGTCATAGTTGATGACGTTTTCACGAATGTCATCTTCAGGGTCGACCTCCAGGATGTACTTGTCGTTGTCGTCGGCCCGGCGCCGGAACTTCACCAGCATGAACACCAGCAGCAACAGCACTGCAGCAGTCAGTCATGCACATGATCAAACCATTTCTCTCAAAAATTCAAAAACATATAGACTGCTGACACTCCAAAATTCAGAATAAAAAAACCAAGAAGGTAGGTTGTTGAAACGTTTAATTAAAGGTTCAAATAACCTACCATTCTTATTTTTTGATTAATTTCTTTCAAAGTGTAGTACAGATGCCTGAACAATGTTGGATGTTTTTATGCTGGATAGTTTCATTTGTCTCTAACCCATCAAAATCTGACATGGATGACAATATCTTTTTCACCAAACAGTGACTTTCAAACTTACATTTGATCAAAATACATCAGTGATTGAACTATACATCAGTGATTGAACTACATCAGTGATTGAACTATACATCAGTGATTGAACTACATCAGTTACTACAATTTCTTCTCCTGCATCAGAGAGTACACGATCACTCCAAACAGCAACTTACATATGACCACAAAGGCTGACACAATAATCGCCACAATGCCAGGGGTGGTGACGGAGGATGTAAGGGCTCGCGTCGGCTCTCGGCAGAACTCTCCGATCTTGTCGGGCGGGCACATGCACACCACCAGCCCCATGTCGATGCGACACGTCACATTCTTGAAACACGGGTTGGGTAGACAGTCGGAGATGCAGATCCCGTCCACTTCATGGTAGCCTGGCAAACATCTGAAAACAGAGGGATTTATTATGATCCTGTGTATGTATATTTATTTACAATGTGTTGTAGAAATGTCAGCAATAAAGGACATGCTACCAAAAAAAACGCACACCTGAGATTTCTACAATTTCATCTTAGTATCTACAATTTCTTTTTTCATCAAAAAAACAATAATGATAATTAAAGAAGAAAAATTCAAAATCCCAATAAAGTGAAAGAGACCCCTTGGCCTGTATCTCACGTCCCTTCCCTCTGTCAATACACACACTCACACTGACCTGCACTCAAAATCTTCCCACAGAGCGTAGCACTGTCGGCCGGCAGGACAGGGGTCGGACAGACAGTCCTCCCGCACACAGCCCTCCTCCACGTTCGGGTTCTCCTTCAGCTCAGCCACGGCGTCCACGTCGTTGTTCTCGCTGTAGTCCATGGGGAACCAGCCGTTGTTCAGCCGGATGTCCTGAATGCAAGCTGTTGGCACAAAGTTTCACAGAGTTAGAACGTTTTTGGAGGAGCAGAGGAGTTGCTTTGTGGGGATGGGGGGGGGGGGGGGGGGGGGGGGGGGGGGGTGGAAGTCAAGATGGAGGAGGGGAGGCATGCAGAAGAAAAAACTTGACCCCGTAGATTGGCTGAATAAGTTATGAATGTTTTTCAAGGAATAAAACTTTCCTATCACTGATCTTAGCAAGGATATGTTCTCTCTTCAGGATAATGATATAGAGTATCTTGTTCAGACATCCTTACCCCCAGTACACTCCTCCTCTCTGCTCCCTGCTTCAAAAGCACTAAGCATAACATGGACTGTGCTGTCATAAGTTTGTACAGTGGAACCTCCCTTTTAAGACCCCCCAATATAAGACTTCCTCCCATTTAAGACATCGCTTTTCACATTTAATGTTCATAATCTCTGTAAATTTACCTCCATTTTAAGACTCCCTCCTTTTCAAGACCGTTTCTCAGAGTTTGGGGGGTCTTAAAGGGGGGGTTCCACTGTACAGCGAAACGGTTTTGCTGAATAATAGTGGAGACAACTAAAACTTAATTCATTTTATTTTTATTTTTTGTTCACCATCTTATTTGATTCGTTTCCTTCTCATTCTGTTTTTTTATTGGTATTGTTCTGAACCTGCAACCAAATCAGACAAGTTGACTAGCTGATTTAGATTTCAACTTCTCATCATGAATGGACGGTTTTGCAGATAAAACAATGAAAAGAGGTTCTCTTACTGTCAGTGAGATCCCCAGTCAAGACTCTGATCTCCTGCGAGTAGGACACACTAGCGCCGGCAAAGATCAGCCGCTGGATGATCAAGTTGACCTTGCCCTTGGGGTTGCCACGGGAGTAGTTGTAGTTGCGACCTTCACCTCCGTCCAGGGTCAAGGTCATCTGCTGCAAGATGCGCTTGGCGTTGACCACGTGCCACTGTCCGTCACTAGCCGGAGGTCCGGTGAGTGAGAGCTGCTGCTCCCCGTCTCCCAGGTTGTACAACACACGCAGGTGTCCCTCGAAGATCTGGCGATGATAAAATGTGCAAGGCATGGAGGCAAGGAATACAGTTTTGTGAGGACTGCTGCATAATGCAGCCAGTCTTCACACAGCGGTTAGCACTGTCGGCTGGCAGAACAGCCAGTCTTCACACAGCGGGTAACACTGTCGGCTGGCAGAACAGCGGTTGGACAGACAGTCTTCCCGCACACACCCCTCCTCCCAGGCTGCTGCCCCCCCCCCACACACACACAAAATCAATACAAATCATTAACTCTCTCATTTCTAACTTAACTTGACACAAATGATACGACAAGTTGAGCTTTTAGCTTCAAATTGTGTAGTTTACCTGTAACAAATTCCTCCTTATCGCTATCAGCAACATTTGTTTTTATGAAGTCCTTACTCACCGATATATGAATGAAAAACAACAATAACACTGTGGAGCTAAAGTTAACTGACACCATTATTCTTCTGTCTCTTTCTCTCTTCCTCTCTGTCTCTGTCATTCCCTCTCTCTCTCTCTCTTCCTCGTCATTTCATATTGTATTTTGTATTATTGAAGTGTTCTTCCTTATAGCCATCTTGTAAAAAAAAATGTGAATACTTTTCTTTTCTTCATTTAAATGTAGTGTGCATCAGTATTAAATGTTAGTTTCAGGAACAGGTCGTAAGATTAGGCTTTGCCTAAAATCTTTATCCTTTCGTAATAAAGTTGTAAGTTCTGAGTTCCTCCCTCCCTCTTTCCGTCTCTGTCATTCTCTCCCTCTTGCTCTCTCTCCCTTCCTTCTGTGACAGGGGAGGCTACCGCTCCTTTCACAGCAGACTCTGCACCCGAGTTGTTGGCCTTTAAAGTCAACACCCGTGGATTGTGAGATTCTGTTTGTGATGGGGTCTGGTGGTTTCCGACTGTCTGTATGTTCATGGAAACCTTCGGGTTTGCATAACAGTTTTTATAGGGCTAAGAAATTAGCCCTAACATTTTCAATCCTGTTTGATTGCACTTCGCTTCCCGAGGTGATCGTAGTGTTTCGGCACACGGTTACACTTCCTTTCAAGACAATAAGCTGCGTTCTCACCTCCAGAGTGATAGTCTGAGTGTTGTCGGTGCTGGAGGCGGTGAAAAGAACACCGTTGAGATCTCTTGTCCTGAACATCATCTGAATCTCCAGCTCCTCCGGCCTCACGCGGGACGAGAAAAACTCACGGTTCAGCGTCCACCGGAAATGGCTGTTGTTCTTCAGGTTACGCACGGTCGTTTCTGTAACAAGCACACTGGAAATGATTCTCATGGCAATGCAATGGTAAAAGAGACCAGAACAAGAACTGTAACAAGCACACTGGACATGATTCTCATGGCAATGCAATGGTAAAAGAGACCAGAACAAGAACTGTAACAAGCACACTGGACATGATTCTCATGGCAATGCAATGGTAAAAGAGACCAGAACAAGAACTGTAACAAGCACACTGGACATGATTCTCATGGCAATGCAATGGTAAAAGAGACCAGAACAAGAACTGTAACAAGCACACTGGAAATGATTCTCATGGCAATGCAATGGTAAAAGAGACCAGAACAAGAACTGTAACAAGCACACTGGAAATGATTCTCATGGCAATGCAATGGTAAAAGAGACCAGAACAAGAACTGTAACAAGCACACTGGACATGATTCTCATGGCAATGCAATGGTAAAAGAGACCAGAACAAGAACTGTAACAAGCACACTGGAAATGATTCTCATGGCAATGCAATGGTAAAAGAGACCAGAACAAGAACTGTAACAAGCACACTGGAAATGATTCTCATGGCAATGCAATGGTAAAAGAGACCAGAACAAGAACTGTAACAAGCACACTGGAAATGATTCTCATGGCAATGCAATGGTAAAAGAGACCAGAACAAGAACTGTAACAAGCACACTGGAAATGATTCTCATGGCAATGCAATGGTAAAAGAGACCAGAACAAGAACTGTAACAAGCACACTGGAAATGATTCTCATGGCAATGCAATGGTAAAAGAGACCAGAACAAGAACTGTAACAAGCACACTGGAAATGATTCTCATGGCAATGCAATGGTAAAAGAGACCAGAACAAGAACTGTAACAAGCACACTGGAAATGATTCTCATGGCAATGCAATGGTAAAAGAGACCAGAACAAGAACTGTAACAAGCACACTGGAAATGATTCTCATGGCAATGCAATGGTAAAAGAGACCAGAACAAGAACTGTAACAAGCACACTGGAAATGATTCTCATGGCAATGCAATGGTAAAAGAGACCAGAACAAGAACTGTAACAAGCACACTGGAAATGATTCTCATGGCAATGCAATGGTAAAAGAGACCAGAACAAGAACTGTAACAAGCACACTGGAAATGATTCTCATGGCAATGCAATGGTAAAAGAGACCAGAACAAGAACTGTAACAAGCACACTGGAAATGATTCTCATGGCAATGCAATGGTAAAAGAGACCAGAACAAGAACTGTAACAAGCACACTGGAAATGATTCTCATGGCAATGCAATGGTAAAAGAGACCAGAACAAGAACTGTAACAAGCACACTGGAAATGATTCTCATGGCAATGCAATGGTAAAAGAGACCAGAACAAGAACTGTAACAAGCACACTGGAAATGATTCTCATGGCAATGCAATGGTAAAAGAGACCAGAACAAGAACAAGAAGAAGCACAAGAACAAGAACAAGCACTTTATTATCTGTTTAAAAACAGAAATTTGCTTTTAGGTCTACCTAACAAATGCAAAAGACATTCCGCCAAGACAGATCAAGATAAAACATAAGATTAAACGTTGTGTTTCACACATTACAGCAGTCCCTCTCATGAACGGACACCCTTGGGCCATAGCAAAACTGTCCGTACTGAATGAAAGAGTGTGACATGAAGTTCTTGTACATCATTGTAAAGAGTGTGAATGACGTTTTAGTTTAGATGTCAAGCGCTTAGAGCAAGCCTTTTTAACGAAAGTTTTTGATTTAGCGCTATATAAATGTTCTTATTATTATTATTATTGCAGGTGTCCGGTCACGGGAGGGGTGACCACACCACCCCCCCCCCATACACTCACACAGAGACACACAAACAACAGGATTGAGTCTATGCTAATCACTTCTTGTGGCACTAAACAATAAACTCCTAATACTTCTTTAAACGTTCTGTAAAAATGATTTGTATGAAAAGTGTTGAAAAGAAGAGATAAAATAAATCCTCAAGGCAGTGAACACACTCACCATGCACTGACATACGAAAGCAGCCACACAAACACAGCACAGAGGAGCGTGTGCAGATGCTTTGCAAGAATAAGCTTGAAACCCAGTTTGAATAAATAGCAGCAGATAGAGCTGCATGTCATAATCATGTAATTTATTTTCATCTTGTCTGGCTTTATTGACTGCATGCCGATCATGTGGCATGGCAGTGACTTTTCACTCTTCAGTCGGAAATACACTGTACATAACACAGCTCCCACTCTCCCTCACTAATGCCTACCCCAAGCCGTGACAACTGATGCTTGGAAATTGTGTGGAAGAGTACACCTCTCTATTTCTCTCCAATGCTCTTCCTGCTGACATGCAGTGACACCGGACACCCCACAGAGTTTAGCCAGCTACCCCTCCACCCCCCCCTCCCTTTCTCTCTCACTCCCTCCAGCCATGTACTGTTGGGCTGTGGCCAGAGAGGTCAGCTCCAACTGTTCACTCAGAGCAAAACCAGTTGACTGTGTCGTAACTTTTGACACAGCAAGACAACTGAAGGGTTCACAGATTAGGCAACCGACTCACTGGTCAAGGCTGAGGGGAAACAAGAGTACAGTGGAGTCCAGCTATAACGAACCTGGGTAAAACGAAATCCCGCTTTTAACGAACTGCCATTGATTTCCCGGCAGACAGCCTTCTATTTCTTACTTGTTACTTTCGGGCTACAACGAACCTTTTGAACTCATTTGCATAACGAACCCCTCTTATAACAAACACGTTTTCATCCCCCCAGAGCAGTTTTGTCTCTAAAAGTCACAAGGCTACAACGAACGGTGCAAGGTCTCGGCCAACCAAGACTATGGCATACTCGTAGCAAAGCCGCGGAATGGTACCGTAAACCAAGAATAGTGACGTAATTACGTCACGGTCGAAAGTCTTTGACGTCAATGCCTCCCTGTAGTCTTTTTCTCTGGCGCGGTGTGTGAGTGTGTGTGTGTTCATTTTGTGCACATGTGTTAGTGTTACTGTTTGTGTGTGTGTGTGTGTGTGTGTGTGTGTGTGTGTGTGTGTGTGTGTGTGTGTGTGTGTGTGTGTGTGCGTGCGCGTGCATGAGTCTGTACTCGTGTGTGTGTGTGTGGTGTGTGGTGTGTGGTGTGTGTTTGTGTGTGTGTAAGAAAAAAAGAGAGAGAGAGGGAGAGAGAGAGAGAGAGTGTGTGTGTGTGTGTGTGTGTGTGTGTGTGTGTGAATGTCTGAAGAGTACTCGGGTCCAGCGCGAGCGTTTTTTATAGACACTGACCTTCTTCCCAGGGGTCAATGACCCAGTTTTAGCTATGAGGTGGTTCCCCTGTCATATGAGAGAGGAAACACTTCCTGCACAGGGGTCAGTGACAGTTTAATCTATGGGGCGGTCTCTTTGATGTCTCAGCTGAAACATGCATTATCACAAGTTGTTTGACTGGTACTCAGGCGGTCTCTTTGATTTTTTTCTATTTTGATACACTCCAGGAAAAAAAGTCCCGCCTTATGACCCGAGAAATACCATACATGCTTTTACAGACTTTTTAAATTTTACTTCTAAAATTACAGTAAAGTGAACATTTGAACTATACCTCTCTATGGATTTATTATGAAGCATGCAGAGATTGTACTCTCCAAGGAAAGATCGATGGGACGATCATTTGAAGGTGAGTGGGAAAACTTGTCTTGAGGCCATTTAGGGTTGAAAACTCTACAGCGAATTACTGATATAACGAACTAAAATGTATCTCCCTTGAGATTCGTTGTACCCAGACTCCACTGTATCTTGTCAATGAAAGAGGTTACACACAGACACACGATGCTGAGAACTGTGGCCGGTTTTTCACTCTCTTTCGCTCAGGACCTTCATCGACTGTGGTTTCTGTTGTTTACGTCCAACAGACAAGAATAAAGAGCACAGTACAGTTTCATGTTGGCATCTTCGCATGTACTCCACTCCTGACCAAAACTACCCCCCCCCCCCCCCCCTCCTGATGGGTACAGGTGCACTCAAGTTACCAGTGACTGTCGTCACGCCATTGCGGCTGTGATCTTTGCACCAAGAGCCGGACTGCTCTGTTATCGATTTTGTTGTGGTGAAAATTTGACGATGGTCTGTCCGTACATTGGAGGTATGACCTGCTGTTGGGACCGAAAATGAGTGTCCGTGTCCACGTTTTGCAGGTGTCCGTTTAAGGGGGGGCAAATATAGAAGGAAAACACTCCGTGCCGAGCAAATGTGTCCGTACATGTCAGGTGTCCGCTCACGCCGGGGGCCGTACATTGCAGGGACTGCTGTAATAACCATATCATTCCTTGTCTGAAAAAAACACCTCTCAAAAATCATACAAATCATTCTCTCAGTCTCAGAACGGCTGAACTTCATTACGTGTGTGCTGTTATTCCATGGAGTTGATTCTACAGTGCCTCATAACAACAACAACAAGAGCAATGCTCATACGACTCACCTTAGTCATATGAATCAAAAAGGAAAAAACAAACAAGTCTGGCTGGCCCAAAACTGCTCATTATTAAGACTCTCCTGATTACGCAGATGAATCAACAGTAAAAATTAAAACAAAACAAAAATTGCATGATAAGTGACCAATGAAATGAAAACAGCCAATCACCTTTGTTGCACTTCTCTCCCCTAAAGCCGGGGTTGCAAACACAACGCGCCTCCTGCAGGTCCCAGCGCGCCGAGCACTTGCCGTTCATACCGCAACGTTCCATCAACTCCGATTCACCGCCGCCGCACAAAGCATCCTCCCTGGGGCAGCCGTTGAAGCCTGAGTTGAAGTCTGCCGTGGGCTTGTAGTACAGGTCGTACAGCTAGGGACAGAAACAAGCACAATGGTACAGTTTGTGACACAAGTGTTGAGCATTGTAGAAGAAGAAGGAGGTGCAGATCGATAAGAGAAAGTCCGCTGTCCGTGATGCTTGCATGTAAGAACGAACTGATTAATGATGCATACATGCACAAAACATCCCCCGCGGGTTAGGGGGAAGAATTTACCCGATGCTCCCCAGCATGTCGTAAGAGGCGACTAACGGATTCTGTTTCTCCTTTTTATTACCCTTGTTAAGTGTTTCTTGTATAGAATATAGTCAATGTTTGTAAAGATTTTAGTCAAGCAGTATGTAAGAAATGTTAAGTCCTTTGTACTGGAAACTTGCATTCTCCCAGTAAGGTAATATATTGTACTACGTTGCAAGCCCCTGGAGCAAATTTTTGATTAGTGCTTTTGTGAACAAGAAACAATTAACAAGTGGCTCTATCCCATCTCCCCCCCCCCCCCCCCCCCTTTCCCCGTCGCGATATAACCTTCGTGGTTGAAAACGACGTTAAACACCAAATAAAAAAGAAAAATGTACAACACAGTATAACATAACACACATAAACACACACAGGTACATTTGCATACAGACCTCTCCCCCCCCCCCCCACCCCCCTCTTAAGACACACACATATCAAGACACACACAGGTGGCTTTTTTTTTTAACTCTTTTTGCTGCTGAAAAGTTAACATGAAAAAATTGAATGAACAGAGTAAAAGGTTATCCCTAAAGCTGTCAATGGTTTATACATCTATAGTAACTCCACCCCCCTCATACCTTCCCCTCCCCAGTTTTTAGAAAACTACACACACAGCCCCCCGCTCCCCTCCAATCCTTCATCTCCACTTTTAGAATCTCTCTCTCAAGCCACGACCCAACAAGCAAGCAAGCAGTCAATCTCACCTTGCCGTTGTGCACCAGATTACGGATGCAGCCGTCAAACTTCTGCTCTGTGATGCCTGCTGGGTAAGAGGGGTTGGCATAGCGACCGCCCAGCTGCAGCAAGGTGTTGACGTTAAGGAAGGTGTTCTCGCCAGGTGTACGCGTCTTGATGCGACACGGACTGGTGTCTATCTGAACGTCCTGCTCCGGCCGAACCGACCGACAGTTGTCCACCACCATCTCTACCTCCTGTAGAAAAAGATTCACAAAGAATGTTTAGTTCTACGTCAAGAGTTTGGCGGGTTATAAAACCATGAATAATACCTAACATGCATCGCCGATGGCGAGAGAAAATAACAACCATGCACATATAAGTTTACTTGTGGGAAGTAAAAAAAGAGAATGAATTTTAGCTCAGTCAAAAAAAAAAGGTACTTGCGATGAAAGAACACCCTTGGATCCAACCAAAACCATCCCTACGTTGCAGATGTCCTTTAAAGCCAATTTCGTGTTAAACATTTGTCAGATATCATGTCATTCTTTTAATTGACGTGTTCATTTCCAATTCCTTCAAGTCCTTATTACCCCTCCCCATTCTCCCCGTTACTCTTCACAATACACCACAACCGTGCAACACTATCCAGTCAGACGGACCTTGCCAAAGCGAATGATGTCGATGCGGTGCCAGGTGCCGTCCGACAACTGCTGCATGATGACCGCCCCCGACCTGTCCCGGCCATCCAAGGTCAAGGTCTGTGTACCGGTGCCGTGGTTGATCATCAGACGAGGGTACCCTCCCACCAGTTCCAAGGAAATAAAATCTTCTGGTTGCGTCAGCCTGTTGACCTCGCCGATGGGACCGTTGTACATCAACAATCCATCGCCCTGAGTGAGAAACAAAAGATGGAATGATGACGTGCCCAAGAGATTAAAATCCCTAACAGTTAACAATTGATAGCCACAGATACAGAGCTCCAGTTTTCGAGAGTTTTAATGGAACCATCAAAATTGTATCACAGTTCTCCAAATAAAACACAAGAGCAGGCAAAAATAATGAACAAATTAGTCCATGCATGATCTGTAATATCTTTTTCTTCTTAAAGGTGCTTGTATCGTTTTGTTTTTTTATATTTTGTTAGAACAAATCATGGACCTCAGAATCATAGAATAATGTCCCTCATAAGTGTTCATTATTCAACCGGTTCCACACTTGTTAACAGAACTTACACTATAAATGTGCTGAAGAAATGAGTATTAGTTTTACATTATTTCTGATAGCCACTAACCTTTAGAAAATTACATCATCTTCTAGTACATAAGAAAATAGCCCCACACTCTCCATCCCATCCCTCCCCAAACCCTTCAAAGAAAGCCAGTGTACCTTTTGCGTGATAAACTCGATGGTGGTCTGACTGAGTTCACACTGCTCCAGGGTAGGGAAGAAGGCGTAGCTATCTCCGTCAAAACTGTGACGCGTCTGCTGACAGCGGGGACCGTCAAATCCAGGTAGGCAGTTACACCTGTAATAGATGTAGAGGTTACAGGTAGGCAGTTACACCTGTGATAGATGTAGAGGTTACAGGTAGACAGTTACACCTGTAATAGATGTAGAGGTTACAGGTAGGCAGTTACACCTGTGATAGATGTAGAGGTTACAGGTAGACAGTTACACCTGTGATAGATGTAGAGGTTACAGGTAGACAGTTACACCTGTGATAGATATAGAGGTAAACACACGACCGTGGAACCCCCCTTTTACGACATCCACAAATCGTAAAAAATCAGGTCTCAACAAGGAGGAGGTATTCAAATGGAGGTAAATTTACAAAGGCAATGAACAGAAAATCTGAGAAAAGAGATTCTTAAAAAGGAGAGAGTCTTAGATCTTAAAAAAAAGGGGGGGGGGGGGGGTTCCACTTTATTGCATACCAGGTACAATTATAAACACTATTTCATATTAATAATTATAATCAGTTTTGGCCTTCTGCTGAAAAGCCGTCTACAATGAGTTACGTCAAAATTCCATAACGACGTTGATATGTTGGTGATGAATCCTGGACATTACCACATGTTGATCAAAAGCTCATTCCTTGATTCTCAAAACTTGACTAGGTAAATGTAAAAAAGAAGAAAAGTCTGTTTTCAAGCCCACTGTGATAAAGAAAATCAATCAAAGACACAACAGTCACTTACGACAGAACCCCCCAGTCATCAGATGAGCAGGTGCCGCCATTGAAACAGTAATCTCCAGTGCAGAAGTTGGGGTCGGGGAAAGCAATCGCTCGGCAACCCGCCGTGGCAACAATGAAGACCTCAACGCCCACGAAGGACGTTCCGTTTGCATTGACCATCGCGGGCTGCCCTGTGATGTTCATGAAGTTGAAGCAGCCCCCTTCAAACTGTTCCTCGGCACAGGCGTCGATCGGCACCATCATGATCTCGATTCCAACCTCATTGTGAAACTATAATATAAAGGATGAAGAAAATTCGGTTACAGGAGAAGCAGGTGCTGGTTTTACGGGCTTTGATTTGCCAAACAGTGTGTAAACAGAACTCCAACGTGAAAAAAAAAGTACAGAGCATTCTCAACACTGAAACCAAACCTACACTCTTCATTAAACAGATTTCATTTTACCTCCTTAAACTGGGTATGCCTTGGTATTTTCTATCACAAAACCACTACAATGTAACACTGAAACAAAACCCACATTCTTTGTCAAACAGATTGAACTTCATTACCTGAAGAAACGTAGGCCTTGATATTTTCTATGGTAAGACCAGTACAATGTTACACTGAAACCCCCAACTACAATGTAACACTGAAACCAAACTTACATTCTTCTTCAAACAGATTTAATTCCAACCCCTTAAACTAGGTACCCCTTGATATTGTCTTCCTCAAAACCAGCATCATTACCTTTTTCTGGTTTCTGACCACAGCGCTGTCCACCTGAGAGGCCTGGTAGTATGGCGAGCCGTGCGCGGCATAACGCACGTCTGTGAACCGTCCCTTGTCCATGACTGAGATGATGTCCACGTTCTTGGGGTCAAGGCCAAGCACTTCCGCCAGGGCGGCATGAAACTTCTCCTTCTTGGACGGCTTGGTGCCTTCCTTGATGATGAACTCTTCCGCCGTGGTGCCTGGGGGAGGGAGAGCAAGTTATAATAACACAAAAAATAATATTATCTTCATATTTTTCCCTCCAAGGCAAGCATTTTAAGAGTATATCCTTGCAAGTACAGGCATTCCTCTCCTGACAAGTTAATTAACAAACAGAGAGACATACTCTCGCTTACTCGCTCGCTCTCTCTGAGACTCTCTTTATTGCTAGTTTAAATTGATAGTATTGGTTTGTGTGTGTGTGTGTGTGTGTGTGTGTGTGTGTGTGTGTGTGTGTGTGTGTGTGTGTGTGTGTGTGTGTGTGTGTGTGTGTGTGTGTGTCAGTGTGTGTTAGTGTGTGTGTGTGTGAGTGTGTGTGTGTGTCCCAAAGACAGATTGTAAGAAATGGCCCAGCCTTCAAGTTTTTAGATCTTCATCCTTGTTAAATAAATTTCAGTTCTCTCTCTCTCTCTCTCTTTCTGTCTCCCTCCCTCCCTCCAACCCTTTTCTCTCTCTCCCTCTCCTTCTCCCTCTCCCTCTCTCTCTCTCTCTCTCTCTCTCTCTCTCTCTCTCTCTCTCTATATATATATAGAGCTGTAAGAAAGGACCATATGGACCTAATGCTATCATCCCTCGGTAATAAAGTTTTCGAGTTCGAGTTCTCTCTCTCTCTCTCTGTCTCTGTCTCTCTCTCTCTGTGTCTCTCTCTCTCTGTGTCTTTCTCTCTCTCTGTCTCTCTCTCTGTCTCTCTCTCTGTCTCTCTCTCTCCCTCTCTGTCTCTCTCTCTCTCACCTGAGATGCGAATGGCTCCAGAGTTAGCCACTGCCTCCTCGGACAAGATCTGGACCGTGACTGCCACGCTTGACCGCACCCTGATATTCCAGTGCGAGTCGTACACGTCCACCTTGAACTCATAACGAGGTCGCTCAGGTGTGTTACCCGGCACACCTTTCTTCATCGTCACCATGCCGGTAGACTCGTTCACCCTGGCAGGTAGAAAACATAAATGCATACCAAGTTTTTAGTCAGGAATACCTGTATGCAAAAATGCACTCAACACCACCAAACACAAATGCATTGCAAGATTTTACTCAGGAATACCTGTATGCAAAAATTCACCAAACGCCACCCACAAGTACAATGTAAATGTTGACATTTCAGAGTCTGCCTGCATTAACTCACAGCACACAAGGTAGATAAAAGGACTTCTTGCTAGCTTAAAATTGTGTGCTCTTGGAATCTCGCCTTCAATAAGAGTTAAGGTAAAAAAAAAACCATTGAAACCAATCCTTTTACCAATGTACAACTAGAAAAATTACTAACTGTGGACCATGCTCTGAATTCTAAAACCACTTTGCTTCCAGTGATAAAAAAAAAGTCTTTCAATTTTTCCAACATGCACCATCCATAAACCATCACTGTCACCAACTGTGTAATACACGCTTGCAGTAAATGAGAAATATCAATCCAACTTCAATATATATATACAGTGGACTCCCCCCCACCTTTTTAACACCTCCAAAATTGTGATAAAATCAGGTCTTAAATAGGATGGAGTCTTAAAATGGGGGTCTTCTTCTTCTTCTTCTGCGTTCGTGGGCTGAAACTCCCACGTACACTCGTGTTTTTGCACGAGTGGAATTTTACGTGTATGACCGTTTTTTTACCCCGCCATTTAGGCAGCCATACTCCGTTTTCGGAGGAAGCATGCTGGGTATTTTCGTGTTTCTATAACCCACCGAACTCTGACATGGCTTACAGGATCTTTTTCGTGCGCACTTGGTCTTGTGCTTGCGTGTACACACGGGGGTGTTCGGACACCGAGGAGAGTCTGTACACAAAGTTGACTCTCATAAATCTCTCGCCGAACGTGGGGACGAACTCACGCTGACAGCGGCCAACTGGATACAAATCCAGCGCGCTACCGACTGAGCTACATCCCCGCCCGCTTCCAGTGATAAAAAAAAAAAGTCTTTCAATTTTTCCAACATGCACCATCCATAAACCATCACTGTCACCAACTGTGTAATACAGCTTGCAGTACATGAGAAATATCAATCCAACTTCAATATATATATACAGTGGACTCCCCCCCACCTTTTCAACACCTCCAAAATTGTGATAAAATCAGGTCTTAAATAGGATGAAGTCTTACAATGGGGGTCAATTTACACAGGTTATAAAACAGAAAATCTGAGAAAATAGGGTCTTGAAAGGGAGGAAGTCATCAATTTGTCTTAAAATGTCTGTACTCAGCTAGAATCTTAAACAAAAGAGGCAGAGCACTGTTCAGAGATCTGATAAACAACAAGGCAGTAAGCGCTCTAAATGCCTATGACATGTTTAACAGAGTAAATGAGTTATTCGGAACCATTCTCCTGGCACCCGAGAGAATAACAAGCATTGAAATGAACAAGCGACTTTCATCCTCAAAATAAATGTGTACTCAGCTATCAAAAGAAAGAATATACAGAAATCCATGAGAACTCACGAGAAATAGTCCTTGAGCCAGGCAGGTTCGGCGAAGCTGAAGGTCTTATCGTCCAGGTCCCAGTCGTCCTCGTCCTCCACATAAACCCGCCCGATATCCAAGGGACCGAACAGGCCTGTAAATCAAATCTCCACACTATGAATCAATGTTTCTGCAGCCCTATTTCCTTGCTATACAACTTTCTGGTACAGTGGAATCCAGCTATAACGAACCTGGGTATAAAGAAATCCCTCTTTTAACAAACTGCCATTGATTTCCCGGCAGACAGCCTTCTATTTCTTACTTGTTACTTTCCGGCTACATGGAACCTTTTGAACTCATTTGCATAACGAACCCCCTTTTAACAAACACGTTTTCATCGCCCCAGAGCCGTTTTGTCTCTAAAAGTCACAAGGCTACAACGAACTGATGTCAATAATTGTCTCCAAAGACAAAAATACACAAAAATACACAAACACAAGTGCACATCGCGTGATGAGCGAACTCTGAACAAACAGCGGGAGGTGCACGGAACAGCCACCGCCGCTGTGTTTTCACTATTCTAATCAGCTGCTAAGCTATGACTGTGCTCTAATAGCAGTACACATCGGGCGTTTCTTGATTTGATAGCAGAGTGATCATGTGATTGCTTTGAATTTGATTTACGCTCAGTTGATACGGTTTTCTGATCAGAGCTGATCAACTTCACTCCACATTCAAGATGTTGAAGAGAAAACGCGAATCTTGTTCCCTGGAAAAAAATAAACTAATTCTCGCTGACGTAGATGAAAATCTGTTGAAGAAATGTGAGTTTGTTTGTGAGTTCACGGCATCGACCAATGAGCGTGCACAAAAATCAACTTCTTTCAAGTGCTGTCATTGGCTTACAAAATAAGCTTCTCGCGCGTTCACATCGCCAGCGAGATTGTATTTGCAGAACCAAGATGGCGGACCAGCGTCTTCTAAAAGCTGTCTGCTTCAAGGGTTTGTCCTTTGTTGACAAGTAACGAACCCAATCGGGACAAAAAAAGGGTGTCCGCGTCCGCGCCATTTAGAGTTGAAACTCTACAGCGAATTGGTGATATAACAAACTAAAATGTATCTCCCTTGAGATTCGTTGTACCCGGACTCCACTGTATATGTACTGTTACTTGGGTGGTGACTCAATTCACAGAAAAGATCTACAAACAGTACACATTTTCTAGTTGTGCTTTTTTTCTTGCAGAAGTGCATCTTTCTCACATAAGGTACAAACTGAACTGTTTTACTATCAACATCTGTGTAATCAAACCTTTTTGTCACAGCCCTTTTTTTAATTTGTTTTATTCTTTATTTTTTTAGGGACAAATCTATTCCCAACACTCTACTGCATTATAAAAGCTAGCAAAAGGCTGAACGGTATGAGATCAACATTTGGCCTTCATTACAGCACAAGCCAACAAACAAATATATTCCAGAATTTACTGAAACAGTACCCTTCCCCACAGAAAAACTGAAGAAAAATGAACAATTCCATGAAAGCACATTAAGTGAAAGACATTTGTTTCCAAGTGTTTGTGTGAGTCTGGTAGCCAAAGTAAGGGTGATGATGTAAACAATTTAACAATGAGAAAAATGTTAAAGAAATGTGTCAGAGATTATCCTGCACCCAAGAAAACTTGTATATTACGGGTTCCGCAAAGTTAGATTGGTAAAGATCAGAGACCCAATGTGAAAGTTTTATAGAAATTATCAAGCACACAAGAAAAATATTTTTTCTTAATTTTTCAACATTTGAAGTAGTAAATGGATGTATGGGTTACATAAATATCACAAATAATAAGTTAGGATCACCACCATCGTCAATGTCACTACCATGAAGAAAACATTACTGATTAACTGATTAAATTAATTAGCTCACTGCTTAGGCTCACTGATCAATACTTCAAAATGTTAGACCATAAAAGTGCTACAAAATATAAATACAAAATGACCAGAGATTAACCCAGATTATAAAGTGCTGAAAGAAAACCTGAATGAATTGTGTGAGATTATTAGTTTTCACCTGCAGTAAGCAACCTTTCCATAAGGCAAAAAAAAAAAAAAGGTCTGTTTACGGTAACAGGCAAAAAAAATAGGGTCGGTAGGTCGGGAATTTTTTTTTTCTTTCCCCAAAAACCATATTTTTACGTTATTTTTTTAAATTTATTTATTTTTTTTTCTTCCCAAATGCAAAAAAAAAGTCTAGGGTCGCGCGAAAAAAATAGGGTCGGTCGGGTTACCGTAAACAGACTATTTTTTTTGGGGGGGGGCCTAAAAAGAACAGCTCTTTTCTCAATTAAACAAAAAAAATTCTTCTTTTCTTGATCTTTCTTTTTCTTTGGTTATTTTCTATTCGTATTTTCTCCTTTTAGATGGCTGCTTACTGCAGATTTTTTCCAAGATTTAAAATAAACACGCCATTTTACCTTCCCCAGGAACTGGAAACAAAGCAAGCGAACCAAATAATTACAATCACACACATCAAAGCGAACCAAATAATCACAATTACACACATTAAAGCGAACCAAATAATCACAATCACACACATCAAAGCGAACCAAATAATCACAATCACACACACTCAGCTTGTTTCTCTAGAACCACACTGCAGACGCTCTGCTTGCCAAAGTGACTTTTTCATGGGTGTTACTGGGGAAAATCAAAAAACCTGAAAGGCAGGGGTCCAAAATGCTCAAGTTTGAAAGAAAGTTTCTGGACACCGACGAAACCAAATCATAATAAGCAAGATGGCGGCAAATCCAAGGGAGCGAACCGAGAAAGCACGCGAACCGGTGTCAAAAGTCGAATCGGAACCACTGCTCGTTATTTCAACTTAGCGAAACAAAGCTTTTTTTTTCTCTTTTTTTTTTGAAAACCCGGAAAACCGGAATTTCCGGCTTCAAATTTTTTCAAAAACCGGAAATCCGGCAAAAGCCGGAAGAGTAACACCCATGCTTTTTTAAGCCATGGTAGTCTTCATGCTGAGAATACACATGTTACACAAAACAACTTCCAAAGCACAACAAAAGCCAAGCCTCCAGTTTTTTCTCTCTCGTGTGTGTGTGTGCAGGCAATAATTAATGAAAAGCATGAATTTCCACTTTCATACTTAAACACACACACACACACACACACACACACACACACACACACACACACACACACACACACACACACACACACACACACAAACACAGATGAATTCCAACATTCATCCAATGACAAGAAAAAGCAAATAAGCAAGCAAACAAACAGTACAGTCAAACATGTACAACCTAATACATCAGAAAGACAGCAGTTCTCAAACTTGTCATTTTTTCACCGCAGTGCCACTGTACTATCAAACATGCAAGCACCGAGCAAACACAACAATTACACATACAGTGGAACCCCCTATTGAGCCCCCCGATTGAAAATCCCCCTCCCTTTTAAGACCCTGTTTTCTCAGATTTTCTGTTCTTAGCCTCTGTAAATGTATTTTTTGCTTGTTTGTTTGTTTGCTTAACGCCCAGCCGACCACGAAGGGCCATATCAGGGCGGTGCTGCGACGGGCGCTGTGGCGGGGTGGTAAGACGTCGGCCTCTTAATCGGAAGGTCGAGGGTTCGAATCTCGGCCGCGGCCGCCTGGTGGGTTAAGGGTGGAGATTTTTCCGATCTCCCAGGTCAACTTATGTGCAGACCTGCTAGTGGCTTATCCCCCTTCGTGTGTACACGCAAGCACAAGACCAAGTGCGCACGGAAAAGATCCTGTAATCCATGTCAGAGTTCGGTGGGTTATAGAAACACGAAAATACCCAGCATGCTTCCTCCGAAAGCGGCGTATGGCTGCCTAAATGGCGGGGTAAAAACGGTCATACACGTAAAATTCCACTCGTGCTAAACACATGAGTGAACGTGGGAGACTAAGCCCATGAACGAAGAAGAAGAAGAAGAAGAAGGGCGGTGCTGCTTTGACATATAACGTGCGCCACACACAAGACAGAAGTCGCAGCACAGGCTTCATGTCTCACCCAGTCACATTATTCTGACACCGGACCAACCAGTCCTAGCACTAACCCCATAATGCCAGACGCCAGGCGGAGCAGCCACTAGATTGCCAATTTTAAAGTCTTAGGTATGACCCGGCCGGGGTTCGAACCCACGACCTCCCGATCACGGGGCGGACACCTTACCACTAGGCCAACCGTGCCGGTCTGTAAATGTATCCCACTTTTAAGACTCCCTGTTTTAAAAGACGTGATTATTATTATTATTTTTATTATTATTATTATTATTATTATTGTGATCATTTTTATGCGCCTAATCTAGATATAGCCCTAGGCGCTTACATATTAATTTCTGCCGTTTGAAATGGAATTTTTTACAGACAGACAGACAAACAGACATTTTTTACACACAATATATAACGCATTCACATCGGCCAGTAAAGCTCAGTAGCCTGTTAGGCGAGCATTCACCCTTCACGGCCTTTATTCCAAGTCAAACGGGTATTTGGTGGCCATTTTTATCTATGCCTATACAATTTTGCCAGGAAAGACCCTTTTGTCAATCGTGGGATCTTTAACGTGCACACCCCAATGTAGTGTACACGAAGGGACCTCGGTTTTTCATCTCATCCGAAAGACTAGCACTTGAACCACCACCTAGGTTAGGAAAGGGGGGAGAAAATTGCGGCCTGACCCAGGGTCGAACACGCAACCTCTCGCTTCCGAGCGCAAGTGCGTTACCACTCGGCCACCCAGTCCACATTATCTCAGGCTTTAATTAAAAGCGGGGTTCCACTGTATCCACATTACTGAACATCTCCATACAGTGGAACCCCCCTTTCAAGACCACCCAACTTCAGACTTCCCCCTTTTTAAGGCCTTGATTTTTCAGATCTTTTGTTCTTAGCCTCTGTACATTTTTCCTATCTCAAGACTTCCTCTCTTTAAGATCTAATTTTTTTTCAGATCTTTAAAGGTCTTAAAAGGGGGTTCCACTGTATTCACATTACAGGACATCTCTCTACTTCTTTCCGAAAAATTCACAACACTCCCCGAAACCAAGCCCACACCGCAACCTCTCCTCACCTTTGTAGTTGTAGACAAAGATATCCTGATGGCCCGGTTTGGGCTTGTTGTCGTTGATGTCGGCAATGGTGACGGTGAGCGTGTTGGTGCCCGTCATGGCCTTGGGGCTGCCCTTGCCGCGCATGTCCCACATCACGATGGGGATGTAGTAGTACTTCTGCTTCTCGCGGTCGAACATGGCCTTGGTGGAGATGGTGGCCGTGCCGTTTCCTCTGTCATCGCCTGCAAGGATTGGTAAGATCAAGGGTTAGGACAGGGATCTGTATCATGTGTTGTGAACTTTCAGGAGACAAAGATCTGTATGATTTGATATGAATGAAATTGTAAAGCGCCTGGAGCCAATGGGACTTGAGCTATAGAACTTTTATTTTTTTTCTCCTTATTACTATCATAAACCAAATGACTCGAGCTATAGAACATTTATCTATCACTATTACTGTTATAAACCAAATGCAGCTCAAACACTACCAATTTCCGACACAAATACTCACTAGGGTCAAAGACGAGATCAAAGTATTCGCACGTGGGCCGAGCATCGCAGGGACAACTGTTAGCTCCATCGTCGCACAGTGGCGACGCAAAACCAAAGGGAGGACCGTAAGGGAAAGCATCAGGGTCTTTTCCAAAAATCTTCTGCAAGACAGCGGGGAAGTTTTGGTCGCCTTCCATCACCTGTGGCTGGTAGTCGTGCAGGAACTGTGGGAAGTTGTCGTTGATGTCCTTGACGATGACAGTCAGTGTTCCGGACCCTGTTTGTGGTGGGTCACCTGAAGAAAAATAAGCCATTTCTAAAATCAGTAAAATGATAACATGGGAAATAGTGTGACGGAGTCTTGCTTGATTTAGCAGTCTGAAAAGGCTTTTGTAAGAAAAGGCCTAGCCTTAAATCTTAATCTTTGTAAAATAGAGTTCAGTTCAGTTCAGTTCAGTCTCACATCTGAACCAATCTTTAAGCAATTTGAAAACAAACACATTATTGCAGGCAGGAAGAACTTTTGTCATCTGTGCAATGTGAAATAGAACACTCTGCTAGACTCTTTTCAAAATCCCCGGACAGTCGTTGGTCTCCTTTGATTTAAATTTATTCTGGTACAACACCTCCTTTACGCT
This sequence comes from Littorina saxatilis, assembly GCF_037325665.1. NCBI lineage: Eukaryota > Metazoa > Mollusca > Gastropoda > Littorinimorpha > Littorinidae > Littorina > Littorina saxatilis. The sequence continues at coordinate 8,997,886 of NC_090245.1, read as the reverse complement.
TATCAATTATGGGATTCTGGCAACCAGAAGACACATGCACCGAGGTTTTGCAGACACTTTTACAGAGGAAAAAGTATGGTTGACAGGGTGACCAAACAATTTCTGCCTGAGAATAACTACATATTGCATGACACCAGGGATGGCCAGATCGTCCGCCCGGTCGCCAGGGGCGAGTAAAAAATTCTCCGGGTTAGTAGAAACCGCCTGGCAACTCGCCCGGCTGGCCAGTGAAAATTCTGGTCAAGTGCAACACTTTAGGTTGTTTTATCCTATATACGTGAGAGAGACACCCGTGAGATAATAATCGTTCAAATCACACGTGTGTATATCATGTAAATGAGGTCATGTCAAGCAAGTCTGGCAGGGACCTGTTTTTCCACTGCTTATGATGCCAAAGTCACAGAGACAAACGTCATTATAGAAACACAAATTGCGCTCGCTAATTACCCTCGATGAATCTTTAGAACTAACACGTCACGCCACACTTTCAGAGTGACGTTTCTTTGCTTTGACGTAATAGATTGCACGAGGCTTTAGAAGAGATCGAGGTTCCAAAACAAGCGTCTTCAATTTAGCTCCCTCGAATGCAGGACATTTTCAGTAAAATACACGTAAGTACAGTATGTAGGATAAACAGAATACTACATGGCTTGCTGTGTCGTACCAGATTTACACTCGCTGCTTTTTCAAATAGTGAACAGCTCGCTTTTGCTCGCAGTTCAATATTTTAAAAAACAACTCGTGTAAATCTGGTACGACACAGCAAGCCATGTAGTATTCTCTATATATCCAGTTTCAAATCAGATGCAGCAACTTTGGTATATACCGGGCCAGCGACATTTTTGGCGGGCTAGTGACTTTCTTGCAGTTACTCGCCCAGCTGGCGAGTTAAAATTTTGGGATTTGGCCATCCCTGTGACACCATACATTCTCTATACAACTTTAATCAATCAATCAATGAGTCTTATATCGCGCATATTCCGTGGGTACAGTTCTAGGCGCTCTGCAGTGATGCCGTGTGAGATGAAATTTTATACGGCCAGTAGATTGCAGCCATTTCGGCGCATATTTACATTTCACGGCCTATTATTCCAAGTCACACGGGTATAGGTAGACAATTATTAACTGTGCCTAAGCAATTTTGCCAGGAAAGACCCTTTTGTCAATCGTGGGATCTTTAACGTGCACACCCAATGTAGTGTACACTTTAAAAAACAAAACAAACAAAAACAGAAAAACCCAGACAGCAGACAGACAACATCATGACTTAGTCTATGTTTAGCAAGTTCTCAAACATGACTCACCTTTGTCGATGGCCCTGATGGTGACAAGGTGTCGTTCTTGTGTCTCGCGATCCAAGGGAGATCTCAAGGTCACCTTGCCTGTCTCGGGATCGATACTGAAGTGACGGCGAGGATCCGATTTTCGATCAATGGAAAACCTGTTGGTGCACATGTGGAGCAATGTTCAAAACTGACGCATCAAGGTTATCACTGTATGCGTAATTAACTAACTGTGGATGGGGCACTGGACATCTCATATTGGTTTTTCACTGTGCACCATTGTGGCTTAGACTGCTCTTGCATGTCGAAAAGTGACTGTGGGATCTTTCACATGTGCAGAGATCCTGGTATATGCTATGCACATAAAGGTAAAACAGGCATAGGTGCATCTGTACCTCTTCAGTTGACATCCAAAAATGTTTGGAGGTAACATCACACATATCGTACTACAATGAACTACGGTGAAATAACCGCTAAGCAACAATCCCTGTCAAACGAAAACCTTCAAATCAACATCAGAGATCCTAGTCAGGTAGGAAACATTTAGTGCTGGTCCCAAACTCAATGCACATGAACAATACTTAAAGACCAACATCGGCTGGTATGCCAGCCTGACAGATGTACCTCTGTTTTTGTGTGTGTCTGGACCACATCCGATGACACTGGCAATGCTAAATGGAGCTCTGTGGCCTTCTTCTGTAACAAGGCTTTGAGTCCTGGAGCCGAATCTTCGGCTTTAAATTACACAAACCTTCAGCATGCTCCCACCAACTCCAACTTACTCAAACTTGGCATTGTCCCCAGAGTCCCTGTCAGTGGCGTTGAAGGTTGCCACGTGGTAGCCCGGCTTCTCGTCCTCGAAGATCTCCTTGGTCAGAACCTTGGGGCTGATAGCCGGAGCGTTGTCGTTGAAGTCCAGCACGCTGATGGCCACGTGGGCCGTTGCCGTGTGCAGCGGGTTCGGATCTTGCGCAATCACTGTCAGGTTGAAGAACTGCTGGTTGGCCTGTTCGTAATCCACTTCCTGTGGAACGAAATAAGATTCAGGCTTACGATGTAAAGTAGACGAATTCTGAAAATTACTGTCGGTTTTTTTTATGGGATGTTAAAGAGTTGCTTTTCCTTCTTTTTTTCTAGCTTTTCCATAAAAACACCGAGGCAAGCTACATGTGACATTGCAGTCTTAATCAGTGATTCAATGGAAACAAGAGAAAGCAATGCTTCCATAACCCATACAAACTAGATAGTTATATCCGAGCATTGTCTATAGGGGGACAGCTTGTTTATGTTAACCTATTCCAACAACATTTGACAGCAGCATATTATTACACTAGGAAATTCTTTCATAAGTACCTGTTTTATAAAACCCACCCTTTCAGGTTGGTTTTCTTTGTTTTCTGACAACACGTCTAGGTGTTACTGATGTCAACTTGACAGATTACAGATCACACATTACGAGTGGTTCCATTCATAAAGACAAGTATCTAGATAAACAGTATTTAAGATCACACATTACGAGTGGTTCCAATCATAAAGTCAAGTATCTAGATAAACAGTATTTCAGATCACACATTACGAGTGGTTCCATTCATAAAGACAAGTATCTAGATAAACAGTATTTCAGATCACACATTACGAGTGGTTCCATTCATAAAGACAAGTATCTAGATAAACAGTATTACAGATCACACATTACGAGTGGTTCCATTCATAAAGACAAGTATCTAGATAAACAGTATTTCAGATCACACATTACGAGTGGTTCCATTCATAAAGACTAGTATCTAGATAAACAGTATTACAGATCACACATTACGAGTGGTTCCATTCATAAAGACAAGTATCTAGATAAACAGTATTTCAGGTCAGGACTTAACACATGCAAGGAAGAAGTGAGAGATGAAAGTTATTACAGCAGAACAGACACACTCATCACCATTCTTCTACTCACCCCATACACCAGGATGCTACCCATGTTGTTGATGGTGACGATCTGAAAATACTTGCTGTCGTCGTCCGCAAGGCGATAGGTCAGTTTAGCGTTGTTGCCCATATCAGCGTCTGTAGCGGCCACTCTGATCACGCCCTCAGACTTCTGATTCTCCGACATGGTGGTGTAGTACAGCTTGGGATCAAACACCGGTATCTGGTCGTTCTCATCCTTGAGAGAAATGGTGATGGTGGCGGTGGTGTTCAAAGGAGGCTTGCCCTCGTCGCTCGCTCGGACCTCCAAGGTGAAGGACGGGATGGTTTCACGGTCAAGGTCACTGGGGTCGACATTGGTTCTGATGAGCCCTGACTGCCTGTCTATGACAAAGTAGTCCTGCTTGGATCCAACGGTGACAGAGTTCTTGATGATTTCGTAAACGACGGTTCCGTTGTTGCCCTCGTCAGGGTCAGTTGCAACGACGATCATCACAGACGAACCTATGAGGGAGGCGGAAAAACATATTGGTAAGATTGTTTGAAGGAAACAATCAACTGCATGAATGACAAAGTGCTCCAAATAATGACGCCAAAGCACAAAAGCAATTTATTATTTCTTGACATCACTTTCTCTCTATCGTCCCTACCTTTAGAGATTCTTTTCCTCTGAAATACCCTTTCATTTCTTCCCCTTTTTTCCTGGAACTACAAGTCTTCAAACGAACCTTAAAAAACCCAGTGGTTACATGATACAAGACGCTCAGGAATTACACCTATACCTGCCCAGGAGTTGTTATAAATATCAGACTAGCAATAAACATTATCTGAATTATTTGTCATACTAAGAACATAACACCCTTGTTCATTGCAAAAAGCATTCTCAAGTGTTAACATTTGACCGATTCAACAAGTTCCTTTTTTGTCCAGGTGACCCAGGTCGTCAAGGACAGCAACGACAACTTCCCACAATTTCTGCACAACTACCAGCCAGTAAAACCACCAATGCTGTAAGTCAAAGCATAACACGCACCTGGTCTGGAATGTTCTGGCACAGACCCCTTCAGCTTGGTAGGATCAAACGTAGGCTTATTGTCATTGATGTCGGCAGGTAGGACCTCCACAGTGGCGAATCCAGTCTGTGACGGCTCCTGGGGTTCGTCCTTCGCCATCACAGTGAACTGGTAGTTCGCCCTCCCGTTTGGCGCGTCTCGGTCCAGAGGTCTAATCACAAAGATCTGGCCCGTCACCGCGTTGATCTTGAAGTACTGGTTCGGTGGTTCTGTGCCATAGCCTTGAAGGGAGTATGTGATGTTGTTCTGTCGATCTGTGTCGCGATCTGTCGCCTCAACCTGTTCAGAAAATAAGCAATAAAAGTTACGACAGAGTATTCAAGTGTTGTAGATATTGACATCACACATGCCTTGACATAAAGACTGGGTATGCATACACACAATAAAAAAAAAATTCAGACAACATCAATGATCATTTAATATATACAAGCTAACACATGTACTGAAAAATACTGTTTATAAGCAAACACATGGATTGTTAGAAACTGCCAGATCATCTGACCTTCATTTTTTCAAAACCAGCCAACAAGAGAACATGGTAAGTAAAAAATTCAAACGAGCAACTTCATAAAAGACGAAGAGTGTGACTGGCCACATAGGGAGGGAAAAAGAGATAGAGAGACGGGCAGAGATACAGAGAGAGAGAGAGAGAGAGAGAGAGAGAGAGAGAGAGAGAGAGAGAGAGAGAGAGACAGACAGACAGAGAGAGAGAGACAGAGACAGAGAGAGAGAGACAGACAGACAGACAGAGATGGAGACAGAGAGACAGAGAGGAGAGAGACAGAGACAGAGAGGAGAGAGAGAAAGAGAGAAGAGAGGGACAGAGAGACAGAGACCGAGGAAAAAAGAGATAGAAAGACAGGTGGAGACACAAACAGAGAAAAAGGAGAGAGAGAGAGACAGAGAGAGACAGAGAGAGACAGAGAGAGACAGAGAGACAGAGAGAGACAGAGAGAGACAGAGAGACAGAGAGACAGAGAGAGACAGAGAGAGACAGAGAGAGACAGAGAGACAGAGAGAGACAGAGAGAGAGACAGAGAGAGACAGAGAGAGACAGAGAGACAGAGAGACAGAGAGAGACAGAGAGAGAGAGAGAGACAGAGAGAGACAGAGAGAGACAGAGAGACAGAGAGACAGAGAGAGACAGAGAGAGAGAGAGAGACAGAGAGACAGAGAGAGAGAGAGACAGAGAGACAGAGAGAGACAGAGAGAGACAGAGAGACAGAGAGAGACAGAGAGAGACAGAGAGACAGAGAGACAGAGAGAGACAGAGAGAGACAGAGAGAGAGAGAGAGACAGAGAGAGACAGAGAGAGACAGAGAGACAGAGAGAGACAGAGAGAGACAGAGAGACAGAGAGAGACAGAGAGAGAGAGAGAGACAGAGAGAGACAGAGAGAGACAGAGAGACAGAGAGACAGAGAGAGACAGAGAGACAGAGAGAGACAGAGAGAGACAGAGAGACAGAGAGACAGAGAGAGACAGAGAGAGACAGAGAGACAGAGAGAGACAGAGAGAGACAGAGAGAGACAGAGAGAGACAGAGAGACAGAGAGAGACAGAGAGAGACAGAGAGACAGAGAGAGACAGAGAGAGACAGAGAGAGACAGAGAGAGACAGAGACAGAGAGAGACAGAGAGAGACAGAGAGACAGAGAGAGACAGAGAGAGACAGAGAGAGACAGAGAGACAGAGAGAGACAGAGAGAGACAGAGAGAGAGAGAGAGACAGAGAGAGACAGAGAGAGACAGAGAGAGACAGAGAGAGACAGAGAGAGAGAGAGACAGAGAGACAGAGAGAGACAGAGAGAGAGAGAGAGAGACAGAGAGAGACAGAGAGAGACAGAGAGAGTGAGAGAGAGACAGAGAGAGACAGAGAGAGTCAGAGAGAGAGACAGAGAGAGAGACAGAGAGAGAGACAGAGAGAGAGAGAGAGACAGAGAGAGAGACAGAGAGAGACAGAGAGAGACAGAGAGACAGAGAGAGACAGAGAGAGACAGAGAGACAGAGAGAGACAGAGAGAGACAGAGAGACAGAGAGAGACAGAGAGAGACAGAGAGAGACAGAGAGAGACACAGAGAGAGAGAGACAGAGAGAGACAGAGAGAGACAGAGAGAGAGAGACAACAAAAGCAAACACCAGTCAATCCGAAAAAACTCACTCTCAGTAAGAGTTTGGGTTTGTTGATAACACTCGTGTCCTCCTCCACCACCACCCCCTCCACACGGTACGGAGTGTCCAGAAACTCGGGGGCATTGTCGTTAGCGTCCAGCACCGATATCTGCACTTTGGTGGAAGCCGTGTGCAACCCATCACTGGCGTTTAAGGTCAGCTCAATAAACTGAAAAAGAAAGGGAAGAAATTGATCAAACGGAAGATTCCACTTTGGGTCAATATGTAATTGCCTTCCATTGAAAACAACCCACATTCCGTATCCTGTCCTAAGACAGGCCAATAAATGAATTTCCAAAATAACTCTCTCTTTCTTCCCCTAACCACAACCCAACACATTTATAGACAATTAAAATATGAAGAACAGACATTCAAGCAGACAGACGCAGGCATAAAATTGCATGAACACACACACATACATGTGCATGCACGCACGCACGTACGCACACACACACAGACACACACAACACGCACACACACACACACACACATACACACACACACACACACACACACACATATGCACGCACACACACACGCAGACACACACACAACACACGCACACAGACACAAACACAACACGCACACACACACACACACACACATACACAACACGCACACAACACAACACACACACACACGCACACAGACACAAACACAACACGCACACAACACAACACACACACACACACACACACACACAAATACACACACACTACACACCCTGTCATCTGCCTCATAATCCAGAGCCTTGGCTACAAAAAGACCTCCAGTGGCCGACATGACGCCAAACTTGTACAGGGGGGCATTGCCATCCACGATCAGATAGCTCAGTCTTCCCTTGTCACCTGCAAATAAGGAAACAACAAACAAATGAGGATAATAACAAAGATTTGAACAACACAAAACCTCACTAACTATGAAACACATAGTCCTGTTTTCTTAGATTTTCTGTTCATAACCTTTGTAAAGGAGGTATTGTATTAAAATCTGGTTCCTTGAAAAACTATTCTTATTGCTGATTGCTTGATCACTGCCACTTCCTCTTGTCCATGCAGCTGCCTGCACTGTGATAAGCTATTCTGCTTCCAGTAAAACATGAGTGTCCATGGGAGTTTCAGCCCATGCATGCAAACGAAAAGGAAGAGTGATTACAAATTATTCAGCACATCCGGTCATTCCCTTACAACCGCCAACTGCCAGACGAAAACACAAAACGAGTGACATACTTTCATCAGGGTCGTCAGCTTCCACGTAGGCAAAGGGCGTGTCGCGGTACTGGTCCTCGGCCACCACCAGCTGGTACAGGGGCTTGGGGAAGAACGGAGCGTTGTCGTTCTGGTCCTTGATGAACACTTCCACCGTCACTCGGGCTGCAAACACACATTATACAAGGTCAGTTGGTCACTTTTCCACACATTGTTTACATGTAGGCGTCACTTTTCAAGACACTATTTACATATAGGCATCCAAATAGGCGTCCAATATTTGTAATCTAAACACTTCCACCGTCACTTGGGCTGCAAACACACACTGAACAAGGTTAGTTGGTCACTTTTCAACACTTTATTTACATATAGGCATCCAAGATTTATAATCTAAACACAAAGACTGCCTGTTACAGCAGAGTTAAAACTATCCTAAACGGAACAAAACCAACCGCTGTTGGGTGTGTTGACGGGCCGATGCCCAGGTCTGTCCGATGGGGCGCCATCTTTAGCCATCACCGTCAGGTCATAGTAACTTTTCTTCTCCCGATCAAACTTCACCGTGGTGCGAATAACAGCTGTATTTTTGTCGGGCGAAGCCACAATCTCAAAGGCATTGTTGGGGCGAACAAGGGAAAACGTCAGCTGAAATGACAAATAGTAAGTCCAAACTGCTCGTCAGTCCACACGGAAGTGTAAAGCAAAACAAAAAGAAAGGCCAGAGACTACAAAATGTAGCCAAGCGAAATAATTGTAAGTAAGACTGCGGGATTACATTGAGTTGGACTAGGATCATTTTCACTGGTGAAAACAAATTCATCACAAGTCATGAAGTTTGCCTGATTCCACAATACAAATTCACAAACATACTTGTATCAACAACCTCTTCACACACACAAGAACCTATAAATACACAAAAAGTATACAGTATCCAGAATACAAATTCACAAACTCATAGAACAAATAAATATTCAACACATCAACAACCTAGTCACACACAAGAACCTACATATTCACAGAAATATATAGTCACATCTGCTTCCACACAAACTCACTCCAGAGTTGAGGTGCACAAACCGAAAGTGGGTGCCACCCAAATGGGAGAGAACAAACCACGGGGTCTGATTCGTTGAAATCACAACAAATCTTAATTTCAACCAATCCAACACCGCGGCTGGCTCCCGACCGGTTGGTAACTTTCTTGTGCACCTCACCCAGGACTCAAGTAAGCTTTCACACATAACATTAACAGTTCAACACTGAGACTTTCTCCCGGTCCCACTCACTGAATTAAATGTTTCATTAACATCGTTGTCATAGCCGAAGATGGTGATAACGTCCTGCCCTGGCTCCATGTTTTCAGGCACGCTACCAGGGTATCGACCGTGGCTTTTCATTCCGCCGAAGAACGGCAGCTCGTCATTCTTGTCAATCAGCTGAATCGTGGGCCGCACCTCCTTCTGCAGTGTCACTGGGCCAAAATTCTGCAAAGAACAAGGAGAGGAATCACAGGTGACTTCTTCTTCTTCATCGTCTTCTTCATTCATATGTTGAAACTCCTATGTTCAGTGCACAGGTGGGTTTTTACGTGTATGACCGTTTTTACCCCGCCATTTAGGCAGCCATACGCCGCTTTCGGAGGATGCATGCTTGGTATTTTCGTGTTTCTATAACCCACCGAACTCTGACATGGATTACAGGCACTATCAGGTCTGCACATTAACTGACCTGGGAGATCAGACAAATCTCCACCCTTTACCCACAAGGCACGGCCGCATAGGTGACTGAAAATGAGCCCAGTAAATGAATGAAGCACAGCTACCATACTTTATGTTGCAAAAAATGTAAAGCGCTTTGCCAATGATTAATTCATTATAACAACCAACATTTCATCAGATCACACAAATAAATATTTCAGTTTTAACATCACATTACCATAAAAAAAAGCAAAAAGAAATAGAAAGGTTCTGTCGCTGATGTGATTCTGATACAAAATATTGATCTAATACCCCCCGCAGGTTAGGGGGAGTCCCATATTGGTTGGGACGAGAAAGAATTTACCCGATGCTACCCAGCATGTCGTAAGAGGCGACTAACGGTTCTGTTTCTCCTTTTACCCTTGTTAAGTGTTTCTTGTATAGAATATAGTCAATGTTTGTAAAGATTTTAGTCAAGCAGTATGTAAGAAATGTTAAGTCCTTTGTACTGGAAACTTGCATTCTCCCAGTAAGGTCATATATTGTACTACGTTGCAAGCCCCTGGAGCAATTTTTTGATTAGTGCTTTTGTGAACAAGAAACAATTAACAAGTGGCTCTATCCCATCTCCCCCCTTTCCCCGTCGCGATATAACCTTGAATGGTTGAAAACGACGTTAAACACCAAATAAAGAAAGAAAGAATTGATCTAATCTATGATGTAGAATTATAGTAACTGGTATAAAAAAAACAACACTGACAATAATGTACGACTTCAACTTTATCTGCAAAGACTTCCATGTAAGCTGAACAGAACGTTCTCCAATGGTCGCAGGGGGAAATGTGCAATTTAAAAATCCAATGACAAACAATAGACAAACTTTTTTAAATAACTCTGTCAAGTTTGTATGGGTTGTGTAAGAGTGAATACCCTTGCTTTTCCTCTGACAAATAACTTCACACTTGCTCTGGTCTACGTGTTTCCGACACACCCCTCGCAAGTAATTGGCCCCTCCAATGTTTGTACGAGTAAAAGGCAAGGGCATTCACTCTTCATGGGTGGGACTGAAAAATGTCATGAATCCTGAACCTCGACAGAACCAAAAATAAAAGAAAAAAGAAAAAACAAGTCGCATAAGGCGAAAATACAACATTTAGTCAAGCTGTCGAACTCAGAGAATGAAACTGAACGCAATGCAATTTTTCAGCAAGACCGTATACTCGTAGCATCGTCAGTCCACCGCTCGTGGCAAAGGCAGTGAAATTGACAAGAAGAGCGGGGTAGTAGTTGCGCTGAGAAGGATAGCACGCTTTTCTGTACCTCTCTTCGTTTTAACTTTCTGAGCGTGTTTTTAACCCAAACATATCATATCTATATGTTTTGGGAATCAAGAACCGACAAGGAATAAGATGAAATAGTTTTTAAAACGATTTCGGAAATTTAATTTTGATCATAAGTTTTATATTTTTAATTTTCAGAGCTTGTTTTTAATCCAAATATAACATATTTATATGTTTTTGGATACAGAAAATGATGAAGAATAAGATGAACGTAAATTTGGATCGTTTTATAAAAAAAAAGTACAATGTTCAGATTTTTAATGACCAAAGTCATAAATTAATTTTTAAGCCACCAAACTGAAATGCAATACCGAAGTCCGGCCTTCGTCGAAGATTGCTTGGCCAAAATTTCAATCAATTTGATTGAAAAATAAGGGTGTGACAGTGCCGCCTCAACTTTTACAAAAAGCCGGATACGACGTCATCAAAGACATTTATCGAAAAAAAGAAAAAAACGTCCGGGGATATCATTCCCAGGAACTCTCATGTCAAATTTCATAAAGATCGGTCCAGTAGTTTACTCTGAATCGCTCTACACACACACACGCACAGACAGACACACACACACACACCTCGTCTCGATTCCCCCCTCTATGTTAAAACATTTAGTCATAACTTGACTAAATGTAAAAAGAGAAGAAAAAAAAGGCCATAATTGAATCCGGATTTCCGGCATATACCGAAAGAATCCAACCCACTCTTTGACAACCCATACAAACGCGACAGAGTTATTTTCAGAATTCTTCTACTTCCAGCACTTACAAGGCACCTGAGGCGCACGGTGTAGCTACTGATGGTTTCATAGTCCAGCTTCCCGTCCACGTTGAGGTACACCTCATTTCTGTCGTAGGTAATGGAAAACGTTCCTGTCGACTGACTGCTGCTGCCGTCTTCTCCGATGATCTGGAACTCCACACGTTCGTCCTCGATGTTGGAGTTGCACTTCATGGTCGCGATTCTCGTGGCGACGGCCGTCTCGGCCACTTTGTACACCATGCTGTCGTAGTCCTTGTCCCAGGAGGGGGGACTGCTGGTTCCCTTGGCAACCCTGATGGTGACACTGGCGGTCGTGTTGAGGGGAGGCGACCCTTTATCCGTAGCCATCACCACCAGTCGGTACGAGGTTTTCTGTGCAGACAGTGAATACGTGCGTATTAACATGACATCAATTACGTAACAAGAAAAGCCGGCAGCTTGACGATACATCCAAACTCCTTTTAAGACCTCCAAAAATGTGAGAAAACCAGGCTATAAGGCCAAACAAAATAAAAAGTCTGTTTACGGTAACATAGGCACACAAAAATAGGGTCGGTACGTCGGGATTTTTTTATTTTTTTGTTTTTCCCTAAAAAAACATATTTTAAAATTATTTTGCCAAAAAACAGACTTTTTTTTTTTTAATTTAAATATTTTTTTTCCCCTTTCCCCCCAAATGCCAAAAAAAGTCCAGGGTCGCGCGAAAAAATAGGGTCGGTCGGGATACCGTAAACAGACTTTTTTTTGGGGGGGGGGCCCTAAAAAGGACGGAGTCTCAAAATGGAAGTAAATTGACAGAGGTTAAAAACAGAAAGTCTCTAAAGGCAAGGTCTTAAAAAGGAGGAAGTCTTAAATCGGGGGGTCTTCATAGTGGGGTTCCACTGTACTTGATACCATGACTCACTGATTACTCTGGTGGATACAAAATGATTTGAACCAAACTGAGGTAAAGGCAAAATTCAATGCAGTAGACAGTGGACCTGAAACAATGCAAGCATCCTCTTTACTTCCTAGCTGTGCGTAAAACATTTTTAGTCGCAAACAGCAAAAACAGAAGACAGCATGACACAAACCAACAAACCTGATAACCTTCAAGAAAATGTACAGCTAAAAAATACTGTGGGATTGAGCTTCAATCTCGCACCTTGACTATTTCAGTACCAAAACTGCTCATCACTTCAAAAAACAAGAATTGTAGGTTATTGGAACATTTCATTAGCCCAAAAAAAAAAAATAGGTGTGGTTACGGTAACATAGCCCCCCCAAAAAAAGGGTAGGAAGGTAGGCAATCACTTTTTTTTTATTTTTTATTTTTTTTACTTTTTTTCCTAATGTGTACAAATTAAACCTACTTGACAGGGAAATAAGTGTGCGACTCGGGCGATTTTGCTTTCATTGCGTTTTCTGTGCACACTCGTTATTTTTTTATTTTTTTATTTTTTGACAAATGTAATAAAAAGTTATAGGGTCGGCCCCTAAAAATAGGGTAGGTCGGGTTACCGTAACCACACCTATTTTTTTTTTAGGCATTATTGAGAAAACAAAACGTTACATTTACAGTACGTCGACCCACTGGTCTTTTAAGTAGACACCCAGACAACCACTTATTGTACAAATAATGAACTCATCTCAAAATCATCGATAAATCTCGCATGCAAGATGCTGGCAAGGTAATACTTATAATGTTATATGTTTTTGGATTTCTGCTCATTACTTCACTAAGGCCTAAAAAAAAATAGGTGTGGTTACGGTAACCCGACCTACCCTATTTTTAGGGGCCGATCCTATAACTTTTTATTACATTTGTCAAAAGAAAAAAAAAAGAAGAAAAAAACGAGTGCAAAAAACGCAATGAAAGCGAAAGCGCCCGTGTCGCACACTTATTTCCCTGTCAAGTAGGTTTAATTTGTACACATTAGAAAAAAAAAAAAAGTGATTGCCTACCTACCTACCCTATTTTTTTTGGCTATGTTACCGTAACCACACCTATTTTTTTTTTGGCCTAAGCTACACATACAACACACTTACCCCGATTAAAGAGTCCTGGAGTCGAATGAAACCGTTGGCAGAATACACACTGAAGATCCCAGCGTCCTCCACCAAGGAGTATTCAATCTCTCCGTTCTTCCCAATGTCAGCGTCATAGGCCCTTACGCCCAGGATGACCTGGTTAGGTTGGGTGTCACTGGTGATGTCAGCCACGTAGTCGGTGCGGTCGAACTGCGGCCGGTTGTCGTTGATATCTTCAACCTCGACGCGAAATGTGCACCAGCCGTCCAAAGGGGGGTCAGCTCCGTCTGTTACGTTCACCGTTACCTGTGAACACAGTAAACTTGCTAGTCTTCCAAGCCATTGATGTATCAGTTAGTTCTAACGCAGACATTTTATGTTGACCTTTGATTAACCCCTTCACTGCCACAGTATAACAGCATTATCCGAACGGTCTATGGGAAAGAAATGTGTTTAGAACCCCTACAAGTACTTGGACAGTGGTTACCTCCCATTTAGTTTTCAGAAATGTCCTGAAATGTTGTTGACACAAATCCCATGTATGAGATACGGTTATGGGCGTAGGACAAACCGAAAATGACCACGTATTACATACGGGGTGGGCAGTGAAGGGGTTAAGTTTCTTCTTCTTCTTTTTGATCGCCGATCACACTTGGAGTCCAGATCTTGAGATATAATTAGTGGTCCTCTGCAGCGCAGCCACTGGCCCGTACAGCTTGTTGTGCAAGGACTCCGGCATTGGCCAGATTTCCTCTCTCAGCACCTGGTGGTTCCTGCAGTCTCGTAGGATGTGGGCCGTGTCCTGCTCTGCTTCCCCACAAGAACACATGGGGGAGGGCACAACATGCAGCTTCTTGTGGAGATGCTGGTTAAGTCTGTTGTGTCCCGTTCTCAGGCGGAAGATGACCACCTGCTGTGGTCTGGATAGCAGGTGGTAGCTGTCCTGTGGCTGGGGCGTCCTGTGCAGAGACTTAATGATGGTCTTCATCTCTGTCAGGCTCACAGGGTTGTTCTCTTGCTCATCTTCTGCACCCAGCTTTGCCATCCTGTCCGCCTCTTCGTTTCCTTGTACACCACAGTGGGAGGGGATCCATTGCAGTACTGTCCTCAGGCTTTTGATGTTGTGTAGAGCGTGTTCCAGCTGAGGCAGTTTGCTACTGGTCATTGCTTGTAGTACTGACAGAGCGTCAGTCAGGAAGACCACCTGGTTGTCATGGTTGACTCTGTCGTTGATGGTGTATGCTGCATGGATCAGTGCCTGTACCTCAGCTCTGTAGTTTGTACAGTGGAGGCCTGTTGGTATAGCCTCTGCTTGCCTCTCTCCACTGGGGTACTGGACATACACCCCCGCTCCTCCATTTTTGACGGCCTCTGTGGCTGACCCATCAGTATACACCCGTATCCATGCTTCTTGGGGGTACCTTTCTTCAAGCATGGCAAGAGTCAGGGCTTTTTTCGTCACATTGCTCTGCTCGTCCTTTGTTGTGAGGTAGGGGACACTGGTCTGTATGTCCAGGTTTCCTTGTCTGTCTTCCCAGGGTGGGGCGTCAAGGGAGAAAGATGGTGGCTCCACTAGCTCTGGCATCTCTGTCTGATGTTTCTTCTGCAAAGCCCTTGCCTCAAGAGCGAAGCTTGATCTTTTCAGCCTGCCTGAGGACATCTTCTTGAGTCTGTCACTCATTGGATGGTCATGAGTGCACTGGTACTTGGTGGCTTGTACCATTGTTTTGCAGTCTCGCCTTTTGCTCAGTGGAGGAATGCCAGTCACCTGTTCCATCTTCTGTATGGGTGTTGATTTCATTGCGCCCGTGATGATTCTCAGCGCTTGGTTCTGTACTTTGTCTAGGGCCTGCTGGTGTGTCTTGGCTGCTGTTGCCCAAGAGCTTGATCCGTACTCAAGGTGCGGTCGTACAGTCCCCTGGTAGACTGATTTCAAGATCTTCTCGTTTGCACCCCAGTGTGATCCTGCCAGCTTCCGCATGATGTTTAGTTTTCTCCTGGCCTTTCCCTCTGCATTCATGATGTGTTGTTTCCAGGTCATGCGCTTGTCATAGGTGACCCCCAGGTATGTTTGCTGGTCTTCAAATTTCAGGGGTGTGTCACCCAAGGTCAGTTTGCCAGGTGTCGCTTTGGCAGAGAGTGTGAAGAGAGTGGCCGTGGTCTTCTCCCTGTTGATGGTCACACACCAGTCTTCCGCCCACGCTGCAACCTTTTCTAGGGCAAGTTGCATCCTGTAGGTTGCTGTGGTTGCATACTCTTCCGAGCACCAGAGAACAAGGTCATCAGCATACAGTGCCGCTTGGACTCCCTTGGGCAACTCTGGTACCAGGTCGTTAATGAAGAGTATGAATAGCGTGGGGGAGAGTACTCCTCCCTGTGGAACTCCTTGGCGTAGTAGCACCTTTCGGCCACAGTGACCGTCCACCAGCACTCTGGCCTTTCGGTTGTGCAGGTACGACTTGGTCCACTGGTACATGTTGCCTTTGACGCCGGAACGTAGGAGCTTCACAAGGAGTCCATCTTTCCAGACCTTGTCGAAGGCCTTCTGCAGGTCAATGAAAGTGGCCAGGGTGACCTTCTGGGCCTGGTAAGCATCCTCTATGACCTGGCTAAGGTGTGTTGTCTGGTCCTCCGTACTTCTGTGCTGTCGGAAGCCGGCTTGTTCTGGGACGATGATGCTTTCTGATTCCAGGTACAGCTGCAGGCGCTGGTTGACAATGCGCTCCATGGTTTTGCATACGCAGCTTGTCAGGCTGATGGGTCGGTAGCTCAGGGTTTTGGTCTTGTTTTTCCCTTTCTTTAAAACTGGGATCATCCTGGCTTCCTTCCAGCACTGAGGTACCTGTCCCTGTCTCCAGCTGAGGTTGAAGATGCCCAGTAGTTTCTGGAGGGCTGAGTTGCCTATGTGTTGCAACATCTCATTCGTAATGTTGTCTGGACCTGGAGACTTCTTCTTTTTGAGCTTCTTGATGGCATTCTTCAGCTCGGCCATAGTGATGTTTTGTTGCATGGCATCCTGGACGTTTCTTTCTGTTCTTTCTCTAATTTCTGTTCTGACTTCCTTTTGTAGAGGCAGGGGTATGGTGGTGTCGCTTTCTCCCCGATATGCTTGGGCGAAAGCATTGGCAGCGGCTTTTCCAGTGAGTGTTCTTCCTTCCTCCTCCAGGGTGATCTTCTGTCCCTTGTTGCCCTCTTCATTCAGTGCTCTTGTAAGTTTCCAGAGCTTTGTTGTGTCTTTTTCCATATTCAGCCCTGCCGTCTTTTCTCTCCAGCCTCTTCTCTTGCACTCTAGCTTTGTCTTCAGATGTTTTGCTTTGCTTTCTTGGAGTTTGATGTTGTTCTCCTGGCTAGGGTTCGTCTCTGCCTCTTCTCTCATTCTTGTGAGTGCATCATGCGTCTTCTGCAGCTCATCGGACCAGTATGGGATGTAGTCCTTCCTCACTCCACGTGGGATGCTGTCTTCGGCTGCCTGGATTATGCTAGCATTGAATTCCTTTATCACGTTGTTGATGTTTCTCCCCTCTGTTTCTATGGCTCTGGTCAGCTCATTTGTTCGTATGCTGAACAGTCCCCACTTTGCCTTTTTGTAGTTCCATCTCGGGTGTTGTGGATGCTCAGATGCTGAGTCTCTACTGATGGTAAGGAGAACTGGGCGATGGTCGCTTCCACCCAGCTGTTCATCCACTTTTCTTGAGATGTTTTTGTGGATGTCATCCGTGCACAATGCCAGGTCTGGTGTTGTTGTTGAGTGCCAGCGGCGCGAGTAGAAGGTAGATGGATCTCTGGGGTCGTTGACAAGGATCAGGTGGTTGTCGTCCTGCCAAGATTCAATGTCTTCTCCTCGCCTGTCTAGTGTTTTATATCCCCAACTCTGGGACTGGCTGTTAAAGTCTCCAGCGATGAGGAAGCCGCTGTCAGGGACCTGGATTGTGTCAAGCGACAGCATCTTGTCGTTGGGGCAGTAGTAGTTGACGATGTTCATCTTGCTGTCATTGGTCGTTATCTTGACTTCTATGTACTCTGCTTCTTCCATGTATCTGTTGGTTTCACTGGCATTTATGTTGTTCCTGACCAGAGTCATCACTCCTCCTTTCTTCCTCCCTTGTCGGTCACTCCTGAACACCTGGTACCCTCGGATCTTAAAGGGCTTCCCTTCTTGCAGGTGTGTTTCCTGAATGCAGCAGATGTTGATGCTGTTTTCATAGAGGAAGTGCTCTAATTCTTCCTTCTTATTGGATACCCCCTCTGCATTCCAATGCATGATGTTAATAGTGGGGTTGTCCTTGGCTCTGCTGTTTTTCCGGCCAGTCGCTTTCCTTTCTCGTTCCCTGGCTCCACAAGACGAGATGAAGGGACCTCCAGTAGCTGAGGGTGGACTCCTTTGAGGCGCGGAGTCCGGCGCTGCACCTGCCTGGTGGATCCTCACAGGGCGAGCACCATTACTGTCAATTCTGTTTCCAAGTGTCATAATGGCAGTTGATGCGTAGTGTTGTGGTTTGTTGGAGTGCGCCGTGCGGCCCAACACATACGTCTTCAGCACTCGAGGTTTCTGTCAGGGTTACCTCACCCTTAGCTCATGGCCCAAGGACCTGCCCTGTGAGCACAAGGTTGGTCCATATTAGTCTGGCCTCTACCCTTCGGCCTGTCCAGCTTGGGAAGCCCTGCCAGGAGTTTACACTCCCGCTGGCATAGCTCTTAGGGTCACCGAGACACGCAAACCACCACACCACGTTAAGGAATGGGCCATGTGGTGGGGGGTTAAGTTTTATTTTGTTCTTTGTATTACAGAAAATAAGAAACAGGTCCTCATCTCTTTTTAAACTTCCCCCCCCCCCCCCCTTAATAATAATAAAATAAAATAATAAATAAATAACTTTTCTATAGCGCGAGTCCCATCAATTGGCTCCAGGCGCTTTACAAATTCATTATAGAATAAACTAGCACAAATCAACAAGCAAACAAAGCATACATTTAACTGAGACATAACACCAAGAACCCAAGCACTAAGCAAAAACTTAGCGTACAATGTTAAAAGTACACACACACGCACACACACACACACACACACACACACACACACACACACGCACGCTTGCGCACACACAAAGATACCATTGACAAATAGACCATAAAGCACATACAGGGTAGAGAGTTCCAAAACAGAATAGAGTTGTGGAGAGTCTACTCAGGCTAAGCAAAGGCTTTACGAAACAGGTATGTTTTGAGTTGTGTTTTGAAGGAGGAAAGGCTGCTGGAGTCACGGATAGAACTTGGAAGCGAGTTCCAGACGGTCGGAATCTGGTACCTAAAGGTTCTTTCACCAAAGGTCTTGGTCCTGGTTTTGAGGATGCGAAGGAGTTTTTCAGAGGAGGATCTGAGAGAACGGGATGGCTCGTAGATACTGAGGGAATGGGACAAATAGGGGGGAAGTGTTTTCTCAAAACAGCGGTACCCTAACAGAGCCAGCTTGTACTCGATTCTATACTTCATAGGAAGCCAGTGAAGGGTGGTAAGTAGGGGAGTGACATGGTCTTTCTTAGACTTCTGCAGAATGAGCCTTGCAGCACTGTTCTGGACTCTCTGTAAGCGATCAAGTTCTTCAGTGGGGAGGCCGGCAAGCAATGAGTTGCAGTAGTCAAGTCGACTCAGGATCAGAGAGGAGACAAGTTGAACAGTGGCTTGGAGTGTCAGGAATGATCTGACAGAGGAAATCTTGCGCAACTCAAAAAAGGCACATTTACAAACAAAACTAATGTGTTTTTGCATTGTCAGAGCAGAGTCCAGGTACACGCCTAGGTCCTTAACAGCGGTTTGGGAGACAATCTGAGTGTCGCCTATTGTCAGGGAAGTACAGTCAATCTGATTTAACCCTCAACCCCCCACCCCCATCCCCCCCCTCCCTCATCATCATAATATGAGACTAGTTCACATCTACAACAGTCACTGTTATCCTTAATCATTCTTGGAACACCGAACACTTTGTACCCATCTCAAGAAAAGACTGTGCCATATAAAGTCACCACTCACTCCTTGAATCTGAATCACAGGGAAGTCAGCCAGGCCAAATTCATTTTTTCATTTCATTTTCATTTTTTTTTTTTTTTTTTTCTTTTCATTTTCATTACTTTATTGTCCCATCACTGGGAAATTCGGGTCGCTTCCTCCCAGTGGAAAGCTAGCAGCAACGGAGTCGCGCTACCCAGGTGTCTGCGTGTTTAGGTGTATTCAGCCACCTGCACTTATGGCAGAATGACCAAGGTCTTTTACGTGCCATTGTGATGACACGGGGGTGGGACATGGCTTCCGTCTCTGGGTCTGCACATAAAGTTGACCCGTGTCCGTCCCGGCCCGAATTCGAACCTGCGACCTTCCGATCACAAGTCCAGTGCTCTACCAACTGAGCTACCGGCCCCCCATTCATTGCTCAAGGGTGTGTGTTACACATTTGTTGACAAATAAAAAAACTCAATGAGTTCCTGACCCCTTCCACCCTTGTATTTTGGGGCCCCTGCCAAGATTGGCTACACAAATGCAAAAGCCAACTTAGTCCAGATGACCCCCCCGGGTTAAGATTTTCACTTTTGTGTTTACTTCTCAGCATCACATAAAGAAAATAAGTCTCTCTTACCTGAATATATTTCTCCCCAGGAGCTTCTCTGTCAATGTCTTTTCCAACTGTGATGACACCATCGTCTCGTCCGATGCGGAAAACGCCGTTGGTGGGCGAGACAATGCCGTACTTGACGATTCCATTCTCTCCTCTGTCCTTGTCTGTGGCTTCCACCTGTTAAAAGAGAGGACCAAAGACAGTTATTAAAAGGGTAGTGTCACTAGATGAACCGTGCAACTGGGCCCAGAATAATATTCTCTGTGTGATGCTGCCGCACATAATATCTCAAGCATGACATATTCTCAGGACCATAATACATGCATTATCTCGCTTGTGTTTTGTGAGAGAGCTTCTGGACAAATTGTCAGATAAGATTTTTTTCCTGTATTATAAGTGTTTGTCTGTCTGTTCACTTAAAAGACAGCTGGGTCAAAGGTCAGTGAACGTGACGTTTTGCTTTGTTATAAATGTAACGTTCCAATAACATATCTATCTTGGGTTTTTGGCTCTCGTAAGTGTAGCCTATGCGATCGTAACTTTGTCTGTCTGTGCGTGTGTGCGTGTGTATGTCTGTGGTAGAAACTTTAACATTTGAAGACGTCACATTATGGCGTAAGAGGGTTAGACGTCACGCGAAGGAATTACTGAAAGTCTCGGTCATTGTTATTTTGAGCGGGCCGAGACTAGTTGGCAGTCGTGTCCCTGTAAGTTACAGGCTACATGCAGACAGACAGATCTAGATCTAGTGTCTCGCTTTCTTGCACAGTGTCACCTATGCTTACTGTGTGTGTGTGTGTGTGTGTGTGTGTGTGTGACGGAGTGATTGAGTTTGTGTTACTGTTTGTCGATTTCTTACGTGAGCCTTGAAGGCTTCGCCTCTTGTTATTCACAATTTTGGAACATGGGCAGTCTATTTGTTTTTGGATTTTTGAATACATCTTAGCTATGAAGCCTTGATGAAGCCTTGATGAAGCCTTTCCAGATAACCAAGAATATGCCAATCAACTGCTTGAACACCGTACATACCTGTAAGACAACCTCTCCCTCCTTGGCGTGCTCCTTGACCTTGGCATTGCTGTAGTCCGTGCACCTCTCGAACTTAGGCTTGTGGGTGTTGATGTCCACCACCTGTACCACAATGTATCCGTCCGTCGAACGGCTGTTCCCCCCGCCGCAGCAGAGCCCGTCATCGTAAGCCGTGATGTTGAGGGGGTAGAAGTTAGCGCCTCCTAGGACACTCCTGGCTAGAGTTATCAGCCCTGCTTTGGGGTCGATGCGGAATGCGTCTTGTTCTGTTCGTCGTGCTGGAATGGATACAAAGTTACGGAGATGAGCATGAGATATTCTTCTGTTTGAGTTTACTTTCCTGAAACATCAACAGGTATAAAGATCGGAGGTTATTTCCACAATGTAATACTGTATTTTACTTTGTAGGGTTCACGACCACACACACACCCGTGGAGCCAGGTAGCTCAGTCGCTGGAGCATCGGACTTGTGATCCTAAGGTCGCAGGTTCGAATCCAGACAGGGACGGGCATGTGTCAACGGTATGTGCTGACTCAGATGGTATCCATGTACCACCCCCATGTCACCACAGTGGCATGTTACGTAAAAGACCCCAGTCATTCTGCCATGAGTGCTGGTGGCACACCTAAAAACGCACACACCTGGGTAGAGCGACTCTCGTTTCTGCTAGTTTTCCACTGGGAGGAAGCGACACGAATTTCCAAGCATTGGGATAAGAGAGTAAAGAAAATGAGGAAAGCGAATGAAACACACCCATCAAAAGACATACACACACAACCTTGACAGATAAACCAGTGTCACAGTAACAACATATTTCAACTTACGCGTAAAGTAGTACGTCACACCATCCCCGTCAAGGTCCACAGCTTGTATGACAGCAATCACCGCTCCGACCTGGGCGTTCTCGTCAACGTGAATCTCCATCTTGGCGCTGGTGAACTCCGGTGACTCATCGTTCACGTTGGTGACTGTCACTCGCACTTCTGCCGAGCTGGACTGAGGTGGTGATCCTTTGTCGGTTGCGTACAGCGTCATGGAATATTGGTGGTTGACGTTGCGTTCATAGTCCAGGGTCCTGCAAGAGATCAGAAAACAAGAAAATAACTAAGCATGTGAAGAATCAGCACACACACATGCACGCACACACACACACAAACACACCCAAGCATACCAAACGCACACACAAGCATACACACACCCACACATTCACACACACACACAAGCATACACACACACGTTCACACACACACACTCAGACACACACACATACATGCTCACACACAAACACATACTAGCATACACACACACTTGCACGCACACATATATACAGAGGCAAACCATCCTTTCATTTGATGAAAGTATCTTATGTATAAATTAATAGCTGATACTGGTGTTTTTTCTTATTTCAAGTGAAAATGTTCCTTCAATTATGATCTTAAATTCATGTTGCCATTCCATGTTTGCTTTTACTCATCTTCACAGAAGATTTCTTGCTTTGTTGGCAGTACACTCACAAGATATATTTTCTTAGTTTAAAATGAAGAAGCAACCATTAGCCCGAAGAAAATCCAAGACCCTCCACACTCTTCCTGCAAACAATATTTCAGAAACATGTTTTTGTTCAAACAAAAGTCGTCAATTCCTTGTTGATTTCAAGCCATTCAGAAGGTACCTACTACTCAGTATAAAAACAGTAAAAGGCACAAGGTACACACTTTTTAACCCTGATGAGAGCTGTGTATGTGAAGTCATCCTTTTTGACAGTCTCGACGTAGAAAAACTCATGGTCCACAGAGTACACTAGCTCTGCATTCACCCCAGAGTCCAGATCATGTGCAGTCACTGTAACAAACACAACATTATATTTAAATGAAACGAACGTTTATTGGAGTAGCTCCTACCTGCTTGCTTCAAACGATAAAACTACAGACACTTGAAAACATTTCATTACAACAGGTTAAAACACACCAGTATTCACATATTTTGAACTTTATCGCAATACATTCCAAGTTGTAGTAAACAAATCTATAGTCCCTAACGAGTTCCACAATTGCAGTTCTCACCTTTTTGTTAAGATAATCCCCAAATAACGAATTATATAGTCTTTCTCATATGAACAGATTAATGATATGCAGATCAAACTGATTTTCCACAATAGCTTAATAGAATATAGAAAATGCTAAGATAGCAAAATATGCACTCCAAATTTTAATTCTCCAATGTTTGAACTGCAGAGCCCACACCTGACAGAGTTTTGTAACTACCCACCTTCTCTAACAGACGATCTAACAGGTAAGTCTTCTGGCACTGTCTTGAGGTAGAGTGAGATGTCGAACTCCGGCTTGTTGTCATTCTTGTCTTGCACCGTGATGATCAGCTGAAAGAATAACATCACAACCATGTCAACTCAGGTTTCTGTGTCAACAGCAACTGTTTGAAGAGTGAAGGGTTCCTACGTGAATGGAAAAACATGGCATTGACAACCACAAACAAAGTTTACTCATGATTTTTCAGGACTACAGTGAATGGAAGAACATGGCATTGACAACCACAAACAAAGTTTACTCATGATTTTTCAGGACTACAGTGAATGGAAGAACATGGCATTGACAACCACAAACAAAGTTTACTCATGATTATCAGGACTACAGTGAATGGAAGAACATGGCATTGACAACCACAAACAAAGTTTACTCATGATTTTTCAGGACTGCAGTGGAACCTACCTTTTAACCCTTACACTGGTGCAATTCTGTAACACATGTTACATAGCCACTGGTGAATTAACAATAACAGAGAGAAAAATAACAAAAAACGGTCATATAGGTTTTCGCAGCCATGGGAGGTAATCGGAACCGACCAAACAGACTGAGCCAGTAGCGCGACATATGTCGTGACAACCAGGTGACATGACAACCAGGTGACAGTATACGTAAAGTAGCGCGACATATGTCGCGACAACCAGCCTAACGGTTAAGACCTCTAACAAAATCTGAGAAAATTAGATCTTAAAAAAGAGTCTTAAAACGAGGGTAGATTTACAGAGGCTATGAACAGAAAATCTGAAAAAGGTCTTAAACGGGGGGGCTCTTAAACTCGGGTTTTTTAAAAGAGGGGTTCCACTGTATCAAGTGAATGATCAGTCATTTGAATATTACATCATCATCCTCACCATCATTTTCCTCATAATCATCAAAGCCAAACTGGCACTCTACAGGTCTACTCCAAAATCAGACTGCTCTTTAAAATTCAGACAAACAAGCCAAGGTCTTACTCATATGTCGTGACTGATTCACAGCTTCACACTGCCTGCTCCGGATTTACAAATAGATAACTGTTACTTTCAGCATCATAGGCTTTGGAGTTAAACTGATTATAAAATGTAACAACTTGATTTTGATACTGAGTACAACAGAAATAAGGCAAAGAATACTGACTGTAGCGTTATTGGAGAGAGTTTTGGATTCCAGGTCCTCGTAAACCCACAGGATCAAGCGATACTGCAAAGGCTGCTGGGAACGATCCACTGACTCAAAGTCCAACACCTGCAAGACAAACAATAAAGAATTTATTCCAGAGAAGACAGGTACTTGTACTGCTCTGTGCGTGAAAGACAGGTACTTGTACTGCTCTGTGCGTGAAAGTACTAACCCGCCAACCAGCCATCATGAAGCAAATATCAAACAGTAGGCTACTTAATTACTGAGCCCGATTACAATTGAATTCATTTTTTTCTGCATAACAACACTTATATGGAAGACTTTCAATTGCAAGTTTAACCTGCAGTAAATTAAAATATACTTCTTGAGTACATTTGAAATTAAGGATTGAATTTAAAACAAATTGTGAAGGGTTCGTACGTGAATGGAAGAACATGGCATTGACAACCACATTGGACAGTATGAGAAATCAGACAGCACATTTATTCAAATACTGCAGAGTGAATGGATAAAAACAAAACAACTGTCAACTGTTTTTGCTGTTGATGCTGAACTTACATCCTCACAGCCAACAAATGCAATTGATATCAAGCAAAAAAGATGCTGGGTGCAAATACACAACAAGCTTGAGTTTTGACTGACCTGAAGGTTAGATATCCTGCCCTCGTTGTCAATAGTGAAGACGTTTGAGCGCTGACTGGCGTCATCGTACAGGTCGTAGCGAATGTTGCCGTTCTGGAATTTCTTCACTTGGATCTGCAGCTCCTTGCCATCTTCTTGGGTTACCCTGAAACCACAGCCACAAAGTGATTCACTCATTGCTATATATACTGAATCAATAACTGAGATAAGAAATTACTTTATTGACTGCATACACTAGCTTAATACAGTGCTACCATCCTTTAAACACCCCCCAATTTAAGACTCCCTTCGCTAACAAGACCCTGTTTTCTCACATTTTCTGTTCATAACCTCTGTCCATTTACCCCCTTTTAAGACTCCCTCCTTTTTAAGACAAAAAAGTCAAATTTAAGGGGCTTATTGTCCGTCAGGTCTAAGTGCCTATGTTGGACATGAGTTGGTTTATACAATTTGTTTGTTTGTTTGTTTGTTTGTTTGTTTGCTTAACGCCCAGCCGACCATGTAGGGCCATATCAGGGCGGTGCTGCTTTGACATATAACGTGCGCCACACACAAGACAGAAGTCGCAGCACAGGCTTCATGTCTCACCCAGTCACATTATTCTGACACCGGACCAACCAGTCCTAGCACTAACCCCATAATACCAGACGCCAGGCGGAGCAGCCACTAGATTGCCAATTTTAAAGTCTTAGGTATGACCCGGCCGGTTAAGACCCGATTACTCAGATTTTTGAAGGTCTTAAAAGGGGGGGGGGGGGGGGGGGGGGGTTCCACTGTACTATATACTGAAGCAATAACTGAGGGTTAAGAAATTACTTTAATGACTGCATACACTAGATAAATACTATAAAAAACGCTGGCGCTGGACCCGAGTACTCTTCAGACTGGCTCGCTCCCCCAGTATGAAAGTTTTTGTCTTGTGCACGTGGATTTCAAAAACAAACAAAAAAATTATTTATTTTACACAATTAAAAAAATTATTACAGTAAAATAAAACATTAAAACGTTCATAATAAATAATAGTAAACAAGAATTTAAAAAAAAAAAAAAAAAAAAAAAATAGACCGCCCATGCCGGGAATCGAACCCGGGTCACTTGGATTTAAAAAAAAAAAAAAAAAAAAAAAACTAGAACGCCCATGTTGGGAATCGAACCCGGATCATTTTGGCCATAGACTCTCTCGTGCTCTCTGTCTCTCTTTCACCGAGACCAAACCCTGCATTGTAATTTCTTTGCCGAGACCATTTCCTCACCCGTTGTCTGGCTTGCAAATCATGCTTTTCTCGTCACTGCGTGACGTGTTTGCCGCTCAAGTCTCCCCTTTAGTTCAGGCTGTTCGCAAAGCGACCAGCCTCCCACCGCAAAAACTCCCACCGTTAAGAGTGGCTTTTGTGATTTATTTCGCATTTAGGTCCCAGGTAACATTATGAAGTTTTAATACGATCAATCGGACCTATTATCAAGTTAGTGTATCAACTTTTGAACGAACTGTGCCCAGTAGTTTACCAGCAATAAGCTGTTAAGTCGAGACAGACACACACACACACACACACACACACACAATTAAAGTCTGTTGGACCCTAGTACTGCGTACTCGGGGATAAATTATATTTTGTGAGGGTAATCAATATACTGTTAGTGAAAACAAAGACACTATGGATATGGTGAGACTTTCAGGTGCAATTCCCACCACAACAGGCTTTCAACAGCAACAGATTTAGACATGAATAAGTTTTACTAACAGCTGGGTATGTTGTAGTTGTACAGAGACCACTAAACAAAACTGTAGTCATAGCAACAACATGGGTGAAATATTTGCTAATGTGGGCCTATCTAACTTGGTCTCAGGTGCACACGGAATCAATGAAGAGGACCCAGATGGACTTCACACCTTCAGGCTTATTTGCCGACTGTAAGGATGTTGACCCCAGATGTCACATCACTTAACTGACACAGTGACACACTTCATTCACCGTCACGTTTCGATGTCATTGTAGAAATGGCGATTTTGATGTTTTTGAGCTTTAGACTATGAAAAATATTCTCTTAAAATCAATTGACAATGCATGATTTAACATTCTTTTGATATGTATTTCCGTACCAGGAACGAATATAAATACTATTTCATAGTAAATATAATCATTATCGTCCTTCTGAAAAGCTGTTTAAAATGAGGTACGCCAACATTCCATGACAACATTCCATGACAACATTCCATGACAAATTCAATATCCTGTTTCTGCAATTCAGTGATCTACTTATAATTCTGAAATACATATATCTAAAACACTGCAAAGCCTTCAACAAATTCACTGGTCCAGAAGCATAATAACAAGCAAACCTTCAAAAATGTGAGAGTATCAAAGGGAGAGAAACTTACAGAGGTAATGAACAAACAAAAACTGATAATGCATTCTTAATACAGTGTGGAACTTTAAACATGAGAGAGGATTGTGTGCCAGTGTGTGCGTTGGTTCAACTGAGTGATGGGCGCTGTGGCGGGGTGGTAAGACGTCGGCCTCTTAATCGGAAGGTCGAGGGTTCAAATCCCGGCCGCGGCCGCCTGGTGGGTTAAGTGTGGAGATTTTTCCGATCTCCCAGGTCAACTTTTGTGCAGATCTGCTAGTGGCTTATCCCCCTTCGTGTGTACATGCAAGCACAAGACAAAGTGCGCACGGAAAAGATCCTGTAATCCATGTCAGAGTTCGGTGGGTTATAGAAACACGAAAATACCCAGCATGCTTCCTCCGAAAGCGGCGTATGGCTGCCTTAATGGCGGGGTAAAAACGGTCATACACGTAAAATTCCACTCGTGCCAAAACACGAGTGTACGTGGGAGTTTCAGCCCACGAACGCAGAAGAAGAAGAAGAAGGTTCAACTGAGTGCCCGAAGCACAAGAATCACCTTTTGAGGCAAAGCCAGCCTCACAGGATTGAGATTGCAGAGCTAAATTAATAGCCCCATAAAAACTGCTATGGTTCCCAAGAGCATACAAGGTGACAACAGCAGCCAGGCCCCATCACAGACAGATACTCCACATCTCACGGGTGTGCTGTCTTCCCACATACCAAAAACATTGAACTACTATAAATAACTCAAGCTTCGGCAGGGAGAAAACTCCGCCATTGCAGAGCAACCGCCTGTGACAAGGGGGACTACTGCGTCACCCTGTCACATTGGGAAGGGTGTCATTTTAAAGTGGTAGAGGGGGAGGGTCCAATTCACTTCACTCACCTCTCCATAGTGCGACTGTTCTCCAGCATGTATCCGTAATAAGGATCTTCGTAGAACTGCGGAGGCCTGACTCCCACCAGCACGCGCACCGTCATAACCGTCAGCTGGGACTGGTCCCCTCGAAGATCTCGCGCCGACACATCAACCTTGATCTCACGGTCGTCAGGGAAACGGCCGGAGCCCTTGATACGCAGGTAACCCTTGTAGATAGTTCCATAGGCTGGGTCCTTGACGGGGCGCGTTTCCACCTCAAAGCGATCTTTGAACACCTCTGGGTCAGCTGCACAAATCGGTGTAACGAAAATTATGCAACAGGTTTGTTCTATAAGTTTCTTCTATGGGAAAACGCTAATATAAAAATAACAAAAACAACACCAACAACAATCTAACTATACACACAAACGTGTTGCACATGCAAAAATCATGCATATATATAAGAATGTTTGCGCGCGCACACACACACACACTTGTTTCAAGATCATATCAGTCATAACTTGAGCATACAAGAGCATGGCACCTAGTTCATATTTCCTTGCACCTATCACACGCAAATTTAACATACAGCTGTACACACTATCATCAATGCTTGATGCTACCAATGCTTGATGCTACCAATGCTTGATGCTACCAATGCTTAATGCTACCAATGCTTGATGCTACCAATGCTTAATGCTACCAATGCTTGATGCTACCAATGCTTGATGCTACCAATGCTTGATGCTACCAATGCTTAATGCTACCAATGCTTGATGCTACCAAAAGCCTCTACTCCAGTGTAAGCCTGCACGTCATTTGAGTAAATGTGAGCTCATACGCAGCCTAAAAATCTTGTTTCAATGTATTATCTTTCACTGCTCCCTCACCTGAGACAAGCTGGTATTCCACTTGGGAATTGTTGTCATCGTCACTGGCGAAGAGTTCGTAGATGTCGGTGCCAGCAGCAGCAGTAGCAGCCACAGTAGCCAGGTAGGGGGACGGAGCGTTTCTGAACACAGGCGGCTCATCATTGATGTCTGTGACTTGCAACGTGGCTGTGATCATCACCACATCTGAAAAATACAAAAAAATATAATAATAATAACAATAATAATAATAATAATAATAATAATAATCAGGCATGGGAATTCCAAAATAGAAAAACCTCTGAAAATAGGCTGAGGTCCAGGGGCCACCTAGGCCCCGATGGGGTACAGGGGCAGAGCCCCATTGGGGGGACCAGGGCCCCGGAAGAAAAACGAATTTTAGCATTTTAACCCCTTCACTGCCACAGTATAACAGCATTTTCAACACTGGTAGCAACTTTAGCAACTTATCCGAACGGTCTATGGGAAAGAACTGTGTTTAGAACCCCTATAAGTTGTTGGACAGTGGTTACCTCCCATTCAGTTTTCAAAAATGTCCTGAAATGTTGTTGACACAAATCCCACGTATGATTATGGGCGTACGACAAACTGAAAATGACCACGTATTACATACGGGGTGGGCAGTGAAGGGGTTAAACCAATATTTTGATAGTTCTCGTGTAAGCAAACAATGGATAGAGACAATAGTATACTTACCTTTTTTTGGCCACGGACAATTTTTTTTATTTTCCTTGAAACGTAATTTCCTTTTCGCAGAAATACGCGATTTTGCAGACAATTCCCATGCCTGAATAATATCATGCTTATAAACCCTGCTCGAAGCGCTTTACATGACATGAATAAGTTATGCAGCGTATTGTTTTCCAGGGAAGTATGAAGGGTATGTTATTACATGTGTAACTTTAAAAAAAGTCACGTCTTTAAAAGTCAACCCTAGCATTTTGTTTTGTTTTGGTTTTGTCTGTTGTTTTTGTCCTCCACAATCTACAAAACTGTCGAGAAGCTAAACCACATGTTGTGCAAAAAGATAAAAACAACCTGCTGACCTTCTACATTGCGAAACTGACACAAGTTGACACAAGTTGTTGTTGTTGTTGTTGTTGTTGTTGTTGTTGTTGTTGTTGTTGTTGTTGTAAATTTTGAGGAAACAGAACCCCTTGATATATAATATATAATCTTAATCCATTTCTCTTAGTAAACACACAAAAACTACCCCCAATGTTCAACCTGAAATCCTGCTAGTTCCTAAACTGATGGCTAGCGTAACCATCCCTTTCCAAAATTGATTTTGGGGTTATGGATCTTCTCTCCTCCTGTCATATATGATCCATCATCGATAACCTTACTCTCCCTGAACCCCAGCCCGCCCGGCAAAACAAAACATAAAAAAATGAAAATCAGATAGTTCATAATTCTGTGGATGGAAAACAAGGGCTAAGGAAAAGCCGCGATGGAGCATGAGGGGATGATGACCTTGGGAGATGGGGCTGCAGAAATGGGGGGAACTGGAGGGGAGAAAAAGAGGAGTTTATGATGACAGAAGAAAACATGAGATGCAGAAAGCACATGGCGATAGGAGCGGATTAGCACGAAAGTGCCTCTAAAGAGAAAAAAAGAGGGGGAAATTGCACAAGATTCATAGGGAGAAAGAAACGGATACAGAATCAATAAATGCAAAAACGAATCAGAAGATGAAACAGTAAAACTGAAAGAATAATTTATGTTGTGAAAAAAGTGTTGAGAGTGAGACAAGACAGTAGTGAAAGCAAGGGGAAGCTGGTCGAGGTCGGGGGGAGAGGGTGGGGGTAATCTTTGAAAACCAGCTTTCGCAGAGAGGAAGCCAAAGGAGTTCAAAAA
>NC_090245.1:8932687-8966555 GCF_037325665.1 Littorina saxatilis | reverse complement strand
AAAGGAGTTCAAAAATGTTTTAAAAGGGAGGCACAAGGTTATCCGGTAAATCAAAAGAGACAGCAGTCTCTACATAAATTCTGACACGAGATGAGGCAAAGATGAAGGAGCCTGAAGACTCCGGTGTCAAAATTGATGCTCTTGGAATTGGAAACTTAAGCTTTTCCCAGGCAACTTTTTGCCAATTAAATTTGAATTCCTCTACACACAGTGATAGAACGATAGCTCAGACTTGATTCAACTTCCGTCCTGCATCCTTATGCCCCATCATCACATTAACAGGGTAACATAACTCTCATGGCAATTCATCCATCATAAATTCCATCAGCCAAAGCATAATAAGAAACACACACACAAGCATAACACATCACAGTATTCACACACCCACACACCAACACACATGCACGCACGCACACACACACACACACAGACAACCACACACACACACACACACATGCATGCACACACACAAACGCACGCACACACACACACACACACACACACACACACACACACACACACACAAACACACACACACACACACCACCAGACCTGTAGGCATGTTTACAAGTGTTAGCAAGACGCCTGTACCTGTGCACAGAAATGCAGGTGAAAAAACACTGCTGAGATCTCTGGAAAGTGAATTCTTCTCTTTAAAGCACTAGCAGCTGCCTGTAAAACTGATCCACCTTGAAGCAACTTGAGAGCTTCGGCTTCCATTCACTGCTTTGCTCTCTTAACTCTCAGCCTCTCCTGACACCCCTTCCTCACCATCTCAAGACACTCTTTGATACATCTTTGTCCAAAGACATTCCACCCCACAGGTTCATTTAAAAGGCACAGTCCATCCTACGAGAACAGTTTAGATTCACCATCTGAAGTAGACTTGGCTAGGCTTTTACATAGGATTCAAGACTGTTCCTCCACTCACACACACACCAAAAATGAACATCTTAGCTGCTGACTGTGCAGTGTGAGAATGTTTTGATTTTTTTTTTTTTTTTTTTTTTTTTTTGGGGGGGGAGGAAATATGTTTACTGCAGAAATAAAGTAAACTTGACATTTAAAAGAAGAAGAAAAATTCCATCAAATAAAGATCTGCTCCCAACCTAAACAACATCTGAGGCACACATGTTGCCCTTTCTAAAAATAAAAACTTTAAAAAAAACCTGGAGAGATAATGTTTCTCCATGAGGAACATGTCCTCAAGTCAAGAGGACAAACTAAGACCTGTTTTACCTTTCAGGACAACTGAGGACAAAATACACACAGAGACACATTAAATTCACCGAGACACACAGGTACTCAAGCATGCACACACACACACAGCCCTAACCTGCACATCAGGTAATTCAATTTAATTCCATCAAAGAAATACCTTTAGCCTCAAAAAGCTATTGCCTCACAAAAAGGTTTGTCTTATCTCTCTCAAAACAAAACATTCTCAAAAACACAACAAAGCTTCTTCCCAGTCCCACTTCAAAATGAGAAACGTTTTCAACAAAAGCCCTTATTTTGCCACCCAGACACCAAAGCCTCTTCAAAGAAAGATAGACGTCCGTTTTGAGAAAGAAAATGTTGCTCAACAGAAAAAAACATACAGACTTGGAGTTAGTAACGAACCTAAGCTTCTGCCAGAAACGTAACAAGGATGTAACAATGAAGTGAGGTAAACCTCACGAAAGAAACACTTTCCATGGTCTACAAACTCAAAATGAAACACCCCTGCATTCAAAATACAACCAAAAACCAAAACAACGGATGCCCCCCCCCCCCCCCTTTTGGTTTTACCCACGAACTCTGAACAGACCCCTGCATCCGAAACACAACAAAAACCCAATAATTCAAAAAAAGAAGAGAAAGCCTCCTCCACTCCACCACCCCCCACCCCTACTCCCTCTCCTTCACATAATACACTCTCCAAGACTGGCATTGACAGAAGAAGAAATGCCTTAAAAAAAAAGCGCAAAAACAAGGACCTCGACTCCTTTCTCCCCTGACACAGAAGCTTAGGGGAGAGAGGGAGGGAGGGGGGGGGGTAATCAATAGGCAAGGCAAGGCCACCAATCAATTTGATGATGGCAGCACAGCCCAGGGCCGGCATGTGGCGTTTTCATCTTTCGCCGTGTTGATATTTCGCTTCTCGGCGGCCTCGTTGATCTAGTATAAACTCTACACTGAACAAAAAAACACCCTTCGATAGTACTGATGAGCAACCTTGTGTACCTTACATTCATGGGGCCAAATTTGTCCAACCAATTTGTTTTATTTAACTTAGAAATTTGATTCATCCTAAAATGTTTTCCTTCTTACTCAAGGGACGTAACCACTCAGTACACGTTTTCGAAGAATTCGGTTTTGGGGGTGAAATCTATTAAATTTTACCACCAATTTTCTTCACATACAAGAAACTGACATGCTTTACGTTAATAATTTCACTTCTTAATTTTACCAGGAAACAACATTTCAGTCTTGAGTATATGTCGAGGGGGAAATATGTACACAGGCGAAAGATGAAATCGTGACACCGGCATGTGGCCAGGATGAACAGTGGTCGGAGTGAAGCGAAGGAATGGTGGTGGTTGTAGTGGGGAGGGGGGGGGGGGGAGGAGGGGGGACTCAGGAAGGAAGGAAGGAAGGCGGTGTCTGACTGGCACACAAAATATTGGTTCACTTTGAAAAAAAGGCACAGGTGTCTGAAGCGTCTTCCTTGAAGTTTGAATAAAGCGTTTACATCTAAGTACCGTCAAAGCGTTTTTATCAAATTCTAGTCGAAGTTTTTACACCAAAGTTTAGCCAAAGCATTCCTATGAAGTTCTATCAAAGCTTTTTTCATCAAAGCTCAGACAAACTCAAAGCTTCTTCGTTCAAGTTCCGCCTAAGCCCTTTCGTCAAAGTTCCGTCGAAACATTTTCATCAAATAACAGCCAAAACTTGTTCATCAAAGTTAGGTCAAAGCATCTGCACCAAAGTTTAATACAATTCTTTTACACCAGATCATCAAAGCCCTTTCATCAAAGTAAAGCCAACACTTTTTCATCAAAACGTTTTTATCAAAGTTTAGCAAAAGTTGGTCATCAAATCTTTAGTCAAAGTCAATCTATCTTTGAAGTTACAGCCCTTTCATCAAAGTCCAGTTGAACTTTTCATTAAAAAAACCACCACTAATCAAAGTGTCTTTATCAAAGTCCAACGATCTTATACAAGTGTAAGTTAATAAGACAATGCTGGAAGACATACGACTCTCTCCCTAAATCCTTGTTTTGGCTATGCTCTCGTTGTGCCTCACCAGAAACAAGGCAATGTTCACCTGGTATCAGCATCCTCCTTCTTCTATCTGAATTACTCTTGTACAGTGGAACCTCTCTTTTAAAACCCTCCAATATAAGGCCCTCTACTACCACTGCAACTGCAAATAAGCACTGTAACACCAATGATGGTCTATAATATACGCTTGTCTCTTTTTAGTCTACAGTGGTAACCTACCTCAACTAGTGTTTAAGAGCCTTGTACTCTGACTGAGAGTGAGAAGCACGCTCTTTAGTGCAAATTTCGTTTTCGCACTTTAACAGATGCTGCTTCCTCCTATTTCTTATGCTGCAGTAAAGTGACTATTCTGGGCATCCTCTGTTTAGTTTTTCCTTTTAAAAAGAGTGAGTCATCTGTCTGTTTCCACTCCAGATCGTGCCAAAAACGTCTTCTTTGTTCAATCTTGAACCCCCATAAATAAACGAATGGTCTGCACAAACATGCAATAACAAAGCTCAAAGATGGCCCTACTGAGGGCCATAAAGAAACAATGAATCCAGAAACATAGTTCCACAGGAGCCCTAACAACAAAAAAGAGGGGGAAACACATAGTGATTCCGGCGCCTGTGTTTTTCCGTGCTGCACGAGCAGAGTGACTCTAGTGAAAGAATGCACGGCACAAGGTCGCGAGACATGTCCACAGACATCACAGCCGCTAGAAAAATCGATCGGGGGCGTAAGAGGACATTTTTAAGGCCCACGCTTGGCCCAAGTTAGAGACACGAACGAGGAAAAGCGATGGCAGTTACGAGAGAATAACACTGAATTTGAGAAGGCAGCTAGAGTTCTTCCAACAGAAAAAAAGAACATTTGTCCGGGGCAGAATCCATTAGGGCTTCACGCTTTGACACCGATGCGGATATAAATGTTAAAATATCAACTGCGCCTTCTATCACGACAGGAAAATTGAAGCATAATAAACAAAACAAAAAAATCAACCGTGTCGATCACTGAATTTGGAATGAAACTTAACTTTCAATCCTTTCCTGTCTGTCTTCAATAGACGAATTCCACAAATAACTGTGTCGGGTTTGTATGGGTAGTATTGATAGACTTGTGGTTGTGACGTTATGCCCTTGCTTTTTACTCGGAAAAACTTTGGAGGGGCCAATCACTGGGGAGTGGTGGGTCGGACAAACTTTGGAGGGGCCGATCACTGGGGAGTGGTGGGTCGGACAAACTTTGGAGGGGCCGATCACTGGGGAGTGGTGGGTCGGACAAACTTTGGAGGGGCCGATCACTGGGGAGTGGTGGGTCGGACAAACTTTGGAGGGGCCAATCACTGGGGAGTGGTGGGTCGGACAAAATTTGGAGGGGCCAATCACTGGGGAGTGGTGGGTCGGACAAACTTTGGAGGGGCCGATCACTGGGGAGTGGTGGGTCGGACAAACTTTGGAGGGGCCAATCACTGGGGAGTGGTGGGTCGGACAAAATTTGGAGGGGCCAATCACTGGGGAGTGGTGGGTCGGACAAACTTTGGAGGGGCCGATCACTGGGGAGTGGTGGGTCGGACAAACTTTGGAGGGGCCGATCACTGGGGAGTGGTGGGTCGGACAAACTTTGGAGGGGCCGATCACTGGGGAGTGGTGGGTCGGACAAACTTTGGAGGGGCCGATCACTGGGGAGTGGTGGGTCGGACAAACTTTGGAGGGGCCAATCACTGGGGAGTGGTGGGTCGGACAAACATTGGAGGGGCCGATCACTGGGGAGTGGTGGGTCGGACAAACATTGGAGGGGCCAATCACTGGGGAGTGGTGGGTCGGAAAAACTTTGGAGGGGCCAATCACTGGGGAGTGGTGGGTCGGAAACGAGTCGACAGGAGCACGTGTGAAGCTATTTGTCAGAGGCAAAGCAAGGGTGTTCACTCTTTCACAACCCATACAAACACGACGGACTTATATAAACTGAAAATCGTCTATTCACTACAGGTCCATTTCAGATGAAAGTTCAAACTGAATGTGAAGAGATGAGGTGAAGGAGAGAAATGACAGCTGCCCACACTGGACTTTCTTCACTGGTCGAGTTCTTACGATAAGTGTAACATTGCCGTCTGCGTCTCTCTGTCTCTCTCTCTCTCTCTCTCTGCCCCCCCCCCCCCCCTCACTCTCTACCCCCTTCTCTCTCTCTCTCTCTCTCTCTCTCTCTCTCTGCCCCCTCTCTCTCTCTCTCTCATTGCATGACGGAGGGAAAGAGGGCCCCGGGGTTTAAATGCCATCCATCCATCGATAGCTGGTATTATTAACTCTTTACAAGAGAGAGAGAGAGAGAGCGAGAGAGAGAGCGAGAGAGAGAGAGAGAGAGAGCGAGAGAGAGAGAGAGAGAGAGAGAGAGAGAGAGAGAGAGAGAGAGAGAGAGAGAGAGAGAGAGAGAGAGAGCGAGAGACAGACAGACAGACAGACAGACAGAGAGAGGGAGGGTGGAGAGAGAGAGAGAGAGGGGGGGAGAAAAAGAGAGAGAGTTCTCGAGAGAGAAAGAAAAGAAAGAGAGAGAGAGACAGACAGACAGAGAGAGAGAGAGAGAGAGAGAGAGAGAGAGAGAGAGAGAGAGAGAGAGAGAGAGAGAGAGAGAGAGAGAGAGAGAGAGAGAGAGAGCACCACCCCCACAGACACAAATCTGCTTCAAAAGAAACTGCACCAATTCCCTCTCTGCACATCGTCCCTTTCGCTTCATGGCCAAACATCTATAGATCTACATTCCGATCAATATCATGCAGAGGACCCCTAGCCGAATGACAATAATAATGTTCAACCAACCCCAGCGGAGTTTATGACGCACATAATGCCTCGGTCTCACATACTATACGATTTTTCGGAAGTGTCGGGGATAGTTAAGTCGGCTAGGTCGGAAGTGTCGGATGCAAATTCGGCTCCAAATTTCACTCCCGACCTGTCCTTACGACTTATCCGACCATGTAGCCGACAAGCAGACGACAACCACCCGACTTTAGGGCCGACAAATCCGACATGTGTCCAGACACTTCCGACTGCAGTAACGACAATTCCGACTGCAGTTACGACAGGCCCGGCTGAAAAACTTCCGAACAATAGCCGACTCTCACGACCAGTGTAACGACTAAACCGACTAGCTAACGACTGTCCTAACGACAAATCAGACTGCCCTTACGACTAATCCGAGCGAAACTATGCTACCGACAAATCCGACCACCCTTACGAGTCTTCCGACTACCGTTACGACTAATCAGAATCGCCTTACGACTAAACCGACACGCTTTCGACAACCACCCGACAAATTTCTATTCGTCTTAGTCGGGAGGCTCTTCCGACTGTTTTGAAAATTTCAAAACAGTCTGAAGGGCCTTCCGAACTATCCGACTTTTCAAAAACAAAATTGCTAATTCTCATCGGAACTCTCCGACCTCTTCCGACTTCCAGCCGACTACCTAAAGTCTGGTGACATTCGTAGATGTGAGACCGAGGCATAAACGACCGCAAAGTGGCTTTGAAAGTCCAGTGAGTTATATCCACTATGGGCGGGGATGTAGCTCAGTCGGTAGCGCGCTGGATTTGTATCCAGTTGGCCGCTGTCAGCGTGAGGGGGGGCATACATTACTCCGCCTGTGGGTATGTTGCTCTGTGGGCATTTACCCGGCCAAAGAGTATGTTTCTTAAAGGGCATTTACTCGGCCAAAGGGTATGTAGCTCAAAGGGCATTTACACGACCAAAGGGTATGTAGCTCAAAGGGCATTTACACGACCAAAGGGTATGTTGTTCAGAGGGCATTTACTCGGCCAAAGGGTATGTCGCTCAGAGGGCATTTACTCGCCCAAGGGTAAGTTGCTCAGAGGGCATTTACACGGCCAATGGGTATGTCGCTCAGAGGGCATTTACACGGCCAATGGGTATGTCGCTCAGAGGGCATTTACACGGCCAAAGGGTATGTAGCTCAAAGGGCATTTACACGACCAAAGGGTATGTTGTTCAGAGGGCATTTACTCGGCCAAAGGGTATGTCGCTCAGAGGGCATTTACACGGCCAAAGGGTATGTCGCTCAGAGGGCATTTACACGGCCAATGGGTATGTCGCTCAGAGGACATTTACACGGCCAAAGGGTATGTTGTGTGAGCAAAGTAGCTGTTGACCCTGAGCCCTCTCCGGCGCAGGAGGAACAGTTGAAATTGAGAATCAATAGACAGCACTTCCCTGACGCCTCCAGCCTCCCGAGCTGCACTGCACACGAGGGGACAAGAGAGAGGCAGGGAAAAACAAACACACGTAAAGGGAAGACTGCACAAGTGGAAAGCGGATCGTTCAACTTGAAATAAAGAGTCAACGCACGAGGGTCAGATTGAAAAGAAAGAGCAAGCTCAACAACCATCAAAACTGAATGGGCAGAAGGGAGGTGCACACAGACACGCACAAACACACACACACACACACGCACGCACACACACAGTGACACACACACACACTCACACACACACACACACACAAGCACAAAAGAAGTCTGCACAGGTGGAAAGTGGATCGTTCATAGAAAGACGAGTCAACGTACGGGGATCAGTTTCAAATGAAAGAGGAGCTATCAGCCACTGGTTGGGCAGGTGAGACAGAGAGAGAGACAGAGAGCGAGAGACAGAGAGAGAGACAGAGAGAGAGAGACAGAGAAAACAGAGAGAAGAACAATGGCTCACATGTTTTGTTGGCTTACTGTTTGTCACCTGAGAAAGAGACAGAGACAGAGATAGAGACGGAGAGACAGAGAGACAGAGACAGACAGAGAGACAGAGAGAGAGACAGAGAGACAGAGACAGAGAGACAGAGACAGAGACAGAGACAGAGAGACAGAGAGAGAGAGAGAGGGAGAGAGAGTGAGGGGATCGAGGGGGGAGTAGGGAGGGAGAGAGAGAGACAGAGAGAGACAGAGAGAGAGACAGAGAGAGAGACAGAGAGAGACAGAGAGAGAGAGAGAGAGATGGAAGATCGCAAGTGGAAAACGGATCGTTACTTGAGACAAGTTAAAACGATCGTCCTCGTGGGCGTGACAGGAGCCTTATGAAGG
This sequence comes from Littorina saxatilis, assembly GCF_037325665.1. Classification (NCBI taxonomy): domain Eukaryota; kingdom Metazoa; phylum Mollusca; class Gastropoda; order Littorinimorpha; family Littorinidae; genus Littorina; species Littorina saxatilis. Next base: position 8,958,226 of record NC_090245.1, on the reverse strand, counting down.
CGGTGGAAAAATGAGGATCAGTTTCCAGAGGAGAAGAAACGTGAGCGTTATCATCGATTTTGAAGCCAATTATTTGAGTTTATACAACTCCTGCAATGCAACCGAGGGGTGGATTAAATCTGGTTGATTATTTTTAGACAAGTGAGAAATTAGAACGAACTACTTTGATTAAACCCAAAAATCACACGTGGATTATTCGAAGTAAGAATAAAGAGGGCTAAAAAATAATCAACACTAGAATTTATTTTTAGAACATTTGAAACCCAGACGATTGGACCCTGTTGCGGAAGAATACGTACAATGTTGACTCAAAACTGTAACAACAATGGCTGACGTGTATGAAGTACACGCATGTACCTCGCCAGGTTTCTTTCTGTGACAAGTCGACAGACGATGCCATTTGCTTTGTGTGTGTTTTTGTTGTTGCTTACTGTACATGACATACATTACGTGTAAAATCCAGTTCTTTAACAGGCAACAAACCTTGCAAATTTCCAGAAGCTGCAATCTGAAGCGACCTATCTCTGATTCTAGCAGACGATCTCTCCAATGTTTAACACAAAATCAGCAAACTCTCCTGTCACATAGAACGTCCATTATATAGTGCAATGTTGAAATGAAGTTACCGGTCTGAAACATTTAGTCGTTTCTTCTGAGACAATCCTTGTTCTCTTATCATCTACAGATTTACCGCAGTCTTCACCACGCGAATTCACAACAGAAGTCAGACTTTCGAACATATACAATCTACGTAGGCAAGCACGATACGTCATGACGTCATATGATTCCTAGCATATTGACGTAATGCTAAACATCCGGTTATCCCGAGTTTTCTCCGTAATACATGTCCGAGGGTTTTTCAATGTTCGGTTATTTCCGTGGCTTCATGCGGAAAGGGAACCGTCGTCTGCAATCAACGACATGGACCATTCTGGTTCTTGCTGCTGACAAAAACATGATTTTAACACAGAATGTAATGTCAGAATAGCTATATAAACGCTATTGTGTTGTAATCGTAGCAATGGGGTCCGATATTTAAACGAGACAAGTATAATGCCGACGAGTCGGAGACTAAGAATAAAGTAAAAGAATAGGGACTATTTGAATGACGCGCATTTGACACTCTGAGTGATTAGGCTGAAATGAAATTGCCTACAAAATGTCGTCTGCATGACTGCATGTTCGACCCGTGTTGTTCGTTGTATAAATAGCTTAAACAATGACAACTCGTTGATTACTGGAAAATAAACCACTCGTGGGTATTTGCAGCCGCTTGGTAATTCACTCGTGTGCTCCGCACACTCGTGAATTACCAAGCGGCTGCAAATACCCACTCGTGGTTTATTTTCCAGTAATCAACTCGTGGTCATTGTTTAAGCTCTATTTCACTATCTATATGATTGCATTTTTTCATACCCGAGGTTTAAATGATAAAACTCCACAACACAAAGACACACCGGCAAAAACTTTCTTTATTTATTTATTTGGTGTTTAACGTCGTTTTCAACCATTCAAGGTTATATCGCGACGGGGAAAGGGGGGAGATGGGATAGGGGAAAGGGGGGAGATGGGATAGAGCCACTTGTTAATTGTTTCTTGTTCACAAAAGCACTAATCAAAAAATTGCTCCAGGGGCTTGCAACGTAGTACAATATAATTGTATTACCTTACTGGGAGAATCAAAGTTTCCAGAACAAAGGACTTAACATTTCTTACATTCTGCTTGACTAAAATCTTTACAAACATTGACTATATTCTATACAAGAAACACTTAACAAGGGTAAAAGGAGAAACAGAACCGTTAGTCGCCTCTTACGACATGCTGGGTAGCATCGGGTAAATTCTTTCTCGTCCCAACCAATATGGGACTCCCCCTAACCCGCGGGGGGTACCGGCAAAAACAGCCCCTTAACTTTGTTCACGTTTAAAGAATAGGGGGGGGGGGGGGAGGTCACCGGAGGGAAGGAGGGTCCAAGGAGCCGTGAAAATAATGCATCAAAGATGCAGCACTTTAATGCTTGTCGTGGTGTCTTTTTAACAAAAATTTTTTTAATGTTTCTCATTTGAAATTTACGTTTAAGGCATGTTCAGTAGAATAACCAGAACTAATTTTGGACCTAAAATGCAACCATCCTTGGGTGATAAAGATTGATTTTGAGTTTTCTCAAACTTCTTGTCCAGGGCCAGCATTGTTAAGTGTTTCTTGTATAGAATATAGTCAATTTAAGTGTTTCTTGTATAGAATATAGTCAATTTAAGTGTTTCTTGTATAGAATATAGTCAATTTTTGTAAAGAATTTAGTCAAGCAGTATGTAAGAAATGTTAAGTCCTTTGTACTGGAAACTTGCATTCTCCCAGTAAGGTAATACATTGTACTACGTTGCAAGCCCCTGGAGCAAATTTTTGATTAGTGCTTTTGTGAACAAGAAACAATTGACAAGTGGCTCTATCCCATCTCCCCCCTTTCCCCGTCGCGATATAACCTTCGTGGTTGAAAATGACGTTAAACACCAAATAAAGAAAGCCAGCATTGTCCAATCCACCAAAACCTGAGAGCAGAACTCTGGCTTCTGACACAGCAGTGAGGACAAGCTCTACGGCCCTGTAGAGACCCTTCAGCGGACAGCAGCATTTGTCAGGAGGACCGTACCGGAGTGCCTGTCTGAGCGAACGAAGAAGAAGAAGTCCAGGGCCGAAATCGACGTCTGCATGCTTCTTGTGCAACACTAGAAGCAAGCAAGCTTTGACAGTGTAACACGCGTACACCTCCCTATGGACACGACCCAGCCACTAGCGCACAAAAGTCCAAGGGGCCGGTGAAATAATGCAACAAAGATGCGGTACTTTAATGGTTGTCTTGGTTTTTTTGTGTAATGTTTCTCATTTGAACCTTTCGTTTACTTTTAAGGCGTGTTTAGTAGAATAGCCAGAACTAATTATGGACCTAATGCAAATATCATTGGGTGATACAGATTGATTTCGAGTTTCCTCAAACTTCCTGTCCAGTACCAAACTCGATGTATAGGTGCACTAGTGTAAGGCCTAAAAAAAAATAGGTGTGGTTACGGTAACCCGACCTACCCTATTTTTAGGGGCAGACCCTATAACTTTTTATTACATTTGTCAAAACAAAACAACAACAAAAACCGAGTGCAGAAAACGCAATGAAAGCGAAAGCGCTCGAGTCGCACACTTATTTCCCTGTCAAGTAGGTTTAATTTGTACACATTAGAAAAAAAAGTTTAAAAAAAAAAAGTGATTGCCTACCTTCCTACCCTATTTTTTGGGGGCTATGTTACCTTAACCACACCTATTTTTTTGTTGTTGCCTAAATGTAGAAACAAGCAAGCTTTGACAGCGTAACCCTTGTACACCTCCCTGTGGACACGACCCAGCCACTAGCGCAGATATAAACAAGATTGTACCGCCCCCACAAAAGTTCCATGTGCTCAAACTCAGTCAAATCCAATTACTCTTTTAACATTTAGTCAAGTTTTGATTTTTTCTTCAAATTCCCTATCTCGTCTCGTGGTGTGGGTTCACTGTACACAATGCATCGTGATAACTCGGCTATGTGTCGCAATACTGAACATATTACATAGTAATACAATACAATATTACAACCCCGCACTTGGAAATGAAAAATAAACCTGAAACCACTATAATTTATCTGATGCTCCCCACATGTTGTTTTGGACATCAATAAATCCTCTTCTTTGTTCATGACAATGGATACAAGCACAGAAAGGAAGCTAACGTTCCAAAATTCAGAATAAAAAACAACAAAAGTTGTAGGTTATTGGAACGTCTAATTATTGACAAAACAAAACGTTACATTTACAGCATATTTATAGTCTATGAGTATGACAGAAATACATCACACAAAATCAAACGACATCTTCGTTTCTCTCCTTCACCCTCTCCTAATCTCCTGCGCACTATTGGTACACCCAAAGATGTTCTATCCGTAGACTATCTTTTGTACACTTTATACTATTAGTCTTCTTCTTCTACGTTCGTGGGCTGAAACTCCCACGTACACTCGTGTTTTTGCACGAGTGGAATTGGACGTGTATGACCGTTTTTACCCCGCCATTTAGGCAGCTTTACGCCGCTTTCGGAGGAGAAATACTACCAGTACTAGTTGATACTACTATTGCTATACCGTAAAATGATTCCACCATCGATAGCACCTGAGTCAAACATTAGCTAAGTTACTATCAGTATCAGACGATCACGGCCTAGTTTACTGGTTTTCTTCACCTCATAATCTCTTTTTTGTGTGTACATATTTAATATGTACTGCCAAGGCTGAAAGGAATGATGACTGACGGAAATAACGGAGACGCTCCCTTTCAGTTTCAATGGTAAGTGCAAATTAGTGTTACGCTCCAAGCATGCACAATCCTTCGCAATGGGTAGAAAAAATAGGGCAATTTCATACGTATCAGCGAAGGATTGTTCTCTGTCTAACTCTGTCAAGGTGATTCATTCACTCAAGCTTTACATGTGACACATTCCGTCTGATGTCAAGGTGACATTGCGTGCTCTATTAAGTATTATTTCTGCAACAATAGAGAGGTGACATTCGCTGGCTTATCCCCCACAGAGATAAGATGTGCTCTAGTGGTTATCGCCTTTAGCTCTTGGTGTTTGTTTGTTTTTATACAAGAACTGTGACTGTGTATTGAAATTCATGCACAATCTCCCTTCCACCAGTATTATCTTTGCATGCCATGATCGAACGGCACAATCTCCCTTCCACCAGTATTATCTTTGCATGCCATGATCGAACGTCTGTAGGTATGTGCAAAATATCATTTTATATACCCCGTACCCGTAAACACAAAATGTGACGAGTCATACTGACGTCAGAGTAAGGGGGTTGTTCTGAAAGTCATCAACAGAACCATCGCTCAAAACCACAACCATACACAATGACGTGGCACCCTTTCAGACAGAAGGGCAACTGCCTGACCAGTAATTTTAAGAGAGAGAAACAAAGATGAAATAACGCAGGTTTACAAAAGCGGCTTGAAAGCTTTGAGACTGTAACCAACATCAAAATTCCCTTTTACATTTCAGCCAAATTTACACAAGACCAATCTTTGTTGCTGCCATCCTACATCCCTATAAATAGTCTCAAAAGTAAAACTGGGATCGCACTCAAACCATACAGAATACAGAATCTTTAATTGCCCAAGGTTGGGAATTTGTGATGAACTTCAATCAACAGCAGTCAATTTGTTACTTCTGGGCGTGAACTTCTCCAGAAAGTTCAACAACACTCTTTCCCTTCTTCGATACTACAATCACACCGCTGTCTGAACAGAAAATTCAACAACCATCACTCCTTGTCTTCACATTGACAATGACACTCCGCCCCTCGAACTTTAATGAACCATTGTTTGTCTGTTGACAGAATATGGCCAGATCACACGGAGATACAGAGCGGGTGGGGGTGGAGGGTTCGGGAGGGTGGGGAAGGGCAGAGGGGAGGCTGCCACTCTCGTCCAAATATTTGACGAACTGTCAGAGAAAATCCAAACATTGGACGAACTGTCATGGAGCATTCAAACACTGTGACAAATTGGGACCCCTGGCTGAGTGTGGCGACCTGACGCGATGTGGCCATGCAGAAAATGCTGACCCCGATCAGAGAGAGAGAGAGAGAGGGTGAGAGAGTGTGTGCCCAAATATTTCCCCCATCTGTCATCGAAACACACATATGTATATTATATTCTTATGAATATAATTTATATCATTATTACCAGGACTTGCATTGATTACGCCTTCCAGTTTTCTTAATTAATACATTATTTGATCGATTTTACATCATATATTTTTTAGACTTCCTCCTTTATAGTTTTAGTTAGTTTTGCACAGACATCTCTCTCTCTCTGTCCTTTTTAAAATATATTTGTTTAATTGTATCCCTTTTTATACCTGTCTTAGTTTTAGCAGGGACAGATTGTAAGACTAGGCGTCAGCCTAAAATCTCCATCCTTGAATAAAAGTTCGTTAGTTCGTTCTCTCTCTCTCTCCTCTCTCCTCTCTCTCTCTCTCTCTCTCTCTCTCTCTCTCTCTCTCTCTCTCTCCTCTCTCCTCTCTCTCTCATTCCCGCAATTCCGTTATCTCAAGCCCCTTCCCGATGTTGTCCCCCCTCCCCCCCCCCCTCCCAGACACAAAAACCCTTTTAGAGATCGTTATTATTCTTCGATGCTTTGTATTGCTTCTTTCTTTCTTTCCGTCGTTCTCCTGTCCCTTTCCCTCTCTATCATAACTACTCCCCAACATACTATGCCACCAACCCTGCAATCCACCACCACCATCAAAATCACCCGCCGCCCCCCAACCACCGCTTTCTCTAGAACTTTGTCAAAACTTCAGCAACTATTCTTCATGCTTCGATCTTATTTGGTGCCTCCTTCTCATCCTCATATTAAACTTTTCACCCCGATTTCCCACTCCCATCACAGTCCCCCTTCCTCCACCCTCCCCCATCACCACCCCCTTGCCTTCTCCTCATCCCAACTCCTCGTTTTTACAGGCCCTCAGCGTGTGTGTGACTGTGAGTCAGAGGAAGGAACTGGTAATGACCCGCTATTTGTGACGGTTTCAAACCCTTTCGCCTCAAAGTACCGGGTAGTCCGGCCTTTAAATCAATGTCAAATGTTTGACACTTTCTGTGACACTGACTTGAATTAGTTTCACCGACAAACGAGATCGGATCTGTCTCCTTGTTGCGACGTGACTAGTCCTCGGTTGACTGAATGTCTGCTGGACAATGTCGTTTGTAAAGCGTGGGTGCGTGTGGGGAAAATGTGGGTCTGTACAATTGGAACGCTCCATTCCAATGATTCTGACCTTTGAGCAAAATGCATCTTTTGAGGGGGGGGGAGATGGGATAGAGCCGCTTGTTAATTGTTTCTTGTTCACAAAAGCACTAATCAAAAAATTGCTCCAGGGGCTTGCAACGTAGTACAATAATATATGACCTTACTGGGAGAATGCAAGTTTCCAGTACAAAGGACTTAACATTTCTTACATACTGCTTGACTAAAATCTTTACAAAAATTGACTATATATATATTCTATACAAGAAACTATTAACAAGGGTAAAACAAGAAACAGAATCCGTTAGTCGCCTCTTACGACATGCTGGGGAGCATCGGGTAAATTCTTCCCCCTAACCCGCGGGGGGTGCAAAATGCATCGTATAATAGCACATACTATTACAAACTCGTTTGCATCCACATCGCATTCCACCGTGTTTTATAACTGAATTAGTTCAATTTCAACTGGATTAGAGAAAAACTCCCTGCATAATGGGCTTACATTCTACAGAGTAGACAGACGACTGGACACGGCGTGTTACATGATACGAACACAAAATATGTACCATTACCACACGAACAGCCAGTACCACCGACTCTATACGTTTTACAATGTGTGATAACTTTTTAATTGTACACACACACACACACACACACACACACACACACAATTACCCCCCCCTTCCCGCTTCATTCGCTCAAGAAAGTCCGAATAATTGTGTTCCACTTTCAGTACCACGAGGTGGACGACTGTAAAAAAGATACAAACGATGTGACTTAAATAAACAGAAAGACAAGAAATCTTTCTCTCTCTTCATCAAAAATGAAAGCTCTTTGAGTCTTTCGTATTATTGTCAAACCGCTTCAATGGTACGCAGGAATCGCTGTTCACTGTTTAAAAAAGATACTTTAGGAATAAAGCCAGTGTCCGTTCAATAATAAATATGAATAATTTCTCTTAAAACTGACTGGAGCACAGTATTCCTTTAACTTTCAATCTTAAAGCCAAGAGTATTCAAGTGAGACGTCGAACTGAAAAATAAGCTCTTGCAAAATGCACAAAAGACCAAATAACAATAAACCCTCTGTAATCAATGGAGCGAGGCGGATAAAAAGCGGTAAGAAGTGCTCCATAATATTTGCCCCATCCTCTACCGGCTATGTCACTGGGTAAACTTTCCACACAATAGCCGGAGAGCAGTTAGGTATGCCAGTGAAAATAAAAAGCTCAGCTAGGGCAGTCAGGCGAAGAGAGTGAAAACACAGGTAATTTCTCGCTAACTCTTACTGTACAAGCGGTGTACCCGCGGGGAAGGAATGTTTTTTTTCTCTTTTTCCTCTCCACCGAGCAGAAGGCTTTTACTGTTTTTGTGGAAGCATTGCCAGTACCACAGAACTTATATGGCCAGTACAGACTTCAGTGAGGGAGACTTTTTCTTCTTTTGTTTTCACCAGACCCTAAGGGCTAGGTCGGTTCAAAAAGCTGCAAAAATACCGCCTACTGCTTTTCTTGTCACAGTGGTAATCCCTTACCTGCGTTTTGTTCTACGGCAATCTAATTAGGCGGGTTTAGTTGGTATACCTGGTGGTACCGAAGTGTTAAAGCTGCTGACCAGGTTGAGCAACGGTCGAGCCCTCTGTAATCTGATCAGTCTTGCTTTAGCGTGAAGTCAAAAGATCACAAAGACCCGCGTTCACTGCTCGCGCGTGCAGTAAAGTAAGGTTGAACGCCGGTCGTGGAATGGGCTTTACAGAGATTGAACTTCACAGAGCCACGGGGAGAAAGTGGCAAAACAAAGCAAAGAGGAAAAGAAGAGCAGGACTTTTAGACACAGAAATCGAATTAGGAACAGACGCAGACACACAGAGGGAGGAAGAAAAGAGGTCTATGACTAACAGGATGCCGGGGGGAGGGGGGGGGGGGAGAGTGAGGGAGAGAGAGTGAGAGAGAGATGGTAGACAGAGGACAGAACTCAGAAAGTTCATTGTAAAGGCCAACTGACCCGTTACAACTGGCACATATTTAACTTGACGAAACACCTCTCTCACTCTCTCTCTCATAACCTCGCACACACACAAACACACACGAGGAAAGTTGAAGTTTGCTCCTCGAAACGAAAAAAATACAAGCACATAAGAAAACAGCGTTCCAGGAGTAAGAGAACGGATAATAAACTGGCGCGTTATTGCAGCCTGCAATCATTTCTCCCCCGAAGCAGTAACAGTTAGCACTCGCCGACCTGCTAATGAAACCCTTCTGCTTACAAATTGTTGAATTATTGAACGCAAGCAGTTGGCTTGACATCTCTCTCTCTCTCTCTCTGTCTGTCTGTCTGTCTGTCTGTCTGTCTGTCTGTCTCTCTCTGTCTCTGTCTCTGTCTCTCTCTCTCTCTCTCTCTCTCTCTCTCTCTCTCTCTCTCTCTCTCTCTCTCTCTCTCTCTCTCTCTCTCTCTCTCTCTCTCTCTCTCTCTCTCTCTCTCTCTCTCTCTCTCTCTCTCTCTCTCTCTCTCTCTCTCTCTCTCTCTCTCTCTCTCTCTCTCTCTCTCTCTCTCTCTCTCTCTCTCTCTCTCTCTCTCTCTCTCTCTCTCTCTCTCTCTCTCTCTCTCTCTCTCTCTCTCTCTCTCTCTCTCTCTCTCTCTCTCTCTCTCTCTCTCTCTCTCTCTCTCTCTCTCTCTCTCTCTCTCTCTCTCTCTCTCTCTCTCTCTCTCTCTCTGTCTGTCTGTCTGTCTGTCTGTCTGTCTGTCTGTCTCTCTCTGTCTCTGTCTCTGTCTCTCTCTCTCCCCCACTCTGTGAGAATGTTACCGTTCAATCTCTGGAAGAAAGTTTTCATCGATTCGAGACCTATTTTTTCACGCAACCGCCACACACACACGCACACCCACTCTCTCTCTCTCTCTCTCTCTCTTTCATGCCTAGCCTTGATTTGCAATTCTTCGCTCGGCTGCGCATTTCTGGTTTTGCACTCCTCAAAGTAAAAGTGCATTTGAAGAGCAGGGCGCTTGTGAATTAAATTCTCTGGAGACTCATTTATACCGCATGTAACCCGGCGCAACTGTACTGCTGCGTTCACTGGTGCCAGCAATCTGGGTCTGGCACAAACACATTTTAGGAGAAAACCCTCCCCCCTCCAATCACCCTCCTCAATCTTTCGTGGCCTTGCATTCCTGATCTTATACTTTCCAACGCTGGAGTAAAGATAAAGAGGTGATCTGGAGAGAAGAGAAATGCTAATAAAATATATGCAAAGGGGACCCGTCATGGGGCGTAACCTGCATTGCTGCACCAAGATTCCATGCGTGTCTATTGTCTAATAAGTTGACGCAGAGTTTGGGCAAGGCCCCGTAAGCACAAAAGAAATGTATGCTCTCTCTCTCTCTCTCTCTAGCTCTCTCTCTCTCTCTCTCTCTCTCTCTCTCTCTCTCTCTCTCTCTCTCTTAATCAGAGATAGATTTGCATATAACAAAGGTGTGATGATGCATAGAATTATGTCAGGGAATGCCCCTACACTCATTGCCTCAAATTTCAAAATAAATCATTATAGAAAATGTAACAAATTAATTACACCAACTCCAAGAATTGACCTATACAAGTCGAGTCTATCATATTCTGGAGCAATTATGTGGAACGCCATTCCAAATATAATTAAATTACGAATTCATGAAACATCATTCAAGGAATATTACATGCTGTTTCTTTTACAAAACTTATAAAAACTATTATCAAGCAGCTGGCAAAATATAACTGTACTCTCTGATTATATTGAAAAACATGATTATATATATATAATTCATGAAGGATTTTTTTAATTTTTTTATATTTTTTTTAAACGAACACATATTTCCCTGTTATATATAATTTTCAAGCATTGCTAAAGAATCCTAATGCATCTTAAAATGTCTTATTGGTTGCTTGACATGTTAATTATGGTAAATATGTCATTTGTACTATTGTTAAACTTATCTTTTATTTCTTCTTGTTTGTTACCCCTCAATGGGCGAGGGCCGGATGAAAAGAAGCATGTATACATTGCTTATTCTGTCACCCTCGTAAAATAAATTTCAATTCAATTCAATTCAATTCAATTCTCTCTCTCTCTCTCTCTCTCTCTCTCTCTCTCTCTCTCTCTCTCTCTCACTCACACACACACACACAGCTTTGACCCAGAACCAGTTGACTTCTTGTGGGGTGGTTATTTTCAATGATGATGTTGATGACCTCAGTCGAAGACCCCACGGCTAAGTATCATGTGCGTCACAGCTTCCCTTGTCGCGACTGAGCAGACTGCTGACACTGCATTGAACAGCACTCTCCAGGAAGAATAGCAACATTCAACCAAAATCGATCTAGAGAACGTCCAAATTAATTAAGTGAACCAGTGCGACTTTTAGTACACAAGAAATAAAGCCTGGCTGCCCTTGACAATCCTCTGAAACATTCCCTTACAATTCTCTTTCCCCATCCTGTTACTCTACGAGTCTATCCCAGCATTCGAAGATCGAAACCATTTGTACTGGTACCGGTAGTGACCCATCCGTTTTACTGACTGAAGGCCACGGACAGTCTTATCTTGCAAACGCCGAGAATAGCCGCTGGGAAAGAATACGTACGGCTGCTCATTGACACAGCTATCTATTCAACGCAATCTGGCACTGAGGAAGATCTATTCGACGCTTTAAGAATGTTCATGGTACCATGCAGAGACTGTGATACAGAGGAAGAGATAGATCTATTCAACGCATTGAGAGAGCTGTCTGGCATTGAAGAAGTCCAATCTGACTGGCCTTGATTTTCCCTGGGTACGTTTCCCTACCTCCCTATCTAATCTAAAGGAACGGTGCCTTTTCAAAGCTGTCCGTGAAAACCTCAAATAGAAAGGAAAGCATAGAGACTCCCAAAACAACCGAAAGTCGCGCGCAGGTTCACGCTGTACTGACACCAGATGCGTGACTGTCCATTATTCCATAGCTTATGGATCTAACATAGTAACAACATTAACGGCATATATATGAGGAGGGTCTGATGCTCCCAATAGGCTGTCTGCAAAGGGATACTTATTTCTCTCTCTATCTCTGCTAAGAGATTTTAACAAATCTCGGAAGAAAGTCTCTGCTGACTTTCAATTGTTTCTTTCACAATTTCTGATGTTTTATATATATATATATATATATATACATATACCCTACATCTGGTTTTCCCAAAAATGCCAAATACAATGACTTTGGGTAGTCAACAAAAGAACAGGGGCGTATTGTCTGCGAGAAAAAGACAGAACAGACCTGTGTAGGTGTGCGACCTGACCTAGCCGAATTTTGGTCTATGCACAAGTGGACCATCTAAGATGATTCACTTGTGGTCGTGGTGATAAGACAGAAGAGGTTCAGAACACATTTCCTTATAGTTATAGCTGCAACGCATTCAAAGTGTTTTATAAAATTAATAATGTTGTCCTTTACCGTTTACGCTTTGGTGTTCGAGGGTTATAAGTAACTAGTGAGACATTACAGGTTCAGACAATCACCAAAATGGAACTGCAACGTAATCCACACATTGCTTTTAAACCGCTTGATATCTTCCTCTGCCAGACTGACAGTGACACTCTCATTCTCAATCAGAATCTTGGTCGTTATTTCTATTTCTCTTTCACGCTGAGGGAAACAAATTGTTCAACAAAACCACACAAGGGACATGTATATATATATATTATATATATATTTCACTATTTGAGTCACCCCGTACAACCCCGCCATTTTCTACCAATTCTAGATTGCAAGAACACATTTTTCTCTGGGTAAATGAATGCAAACCCACTTAGTGGGCTATACTGGGGCATTCTTCTCCTCGCCTCCATTCCATTCTCTCGATCGTCGCTATCTCAGTCTGGAAGAATCCACACCCCCCCTTACCAAGCAATCCACTTGAAAGGTTTAGCTCCCCTCTCTTACCTACACTACCTATCATGCTTGTCCCCCCCCCCCCCCCCCAACCCTTTGTTCCCCTTTCACCCCCCCCCCCCCCTCCTCTTTCATCTCCCGTTATCTGTGGTGCTTTCTCCCCCACACCTTGTGCGTAGCTTGATATTGCTGGCTGCAGCACTTGACAGAAAGACCATTGTTGTAGCGTGTGCTTATCCGCATGGACTGACAGCGCTCACCCCGAGGGCAACATTATTTTGGGGTCTCCTGGGAAAATCAGCCAGCGCTTGCTTTGCTCCCCCTTGTGACTAGTGCGATAATACCTTTGTACTGACAGTAATAGTCTGGACAGAGTTATGTAAAATATGGGGGTGATGGAATTTGATAGGACTGTACTAATAATACAGATAGCACCCATTGACCTATTTATTAAAAGGAGGTGATGGAATGGGATAATATTGCTCAACTCTCATACAGTCACAGTAATAGTTAATACTGTGACAGTGTAATACATGTAACAAATCTCAAACAGAATTCAGGCGATCAATAAGTTGATTAACAGCAGAATGGGGGTTGGTAAAATGATTACTGTGTCACCATGGTTACTATCTTACACCAACCTTGATGCTTTAAAGCCAGTAAAGTCTTTCACTTCACTGCAAATGTTCCTTTGTTACCCAATACTTTCCCGAAGTATCAGAAAATCCGACTCTGAGTGATTTCTTTCCATGAACGCAGAAAATAATCATACTGATCCATAGGCTGATAGTGATACTGATCATCAGTACTTTTTGCTTTGTACAACTTACAAGATAAACTGAAAATGAACACGGTTTTGAGTTGATCCTTTCTTGAACATCTGTCGTTGGCTATAAATTAAACATCTCTAACACAAAACAGTAACACTAACAGAATCAGAAATACATGTACCGCACAAAAAATCCACATGAAAATATTCAGTGACACTAGATACTAATACTGTAATAGCAATCAAGGACATAGCGATAAACTCAAACAACAGACGCATATTTATAAGGCAATACACAGATTTGATATTGAAGTGGATTCGGACAGAAAAAGGGCCCCCCAGGGCTCTACAAAGGTAGACTTGTCACCACAAGAATAATGGACACACTTTGTGGCTGTGTGTGTGTGACAGCTCGAGACATCTATCAGAGCTGACTTATGATCTAAAGTTACTTGTTCGTGAATCCCTTGGGTAAAGTCTCTGTATTACACAGGATGTGCTATGAATAACATTTTCAATTACTGAGATAGAGATATTCCTTGCTTGCATTCTTTGCTGAACCTGATTAAGAGTTAAGACCACATAAATGACTATAATGATTTTTTTAAAAGTCAATTTTAACCTAATGGCGTGTAATGCATCCACTTTTTCTCTCTCTCTCTCTCTCTCTCTCTCTCTCTCTCTCTCTCTCTCTCTCTCTCTCTCTCTCTCTCTCTCTCTCTCTCTAGTCTTAGTCTACTAACTGCCACTTGCTCTTCAGTCCCTGTCCCCCAGCACACCCCCTCCCCCCACAACCCCTCTTCTCCTTCAGAATCTTACCCCCCTGCCCCTACATTTGCTTTGCATTTCCCTTTTCCTGAACATGATTCATAAAACAGGTTTGCACCAACCCTGAGCAGAAACAGGTAAAATAAATTAACAGGGCAGCAGCGAATATATATATATACATGTATACATGTATGTTTGACTATGTGCGTAAGCAGCAACCCACTTCCCCCCAAAATATTTCTGAAAAAGTATGTAGCCTCAGAAAACAGCAGAAAAGAAATGAGAGAATCCTGACTTATGAGACACAGAAGGTGGAAGAACGCAGGAGAACAGCTTGAGGTAAGCATACACAGCGAACCTGCTCTGCCAGACATGCTCAGCAGATGGAACAAGTAGGCAGTACAAATAGAAAGTGGAACTCCATACTGTACAGCCTGCCTGCAGCCTGGAATAACCACATGGCTTCAGCGGCTAGCTTTAGCCTGCCTGCATGTCTGTTCTAAACACGCCCCTGGATTGTCCTTTCCACCCAGATAAAAACTACAATTATAGGCTTCACAAAACAGGGCGTTTTGACTGGTATTTCTGATGCATTCAAGAACCCCTCACTTTCATTTGAAATCAAGCCTCTCATTTGGAGGCATTGTTTCACTATCACTGTATCAGTAGCCTATCACTACCCATGATGTTAACCTTCGCCAATCCGGGTTATCGACTACACACGGAAGACATCGTGGTGCCGTGTGGACCCATGCTTTTCAAAGATGCACGCTTTTTCTACTTTGAGAAGCATGGGTCCACACGGCCCCACGATGTTTGTAATTGTAGTCTAAATTTGACCTTTTTTTATTTTTATTACTTCTCGCAGAAATTTTTAGGACAAAAGAGCTTTTTAGGTGCCTGAGGCATTCTTAAAAGCTCATTAAAAAATTCCAACTAGTTTAGTCTGATCCATCACCGTCAATCGACTCAATGGCTATTGGACTAGAAAAGAAATAAAATGACTCATGTATAGTTTTGAAGTCATCAGACAGGTAAAGTTAGAAAATAGGGAAGAGGACTGGGTTTAATTTAGGAATCATTAATTTCTATATATATATTTAATTTCCAACGATGCTGTCTAAAGCAATTGCGCATCTTTTGAAATTCACATGTAACACTGACAGGCAGGCCAGCTCAAAAGTAAAACATACAACAACTTTATTAAATATATATATGTATATACATCATGTACAAATCCTGGTACGACTGAATCACATATTCCCATTTATTATCGGATTAGCTTTCTTCTCTGATATTTGTTTTGCTGATCATGACGATGCCACTGACATTTGCCATGGAAATGCCTCTGACATTTAGAACAAAAGGAATCATGCCCCCAGACACTTTCTACGTCTTTTTGTCAATGTCATGCTAATACTGACATAGTTTATCTCCTTGCAACAATATCATTTTACTCCTTCTTCTCCTCTCTCTCTCTTTTTACTCCCAAGACCATTTTTCGCACAGGCCTTGTTGATCTTACTTCCCACTGACTATCCCACCTTATTTCCCAAGCACAGATGAATGACCCTTGGTATTTTACATCATGGGTAGGGCGGCCCAACGCTGGCACATGTGTGTACAAAAATTACATGATTGGCGATTTTGAATTAAAAAAAAAAATTCCCTTGCCGTGGAGAAATTAAAAAAACAATGGAATGAAGTCTGTGTTGTGTGTTCTCTTGTTCCTTTAAATTTGACAGTATTCCGACGTCTGGATCAGAAGATTCAGGCTTGGGAAAATCGACTTTCTCGCAATCGAAATGTAGCGTCATTTCTTGTGCTCCCATGACATGGGGTCTAATTTTTAAAAAAAGGTATTTTAACCTCATCGAAAAATCATTCCCTTCCGTCATTCAATTTCAAGGGACGTTACCATTTGGTGCATGTTTTCAAAATAAAAGAATCATATTTTGGGGTAAAATTTTTAAAATTTCACCATTAATTTCCTTTACTTGCAAGGAACTGACATGCTTAGCAGCTTTTCTCCCTCAGATAAGTGTACCGCTTAAGGGGGGGGGGGGGGGATAGTCAGTGGGAAGATTATTCAAGATCAACAAGCACGGGAGAAAAATGGATCCTATCACTATCAGCCTGTGACTTCATAAGGGGTAGACCAGAGAGTACCCGTACCCATTGACCTTTCTAATCAAATATACCCGTACCCTCGGGGTTTGTGATGAGCGTGGCCTTGATGACAACTGTCAACGGTGTCATCTCCTCATCCTCGTAGTCCAAGCGTGAACCGTTGGCCAGGTAAACGTTACCGCTGGTGGCATCCACCGTGACCAAATTCGAGGTACCGTTGAGCGTAAACCTCCTCATCATGGCGTCAGACACTGTAGAAGATACGGTGAACAGCATCCCTGTGCGGTCCTCTGGAACCGGGTCAGCTCGGTAATCCACGAGACGAAGTACTGCTCGTTTGTGTCTTGTCCACAAGGACCGCGTGTCGTGGTGAACATCGTGCGATGTGAAATAATGATCCACGGAAAACTCGCTGTCCAGAGTGGAAAGGACGGATAAATCGCTGCTTCGTGTGGTCCGAGACGACACACCGATAACCGTACTCACACACAAGGAGAGAACACAAAACAACGCTAAAAGCGCCGAGAGTGAAGAAGCAGCAGACGCCATATTTTCGCCGAGTAAAGGTGCACTGATAAAATGGAAGGATGGGTACTCCGATATTCCTCTGCGGTTATATTCCGCCTGAATCAAAGCACGCACACACCAGGCACGATCTGATGCATCATAATAAAAGCGGATCCTAATGCACAATCACAAACTAGAGCCATGCACACCGTCACACTGGAAAGCGAAACCAAAACAATATCCCGTGTGATGCACTATTCAAACGGCACTGTCGTGCAAATAAGGGAAATCCTTGACATCTTCACCGATCGTAGTCACTCGCGGAAAGCTTTCACAAAATGAACACGTCGAACCAACACCAAGCAGGTTTCCTTTCATGCAAAGGCACTTTTCTTTCACTGGCTGATGCCAAGCCAACTGTAACGGTGTTGGTCGCCACGGTTGTGTGCTTTCACACCATCTTGCTCTCTCTCCTTCCTACCTGTGCCCTGTGCACCGGCTTGCAGTTTGATCCCCTAGCTTCACGCGTAGGTCGTTCTTTGAGGGAATGCTCCGGCTGTTCCATCCGCCTCCCTCCGCGCGCTGCGAGAGCGTTCTCTCGTCCACACAAATCATTGACCGCGCGTTTCGCTCGCTCACATGGTATTTTCTGCTTTTTGGGGGCGAGTCCTTGTGGCATTTACGGAAACAGTTAGAATTTGTCTGTTTCCATAGAGATTAAAAATCGAAGCCTTGATGAAGTGGGAGGCCGTTTGCTGGGTGGGTCTGCGCTGTAAATATGAGAGATAGCCAATCGCTAGTGTGGGAGAGTGATGTCACGCACCTTTCTTTCACAGCGAAGCCTTACCTGACCAGCACGCGAAACAAAACTCTCTTTGTTTCTTCTGAGCGTAAGAGAAACAATGAGGTGTATGAAAACACACAGCGAACACACAGACACGGACAGCCAAATCCTTGCCTCTCTTTTCGTCGTCGTCAGTCAGGTTTATTCAATTTATTTTTTATTTTTTTTACACATAATGTTCAAAACAAATAAGTTCACAGGCAATCAAGTTTAAAGTGACGAATCGAGTAATAACGTAAAGATCGAACAAACTTAAAACAATTTTTATGAATTTGTTTATTTTGACTTATTTATGTATTTATCATGTTTTGGTACTCGGCCGGTATGGGTATAGTGTGTGTGTGTGTGTGTGTGTGTCAGTGTGTGTGTGTGTGTGTGTGTGTGTGTTCAGTGTGTGTGTGTGTGTGTGTGTGTGTGTGTGTGTGTGTGTGTGCCCGGTGTGCCTGGTGCCTAATTCTACCAGCAAAAGTAGCACACACGGGTAAACACTATTTAGTCAGTGTGCTACGTGATTTTTCCTAGTAGAATTACTTAGTAGTTCACATAGTGTTCACAACTGGTTGCACAAAGTGTGTTCAAAAGTAGAACACTTCAGTGTAAAGTGCCTTTGTGTATTTCGCGTTGGGAAAACAAACAAAACACCCAAAATCAATTGGTGTCAGTTTACTTTATTTCTGTGTAGATGCTTCGTGTTTCGCGCCGCATCGACTCCTGTGCGTAATCAGATATCGACAGCGTTCCTTTCCCATTTTCGACTGAGGAGAATAAGATACAGCTATTATCTGTGTGGGTGTGGATAATTAATTTCGTCCTAGCGTATCGGAAGGCTGTCAGCACGAAATGAAACTGTAATGCCATACCCACGTCACGCAAAATAACTAGCTCTGGGTAACTAATCACGTCTTTGCCCGTATAATAGCAAAGATGAAAATAATAATCTGATGTCAAAACCACGCAGATGCACGTGTGCGCGTAGGCGGGAATAAAGTAAAGAATTTAAAAGATTTTTTGAAACATAAACTTTATTAAAAAACCCCGTCATTATTGTCTCAAATATACGAACATTAAAATCATCTTAAATTATGGTGTGTGTGTGTGTGTGTGTGTGTGTGTGTGTGTGTGTGTGTGTGTGTGTGTGTGAGTGTGTGTGTGTGTGTGTGTGCGTGTGTGTGTGCGTGTGTGTGTCCGTTTTTGGGGATCAAAATAATTCAAAAAAAGTGTTTGCCGTAACAGAAACGGACCGTGGATTCATGGGTCTGCGTTATTTATTTTATATTTTGTTATTTTGTTGTTGTTGCAAAACGCGAACGGTCATGGTGACAGGAAGTAGTCTTTCGTCCGTCATTAAAATCAAAGTTGCGAAATAAAACACCTTTAACAGCTTTCGACAGTGACAAATCGTTCACATCTAAACTGCCACGAAGAGCAAAACACGTTTTGGCTTTGAACTTAACAGAATGTAATTATTTTGCGGTGCAAATAGGCTACTGTTGATTTTACTGACTCGATCTCGGATAACATTACTGCTTCTTCTTCTTCTTCTTCTCAAGTTCTTCTTCTTCTTCAGCGTTCCAGAATTGTCTGGTTACGTGTGAGCTCGTTTGCCCATTTGGATTCCCCACACTATAGGCCTACTCTGAGAGCATAGTCAGCTCACTCCGCTTTCATTGAGTAGGCATGGTGGGTATTTTCGTGTTTCCATAACCCACCGAACTCTGACATGGATTACAGGATCTTTTCCGTTCGCACTTGGTCCTGTGCTTGCGTGTACACACAAAGGGGGTTAAGTCACTAGCAGGTCTGCACATAAGTTGACCTGGGAGATCGGAAAAATCGAACTCACGACCTTCCGATTAGGAGGCCGACGTCTTACCACCACGCCACTGCGCCCGTCAACATTACTGCAATTACGGTACACTATCGTGTACTTAA
This sequence comes from Littorina saxatilis, assembly GCF_037325665.1. Taxonomy (NCBI): domain Eukaryota; kingdom Metazoa; phylum Mollusca; class Gastropoda; order Littorinimorpha; family Littorinidae; genus Littorina; species Littorina saxatilis. Next base: position 8,938,548 of record NC_090245.1, on the reverse strand, counting down.
AGCCTTTTGGCGCCTTGGCTTAATTAAGGTCGCTACCAAAGCGAGGTGACCAAACTACAGGATTAGTTTTCGTCAGGATTAGTTTTCGTCTGATTAATTAAGAACAAGCCTTTTCATTACGACATGTACGTCGACTGACCGCGTTTAGGCTCAGAAAAGTACGCGGCAATGAACTGACCACCGACAATTGATTGTCACTACGCCGATGTCGTCTGGGACAGTTGTACAGAAGTTTTATCTAACATTTTGGAACAGCTCCACCTCGAGGCCTTAAGGGTAATTGTTGGAGCAGTTAAAGGAACAAGCCACCAAAAATTATATGACGAATCAGGCTTCTGTAGTTTAAAACTAAGACGGGAAAAACATAAATTAATTTTGTATCATAAAATGGTACATGGGAAATGTTCTCAGAACGTGGCTGATTTATTGCCTCCTCTTGTCTCGACTGTGAACCCCTATCATAGACGAAACCCACTTGAACGGGTCGTACCACCACACAGAACTGAATTGTATAATAAGTCATTTGTTCCCAGCACTACCCGAACATGGAATTCTCTACCAGATAATATCAAATTAACAAAATCAATTGGCCAGTTTAAACCGTTTTTATGTCGTTCAGATAGTAAAGTTCCTCCTCAATATTATTATGGCAAGAGAAAAGACGGAATTATACACTGCAGACTAAGATTAGAAATGAGCGATTTAAATGATGATATGGTGAAACGCCACTTAAGTGATAACCCGACTTGTCAGTGCGGATATCGAAATGAAAATGTTGAACATTATTCATTATTTTGTAGTAATTACGATGATGTCCGAAGACTAACTATACACACATTACCGAATGATCATCAAAATGTACAATGTTTATTGTTTGGTCTGCCAAACCTACGTTTTACCGAAAACATTGAAATATTCGAAAAGGTACATAGCTTTATACGGTTAAGTGATAGATTTTGAATACCCTGTGGTCACCATGTCAATGATCCAGTATTTGATTATTGGCAGGTCATGCTGTTTTACGTTTTTTACTGAAGGTCAAGTTTTGAGTGAATCTTTTTAATAAAGGTTTTTCTGTGTATTCACATGACTAACCTCAGCTTAACTGATTAGTTTGTACGACAATGTAAATGACATTTTTGCTGCTGCAGAAGCATTGATCTAGCAAGTCTGTGAAAGTCTCTCATCGTCTCTCTGACCCCTCTCCCCCCCCCCCCCCCCCCCCGGGATCTCCCCGATATTGCAGTCCTTCCCGTCCTCTGTCACATCCTCTAATCAGTCTTTTGCTGTATTTTTTCTTCTTTTGTGTGTGTGTGTGTAATAATTGTATATTGTCTGTCTTGCGTTCTCATAAGGGTATAAGTGATTCTATGACCTTGACATAACGTGAAATAACAATTCCTATCTAGATGTACATATTTATACCCACACTTAATATAAGCTTAGCTTGTTGTGTGGCCACAAATGTTTATATCGTATATACATGCCACCCTGTATTTCATTAATACAATCTTGTTTAAACCAATTGATTGTCACATGTAGCCAAAAGACCTTACCACGCCCAGTCAGCTGGTCAGTTATGACCGTGTGCAGACGTAACAGACGTATTTACCAGAGACCACAGGAGCTTGTATCAAAGCGCCTGTTGATCTACTCCTTTATCCTTCCTGTACTATTACCCTCTTGCTCAGTATTACTACTACTGAGTAGGCGCTTTGATAGTACACACGCTTCTGTTCCAGAGACTAACTATGACAGATCCCGGCTACAAGACGTTTTCAGTGACCAAGATGAAGACATTCTCAGTTCAAGGCCACGGAGGCCGGTGGGCGGGGAGTATGATGGGAGGAACTTGAAGGGAGGAAAGGGTGGGTGGGGTGGGGCACACAACCGAAAAAAAGGAGAAAAGGGGCATTTCAAGAGTCTTTACTCCCCAGTTCCCACCCCATCAAAAACATTAACGAGACAATTAATGGTGAAAGAAACCCGGTGAATGTGGCCGATGGCACATGAAAATGACCCGGGCGGGGTATAAAATACTATAGGGATGAGGCGGGACGTGTGTGTGTTGCGGGACCACCGGGGGGGGGGGGGGGGGGGGTATCGTGCTGTCTGTACAAGGACGCACTAGTGTTAGGGACACAAAAAATACCCTGCTATTTTTCTTCTTTCTTAGCCTGTATCTCCCAAAACCATTAAAACGCGCCTGTGGTGGAGAAGTTTTAGGAGTATTTAGTTGGTGGTTGGGGGGAAGGGGGTGGGGGGGGGGGGGAGGAATACGAGAAGCCTTACAAGAACTAAAAACATTTTCAGCTGCCGCACACGACAGGAAGCACAACCAGGCAATAAAAGAAACACTCTTCAGGCAGAGTTCATGGTTAGAAGGACCCGAGGACCGTCGACTCATCCATGACTCATGACGACTCCGACTTGGCCAGTCAACGTCTTTTGTCTCTCAGTATAACGATCGACTGCAAGACGGCTTGGCCACTGGAAACCCGCCACTGCACACTGATTGGATTGCTTCATTAAAGTCCGAGCATCAACCCGGCGGGGCGGTCGCCATTTCCTTGTCATCCAACGGGACAAAAAGATGAATGAATGACGTTTGGTCTTGGTGAGGTTATCAGTTAACGGTCCTGTTTCACGCTGGTTTGCTCGCAGGATTTTATTTTTGATTCGTCGGTTTGTTGATAGAATTTTTGATTGATTGATGAATTGATTGATTGATTGGTTGGTTGATTGGATGAATGATTGATTGAATGATTGATTCTTTTTTCTTTTTTTCTTCTTTATGTCCATGTAATTGATTTATTTAAGTCTGTCTGTCTGTCTGTCTTTCTGTCGTTCTGTCTGTCAGTCTGTCTGTCTGTCTGTCTGTCTTTCTGTCGTTCTGTCTGTCAGTCTGTCTGTCTTTCTTTCCGTCTTCCTTAATGTCCATGTGCTAATGCTAGAACAACCAGCAATGGAATAAACATTTGCATCAAATGAAGCGAAAATCAAAATACCGGAAAACTTTGCAATTCAGCTCCGCCATGACATCCACACATCAACAGTGCAAGTTTTTTCTTCCGTGCTTCCGTTCCATCTGACAATGCCTCTTTCATATTGTATTAGTCTTGCGCGGATCTTTTTATTTTTTCAATGCGATTATGTCTGGAACGCGCTCATTTGAAGTCATATTTCACGCTGCCTTCTTTGTTTCATTCACGACCAATGTTCTGTGTAGTGATCAATGTAAGCAAGGCTTACAGAAATCTGAATTTTGGTTTGTGTAGACACCGACACTGCAAGAACGCTGCTGATTTTCTGTATATTTTTTAATGCGAATGCAACTCATTCATTTTGAAGTTCTTTGACTGCTGGTTTATTTGTTGTTTAACTTAATTTATTTTTAATGCTCATTTTGAATTTACTTCACACTTCTCTTTTGTGATTGTTTTGTTATCCCCGCTTTGTTTTTCGTTGACCCGTGCAATACATGCATTCAGTTGGACAAAGACAGACAAGGCCGGAGTGCACATTTTTTCCATTTAAAAAAAAATCTTAATTACACTGTTCCAATTCCACCGAGAGCTGGGATGGCTCAAGAAATTGATGGATGGAGGATTAGTCTAAATGGCACGAGGAGGTTTTTGAGGAGGGGGTGGGGGAGGGAGGCCAAGGGGGATTTGCAAACGGGTCAGCCAAGATGACGTTTATCGACCCAAGGGTATTTCGTCTTTTGTGTGTGTGGTGGGGGTGGGGTGGGGGGGGGGACTCAGCAGGTGTGTATGTGTGTGAGTGTTTATTGGAGGGGGGGTCTTTACCAAAGAAAAGTGACAAAATGCTTTATTTGATCAAAGTAGTGTCTGCATGGAGACCTACTGAAACAGAAACGGGGAATACAAAAGAGAAAGGTCTGGGAGTAGCAGACACAGACACGAGAAAATAATTCGTCTCTGTCGCATGCTCGCGGATTGATCAGGGGGAAAAGGAAGACGAACGGGAAATGAAACGGGACGGGTAGAGGAAGAAAGAGTCAGTCAAAAAGACTCATCAGGAAGGCTTCGTGTCTGTGTGCGGCGGGAGGGAGGTGAAAAGAAGGGCCACACAGACAAGGGAGGGCACCCGCGCATCCAAAGAAGACAACTGTATGCGAAGGATTGTGAGGAAAAGGAGAAGAAGAAGAGGACAGGCGACCGAGTCCTGCCCGGGCCCGACACACTGCGACACCAGACGCACAACAAGCATTAGAACGACACCGTCCTCAAGTCTGTGGATTCAATGCCAGTTGGATCGATTCCTCCACCTCCTATCCCTCCCGGCCCGGCCCGGCTGCTCTCTCTGTTTCCTTTCTGTGCTCTTCTCTTTGCAGCGTGCTTCTCACAAAGCAACACCCGCCCACCGCTCTTCTTTTTTGCCCAACAACCTTGACAGTCACTAACACGCGCGGCGACAGACTGATCGTCGCTGGGAATAGTATTAAAGGCGAAAGTTCACGAGGTTTTTTTTTAGCTTAGGATGCTGTTCGAGGCCTTGAGTTTCGAGTTGCTTTTGTTATAACTATATATGTTACAAACTTGAACAAGACTGAGTGTCTGCTATAAGCAAAGAAACGTGTACAGTGGAACACCCCCCCCCCCCCCCCCCCCCCCCCCCCCATGGAGACCTCCAAAAATGTGAGAAAATCAGTTCTTAAAATGGAGGGAGTCTTAAAATGGGGGTAAATTTACAGATATTATGAACAGAACGTCTGATAAAACAGGGTCTTAAAAGGGGGGTTCCACTGTACCAGCATCACCCTAACCACCACCAGCGCCACTGTCAGCATTTAAATCCCGCATTGAATCCATCCTCCGCCACCTCACTCACCCCTCTGCTCCCACCCTACCCCGGCCTCTATTACCGCCCTTTCTGTCGTGCACTATGCGCATATGCAATAAAATAAATATTTTATTAAGACTAGACATGAAGAATGGCAAAAATAAGAAAAACATAGCTTGGCGTCTTCGGTCAGCAATCAAATTCAAATCGCGTCAGTTTACCTTTGGGCCAGATTAGTTTATTTGTAACTTCTCCCTCCCACGGTTGAAGGGACACCACACACAAAAAAACCCACCCCACCAACCAATTTCCAATCTATGTTTGTGAGTTTTATCGTGTGTTGTTTGTTGTGTCTTTTGTGTGCATGAAAACATTGTCGTAAAATTTACTTCTTATATATTTGCTTTTTTATTCGAAATGCCTTCCTTTCTTCTTATGAGATTTTCTTTCAATAATTACCTTGAACAGGGCGGGGATGTAGCTCAGTCGGTAGCGCGCTGGATTTGTATCCAGTTGGCCGCTGTCAGCGTGAGTTCGTCCCCACGTTCGGCGAGAGATTTATTTCTCAGAGTCAACTTTGTGTGCAGACTCTCCTCGGTGTCCGAACACCCCCGTGTGTACACGCAAGCACAAGACAAAGTGCGCACGAAAAAGATCCTGTAATCCATGTCAGAGTTCGGTGGGTTATAAAAACAAGAAAATACCCAGCATGCTTCCTCTGAAAACGGCGTATGGCTGCCTAAATGGCGGGGTAAAAAACGGTCATACACGTAAAATTCCACTCGTGCACACAAAAAAAAACCCACGAGTGTACGTGGGAGTTTCAGCCCACGAACGCAGAAGAAGAAGATTACCTTGAACTAAGAAATAAAGTGACGTGAGCGCCCTAACAGTAGACAACATGACTGTGCAATGTGTTTGTTTTTCCACCACATGCCGAGACAGTAATCTTAACAATTAACCCATACACACACAAACAAGCATTACTGGCTACCAACCTTTGGTACAGGCAAACGCGCCTTTTTCTTTATCTTCATCCTCTGAAATGTGCTCCC
>NC_090245.1:8900187-8930187 GCF_037325665.1 Littorina saxatilis | reverse complement strand
TGCGTGCGTGCATGCGTGTGCATACGTGCGTGTGTGCGTGCGTGTGTGCGTGAATGTACGTCCGTGTGTGGTTTAGCTTCAGGGCAATAAATACAGGCTATTCGCACGATAAAGGCTTAAATTGTATATCCTCTTACACCACACACGTATGGGCAATGGAAATACAACCTTGATTACCCACGCGGAGGGCCAACAACAACGAAGTAAATGTATTAGAGTTAGTTTGTACAGTTTCTAGTAAAGAATGAGACGAAAGGCTGTGCAGACGGAGAGTGGGGAGGACAAAGCAAGAGACAAATTCTCACCATAAACGATAGCACAAAAGACTGAATGACAAACTGAAGAGACCGTAATGCAGTGCCAAAGCTTTGTCCAGTGAGCTTTGTGAAGTCCACTTCTCGAAGTCGACTACGCCCAATTAATATTAGGCTTGACAGAGAAGACATGAGTCCGACGAAGAAAACCACTTCAATTCCAGTTTCTGAGCCCTCCTATAGCCCAGCCCGCCGGCCGATACTTTAAAAGGCATCGATCGTGGCCACTTCGCAAAGCTCTGTAGCTCCAAATGTTTCCGTTCTTTTCAGCTGATGCATGGCTCTGAAGGGGGAAGTCGTGTCCATGCTTTAACAATGACTGTTAATGCTAACACGGTGTGGGAACATCTGGCTGTGATAACACAAGGTTTTAATTAAACCATTTCACCAACATCGAACGCAGAAGAAGAAGAAGAATTCAACCATTTCAGCCCCATACGTTCTACGACGAGATTTCTAGAGGACTTATTTTTTAAATCGTGCCATTCTCACCAAAAATCTTAGTTTCGGTCTTCAACTACACATATCTTTTGAACCAGTTTACCAGACCTCGGTTTTCTTTATTCCTTTTCTTCCTCTTTGTTCATGGGCTGAAACTCCCACGTTCACTCATGGTTTTGCACGAGTGGATTTGTACGTGTATGACCGTTTTTACCCCGCCATTCCGGGGGAGGTTCTCTTTCGAATTCGATGACGCTCTTAAAACAGTGGGAACCATGTGTTTAAAACCAACAAGAGGTGAAGAGAAAGTCGGGAATTCGAGAAGGGTTCGAAGGCGTAACTCTCGTTCAAGCTAGAAGCATCATATTGATCTCTGGCGACCATCTGCCGTGTGGACGCCTTACATGAAGTGACAGTCCATTGTTACACCTCTCAGTCTGTGGCCGGACCCTCCAGTGGACTTCATGAATGATCATTGTCATGAATTTTTCATGCCACAGTGCTAACTTCTTTGTCCGAGCTACTTTCTGCTATCATACGATCAGTCCGAAGCGGATTGATTATATGTGTGTGTGTGCGTGGGGATGGGGTGGGGGTGTGTGGGTGAGGTGGGATAGGAGGGGGAACAGAGAGAGAGAGAGAGAGAGTGCGTGTATGTGTGCGTGCGTGCGTGCGTGCGTGCGTGCGTGCGTGCGTGCGTGCGTGCGTGCGTGCGTGCGCGCGCGTGTGTGTATGTGTGTGCGTGCGTGCGTGCGTGTGTGTGTGTGTCTAATGTTGCTTTTTTGTTCCAGTGGTGGGAGACGAAGAGCGAATACTTGGAGAAAGTTATAGGGAGAGTTCCCGCTAAGAATGGACTATACGGATAATTGTCATGCATTTTTCATGACATCATATTCCGCCTTGAAAGCCCGCAGTCTGTAAGCAAGGAAAAAGCATCAAGCTCACGGAGATATCCCATTTCTCTGAAGCAGCCGTCTGAAGCCAAAGATAATTTCTTTTCTTTGTGGTGAATGCACATCATATTGACAAGCTCTGCGGCAGTTATAGCAAAAGTAATTAGTTAATCTGATTCTGGGTCGGGGTGACACGCGTGACGCTTGGCGCTCCGAATGTCCCGTTTATTTTATTAATTGACACAGATTGGTTATTTCTTCATCTCCACTTCCGCCTCTTTTTTTTTTTAAAGTCACGAATTTCGACGAAACAGACTTAGAATTCAAATTAAAACAATATTTTTTATTTTAGGATATAGAATTTAAATATCGCCTAAAGAAACGAGAAGTTCTTTCTGTACCATACAGTAGCATCACTAGTTGAATATGGGTTTTGACAACAATTTCAGTTAATGCCCTTTTCTAGATTCTTTGAGACAAGAGTTGTCACGATCACATGAATTGGCAATCAGAAATAATTAATTACAAAGCAAAGGTTGATTTTTTTTTGAGACGAATTGTATTTTTTTTCTCTTTCTCCTTGTTATTATTCCACCCCCCCACCCCCTGCTTGCAGAATTCTTTTCTTCCTTCTTTTCTCTTGTTCTATCTGTTTTGTGCCTGTTCTATGTTTTAAGCCATCGTCCTTTTTTTTTTAATTTACTATATTTACTTTCCTTTGCCCTATTTTTACCAAGGTGAATTAATTTCTTTTTCTTTTTCGAACGCCAACGTTTGTTTGTTTTTCATGATTTTTTTCAGTTGTTGTTCATTGCAGCCCGCACAAAAGCTTCTGTGGCAATTCCTTTTTCACTTTCTTTCGTCTTCTTCTTGCCGAGTTCGAGCAGCGGTCGGCCACAACATCACGATCGAGTTAGTGGTGGGGAGCGGAGAAGACTGGATGGAGGTATACAGTGAAACACATTTATTTGCAAGGCGACACCCCCCCACCCCCCCCCTCTTCGCTTTAATTCGTCCTCCCTTTTAAGACCTTGTTTTCTGTCGGATTTTGTGTTCACAACATCTCAAAATGTGCCACCATTTTCAGACTTGTTCTTTAGATAGCCCGGGTTTTTTCACATTGAAAAAAAGAGAAAGAGAGAGAGGAGAGAGAGAGAGAGAGAGAGAGAGAGAGAGAGAGAGAGAGACAGACAGAGAGAGAGAGAGAGAGAGAGAGAGACAGAGAGAAAAGGGGGGTCCACTGTATTCGGGGATCGTCTTTGTCTGTTTACCCTCGCACTTTTGCTCTTTCAACAGCCCACCCTCGTATCCTCGGAGGAAATCAACTTCTTTTCGCCTGGCCCTCCCTGTCACAGCATTTTACTGCCCACACTGTCCCCGTCTTGTTGCCTTTCACCCCCACCCTCTGGCGGAACGTTTCAAATTGTGGCGTCAACCACGACGTGACCGCGATCCAAGCTGTTTCAGTCTCTAGCTCTTTGTTTAAACGTACCGTTACCTTGTTTGGTTTAAGCGTGTTTTATTCAATTTCACATACACACGTTTCAAACAATAACAACATTAAGAACCGTTACCTTGTTTGCTGTGAAGACCACCTTGCAAATCATCATAGATAATGATGTTTGACGCCTCCACAGTGAAAAGCATCAGGGGCATTTTCTGAGTGTTATCCCGACTTTAGATGAAATACACAAGTGTATGCGTGTTTAGATGTAATCAGACACCTGCACTTGTGACAGAATGACCGAGGTCTTTTACGTGCCACGGACATGGACACCGTATCTTAGTCTGCACATAAAGCTGACACGTGTCCTTCCCGGCCTGGATTTGAACCCGTGACGACAGGATCCCAAGTCCAGTGCTCCACCGGCACCTGAGCTACCCCCCACCCTCAAATCATCATAGATCCGCGCTGGTTTTAAAAGATGGGGGCATCGAACTTGCGACACTAACCAAAAATCCACAGCCTTGCTGTTTTGTGTGCAAGGTAGGCATTTTATTTACAAGTTAAACTACAGGTATAGTAGTCAGGCAGTAGCGGTTACAAACCTTAACATGCTGAAACGTTAATGCTCCAGGATGTGTTGCGTTCTCGTCGTGGTTTCCTTTGCCAACTTGACATTTGTAAATAATAATGTCATTTTGGCTCTCTGCACTTTTTATTCTGACTCAGTTGTTTTTTCTTGCCTGTTCAAAATGCCAAAAGGTTATACTTTCAGGAAAGTCTGAGACACGAAGTTAAATTCTGCTGATTCTAACACACACACACACACACGCATATCCTCTCTCTCTCCTCCTCTCGACTGACTCGCTTAGTGTCTCACTGTCTGTTTTTCTGTCTGTCTGTCTGTCTGTCTGTCTCTCTCTCTCTCCCTCTCTCTCTGTCTCTCTCTCTCTCTGTCTCTCTGTCTGTCTGTCTGTCTGTCTGTCTCTGTCTGTCTCTCTCTGTGTGTCTCGGTCTATGTCTCGGCGGGTCTCTCTGTCTCTGTCTCTCTGTCTGTCTGTCTGTCTCTCTCTCTCTCTCTCTCTCTCTCTCTCTCTCTCTCTCTAAGCCGCCGAGCGGGTCAGTAATGTAATTGCGGCTGTGTTATGTCCCTGCCTTTCTGGAACCGGAAAACAATAACTTCATGACCTTTATCTCTGAAGACAGGCCATTGTTCCCGCAGCGAAGCCTTCATACTTACGCGAAGGGGTGACCCTTGACTTTTCTCTTGATGTCTTGGCCAAGGAACCAAACCCTCAGCAGGCCCGTGTGATGCTTCAACTTCTCTGCGAATACCGATGAAAATCGCCCTTTAGCAGGCATGGTATTTCTTGGTTTGAAATGACATTACAAGTTGAATGGGTTAGGTCAGTTTCAGGTGAGACTGAGTAGATGCTGTGTCATGACATTTCCCTGGTTTGAAATGACATTATCCCCCAAAAGCGGCGTATGGCTGCCTGAATGGCGGGGTAAAAATGGTCATACACGTACAAACCCACTCGTGCTAAAGCATGAGTGAACGTGGGAGTTTCAGCCCATGAACAAAGAAGAAGAAAATGACATTAAAAATTGAATTGCTTGTATGTCCTGTTAAAGGGAGGCTCGTCGTGACAATGTGTATTGACTGTAGTTTCTTTCTTTATTTGATGTTTAACGTCGTTTTCAACCGTTCAAGGTTATATCGCGACGGGTATTGACTGTAGTTCATTTACAGTGAAAATAGCCTTTTCAAGAGAAAGCAAGTTTTTAAGGAACAGACATACAATAACATTCCTTCATTCAGGATCTATACAAAACGCAAGGTTAACATCTCTGAGTTTTGACTCATACACAGTCATGATATCAAAAAGTCATAGCTACGACCATCTTGGGCACATTCGAAGATAAGTCAAAGGCAACATTTCTTTATTTTTTCTTCTCTCGTATCTTTTGTTTGTCCACTTGAAAGGTAGTTAGGCCGAGGTTCTTGTGAACGTTTTGTTTTAAACGTTCTATAAATGTAACCATTCTTGTTTTCTTATCCTTGAATCAAAAGTTCTTCATCTGTTCATCCAAGTTTAAGCATTTTACTTCAGTTTTTGCAAAACAAATTGATCTCGGAGACTTTGCCTGCAAAACCCGATTATCGCTTGGAATTTGAAGGTTTAATTAACAATCCCTTCACTCTATGACTGCACAGAATACGAGCCCCATCAACAGTATAGCGTTATCATCGCCAGTCTGAAAGAGATCGTACCGATGCCTCAGGCAGTTGGCACAAAGACAATCTCAAGAACACTCGTTTGGTGATGTAAAAAACCTACTGTTGTTATATAAATTAAAAAAACTAAAAACTCAAAAGATCAGAAAAACACAGGCAAACATAGTCACACACACGGACACGGACACAGAGACTGACACACATACGAACCTTTCTCTATTTCTCTATATCTTTCTCTCCCGCTCTCACACTCTCTCTCTCTCTCTCTCTCTCTCTCTCTCTCTCTCTCTCTCTCCCTCCCTACTCCCCCCCTCGATCCCCTCACTCTCTCTCTCTCCCTCTCCCTCTCTCTCTCTCTCTCTCTCTCTCTCCCTCTCTCTCTCTCTCTCTCTCCCTCTCTCTCTCTCTCTCTCTCTCTCTCTCTCTCTTAAAAACAAATTTGATTAACTCCAAACATGACTAACACTTTATTTCTCTCCTCTCCATTAATCTTCAGCCTCTGCATGAAACGTGCTGAATCTGAGCCTGCAATTCTTCAGACATTTTAATCTAGTCTATACACTGATCGGTAGCGCAGCGAAGTGACAGTGTTCAAATTACACCAATATTGCAAAAACTGCTGGACACCTGCCGCTAGTACTGATTTAGGTGGGCCGCTTGTAAAGGACGAAAACATGCACCAGGCTTGTTATTATCATCGATTTGTTTTACCCTGCGGCTATGATTACCTGCATGTGAGCTGATGGATGATTGGTGAGATCTCTCTCTCGATCTCTTACTCTCTCTCTGTCTGTCTGTCTGTTTGTCTGTCTCTCTCTATATATCTCTCTCTCTTTCTTTCTCTCTCTCTCTCTTCTCTCTCTCTTTCTGCCTCTGTCTCTGATGTCTTAATTCGGAGTCATGTTGCATTGATTGCAATCGTGCACACAATGCTCACATAGTCGAATAGTCAAGCACGCAGAGAAACACAAAATGGATTTTCTCGGACCCACCTTCTGGACTGGTTATTAAATTGGCGCAAGAGAGACACGAGAGAGAGAATCAGAATCAGAATCAGAATGGTTTATTTGCTCAGGCAATATGCCCATTGCAAGTTGGGGTGGATTTGGGGAAGGGTATTCGAACACTCAAATATCGAAACCGAAGCCGATAGTGCATTTACACAAAGTTGCATAAGAGTGTCCGTTCAAACTGACATTGCGACATGTCAGACGTGTCGCGATCTGAACGAGGCTATAAGTGTCCGTTCAATGCCCATTGTTTTTCACAATACACACGATTTCATGTTCGATCGCGAAACGTTCGTTAACCAAGGTAGAACCGGATCAAGTCAATTAGGATCTTCTGTCTTGCTTGAATCTTCCGTAGATGGTGTTGTGGTATGTTCCATCTGTCCACTGGTCTCCACGAGGCGAGCCGCTGCATGTAGCCTAGTTCCTCTGGAATCATGTTCTTGGAACCCTGCTTGATGAACCAGAATGTTACTTCATCGCTGTATTCAATCTGTGGGTTGGACACAAGCACAAGATCGTCCGTCTCGAAAATGTACAGCGGTTCTGTTGTGCTGTCATCAGTCACAATCCTGTGATGTGTGTTGTTCCTGCGCCTGTCCCGGAGACGACGCTGCAATGGCCTGTCCATGATTGCCCCAGTATACTCTTTAACTGTGTCAAAAGGATCGTCTTTTTCTGGGTCAATACAGTTTTCCCCAGGCACGCTTTCTGTTGTCATGTGTTCAGCTGTTTCAAGGCCGTGCTCTTCTGCGTGCAATGTCGTTGAATAAACAGAAAATGGGTCGCCACTTGCCAACACAGTCGAGTCACTACTGTTTGCACGTGACTTTCCAGCGGTCACCGTGTCGAGGTCTGTGTCAGGTGTGTGATCTTCTTTTGTATGGCAATTACTCAGTTGTTTTTTTGGGTGTAGCTTTAAAAAGTGGCACATTAAAAGTTTCACTTGCCTTATCCTCTCGTTTTGCTTTCCTATCCTCGGCTCTCTTCTTATCTCTTCGCATCTGGCTTGGTGGTTTTCTGCGATAACATTGAACCTTGTTGTCATGTGTGTCACTGTGAGCGTAGCGTGTAGCTGGGTCACCATCAGTGGTCGCCTGTGCAAGTCTGACAACAAACGTCAAGTTGTCCCCATTGCCGGCGATTTTCCATGATGTGACGTGGTGGTCGTGGAGCAGGGCTTGTAGAGATGTACTTGCAGCAGTTGGTAAACCAACGACTGTCATCCTGACGGGTTATTGGCAACTTTGGGTGGAAACGAAGCGCAGCTCAAAAACTCCAACCTGCCCGCTCGGCGAAATCTCGCGAGTCTCCTAGAGAGAGAGAGAGAGAGAGAGACAGACAGACAGACAGATAGACAGGCAGACGGACAAACAGACAGACAAACAGAGACAGAGAGACAAAGAGACAAAGACAGAGTCAAAGTTTTTGTTTGTTAAAGTCTCAGACCTGCACGCCACCTTTATTGACAGTTCCGAACATGCGACAACCGTGTACCTGTCAGATGTCAAAGAACTCACTACCCGGTTTATCGTATGACCTACTTTTGTCTTGACCTTGCACGTGATCCGCGTGATCTAAACTATCAATAAGACACGGCACCGGGGGCAATGCTGTATAAGCTTTTCCGTGCCTCGCGCAATCAATACGCTGAACATTGCTTGAATGCCTCGCCCGATCAGCTGTTTTGTTCCTCATGCTAACTGTCTTCGTTGATCTGAAACGTAGTAACGGTTTCCCGCTTTTTGTAAAGCTCAGGCTTGATTAATATGTGCAGCAATGGACAGAGAATAGACGACCCCTATACAGTACACCCCCCCCCCCCCCCCCAGTTTTACAACCTCCAATAATCTGAGAAAACCAGGTGTCTACAAAGAGGGAGTGTTAAAATGGAGATCAATGTCCAGGGTATTGAACAGAAAATCTGAAAAGCAAGACTTTAAAAGGGGGGACTTTTAACTAAATTGGGAGGAGTCTTAAGAGGGGGGGTTTCGCTGTAGTGTTATTTTGAATTTGCCCGAAACGCTGCAGACATTGTTTGGGGAGGGTGTGGAGAGACCTTCTGCGAGGCGAATACAGGCTCTTATGCAACTTGCGTTTTCCACAGAGCTGTAAAATCTTTTAGCGCTCGTTGGTGGTTAGGCTCGCGTGTCTTTGATCATTAATCAATCTCGTCTTTGTCCTGGTGATATTGAAGAATGTGTTATGTTTGTCGTTATCAAATCTGTGTGAAAGTGAGTATGTGCGCTCGCGGCGGCCCGGTGGTAAACAATTACTTTGTACGTGGGTGATATACATGTTGCAAGTCTTTGTCACATTTTAATTTTGTTCCCACCAGTGTGGAAATTGAATTGTAGACGTGCTGGGGACCATGCACTCACTGTCTTTATGTCTTTGCTTAGCTCAAAGCAGATATTTGTAACGATAGTGCTTTCGACGGACGTAAAGGGCAGAATATACCTGCGCAGAGACGACGCACTGCATATTATTATTGACGCTGCGATAGGGATTATGACGAGTACTTGGCCTGTTTTCTTTTCACGCAACGTGTAGCGGGCTGGGATAATCTGCAGCGCGTCGTCTGTGCCGCTGACTCTGCGCAAGTATAATCTGCCCCTAATAGGCGTCAGGCTGAGGCGTGGAAGGTTCGGGGTTTCAATCCCGGCCGATTCTTCTGATCTCCCAGGTCAACCCAGGGCTCCCCATGGACGCCCCTCCAAGAGGATCCCGGGACCCCCACTTTTGATTTCTAGAGGGTCCATTGCAGAATTTTAGCGGGTCTAAGGGTCCCAAAGCCGAAAAGTCCCGGTGTACTCGTAAAACATTGTGGTCACGCACAGTGTGCTGTGTACAATAGCCGGCTGACGATTGCAGTCTGGAAAATGATGTACTGTACGCACGATAAAAGAAATTCAGTGCGTCCCAGGACCCACTCTTTTAAAAATTAGTGCGTCCCGGGACCCCCTCCATACATTTCTAGTACGTATTTTCGGCTTCTAGAGCGTATAGGACGCAGGGACGCGCACTTTGGAGAGCCCTGTGACAACCTATGTGCAACTGAACCCGCTAGTAATTGCCTTATCCCCCCCCCCCCCCCCCTTCGTGTGTACACACATGTACAAGACCAAGCCAGTACCCTCGGATAAGATCCTGTATATGAGAGTTCGGTGGGTTTAATGAAACGTAAACATAACCAGCACACATCCCCCCAAAACGGAGTATGGGTGCATACAATGATATATTGGGGAGACACGGTCATACACGTGCAAACCCACGCGTGCAAAATCACGAATGTACGTGGGAATTGCTGCCCATGAGAGAAGAAGAAGAACTGGTGCTTTGGAGGAATTTTATTTTACAATGGTCGCGGTTTCATTTTTGCATCTCTTTGGCAAACCACTTGTGCTATCAGGAACCCTAAATGTTCACATTGTCGGCGCGCAACCGATAACTTTTGGGCAAGAAAGAATTACTAATTAGTTCTCACATCGAGGAAGGGGGAGGGGGAATGGTGGTGAGGAGTGGGTGGGTGGGGGGAGGGGTGGGGGGTGGGGTGGTGGTGATCCGTTCACTGTTGCCCTAATAACCAAATTTGTGACTGAGGGAGCGACTGGTACAGAGAATCCATTAAAACTTTCACAAAGTCTGTCGCGTTATGAGTTCCAGCTCAACAAAATGGCTGACAATTTCACCAAAATAAACTTGTAAGCAAACAAACCCCGACTCAGACAGAACCTGTACTAAAACTGTTATGCCAAAATCCTTCACGCTGAGATTTGGCCAGCTTCCCCCCGTTTCTCCGTTTCTCCCTTGCTGCTGCAGTTTTATATTGTCTATAATGTCTGTTCAAATGCGCCGTTAGACTTTTTTCCTCTCTCCCTGGGCGCATGAAAGATTAATTCTGTCTGCAAGTCTAAGCCAGTCAGTCCTACTGACTCTGAAAAGTTAAAAAGACTCACGTGCTGGAACCAAACTGGGTAAATCAATAAGAAAGGAAAAGAGCGCACTTGCTGACTTGTCCTTTTCGTGCACCCAATATTGTGCAAGTTTGCAGCGATTGTTGGCTCATCTCGCGTGTCAGTCTTGATTTTTGGGTCAAAGTGATTGAAAAGAGTTGAAAGAGGCCGATCGACAACCGCAACAAAAAGTTGTAGGTTTTGCTCGATATGGCACAATGCTTGGCATGCAGTACTGGACACGACAACCGCAACAAAAAGTTGTAGGTTTTGCTGGATACGGCACAATGCTTGGCATGCAGTACTGGACACGACAACCGCAACAAAAAGTTGTAGGTTTTGCTCGATACGGCACAATGCTTGGCATGCAATACTGGAAACGACAACCGCAACAAAAAGTTGTAGGTTTTGCTCGATACGGCACAATGCTTGGCATGCAGTACTGGACACGACAACCGCAACAAAACGTTGTAGGTTTTGCTCGATACGGCACAATGCTTGGCATGCAATACTGGAAACGACAACCGCAACAAAAAGTTGTAGGTTTTGCTCGATACGGCACAATGCTTGGCATGCAGTACTGGACACGACAACCGCAACAAAAAGTTGTAGGTTTTGCTCGATACGGCACAATGCTTGGCATGCAGTACTGGACACGACAACCGCAACAAAAAGTTGTAGGTTTTGCTCGATACGGCACAATGCTTGGCATGCAGTACTGGACACGACAACCGCAACAAAACGTTGTAGGTTTTGCTCGATACGGCACAATGCTTGGCATGCAATACTGGAAACGACAACCGCAACAAAAAGTTGTAGGTTTTGCTCGATACGGCACAATGCTTGGCATGCAGTACTGGACACGACAACCGCAACAAAACGTTGTAGGTTTTGCTCGATACGGCACAATGCTTGGCATGCAATACTGGAAACGACAACCGCAACAAAAAGTTGTAGGTTTTGCTCGATACGGCACAATGCTTGGCATGCAATACTGGAAACGACAACCGCAACAAAAAGTTGTAGGTTTTGCTCGATACGGCACAATACTTGGCATGCAATACTGGAAACGACAACCGCAACAAAAAGTTGTAGGTTTTGCTCGATACGGCACAATGCTTGGCATGCAATACTGGAAACGACAACCGCAACAAAAAGTTGTAGGTTTTGCTCGATACGGCACAATGCTTGGCATGCAGTACTGGAAACGACAACCGCAACAAAAAGTTGTAGGTTTTGCTCGATACGGCACAATGCTTGGCATGCAGTACTGGAAACGACAACCGCAACAAAAAGTTGTAGGTTTTGCTCGATACGGCACAATGCTTGGCATGCAGTACTGGACACGACAACCGCAACAAAAAGTTGTAGGTTTTGCTCGATACGGCACAATGCTTGGCATGCAGTACTGGACACGACAACCGCAACAAAAAGTTGTAGGTTTTGCTCGATACGGCACAATGCTTGGCATGCAGTACTGGAAACGACAACCGCAACAAAAAGTTGTAGGTTTTGCTCGATACGGCACAATGCTTGGCATGCAGTACTGGACACGACAACCGCAACAAAAAGTTGTAGGTTTTGCTCGATACGGCACAATGCTTGGCATGCAGTACTGGACACGACAACCGCAACAAAAAGTTGTAGGTTTTGCTCGATACGGCACAATGCTTGGCATGCAGTACTGGACACGACAACCGCAACAAAAAGTTGTAGGTTTTGCTCGATACGGCACAATGCTTGGCATGCAGTACTGGACACGACAACCGCAACAAAAAGTTGTAGGTTTTGCTCGATACGGCACAATGCTTGGCATGCAATACTGGAAACGACAATGCGGAGAGACCGATTTAGTGATTAAATCATGTCTTCGATCAAATTGGTTGCCAGGGCCAATATACAAGAGTGGATATTAGAGACTTTAGTCCGGGATAAATTGTACCCTCAACTGTACTCCGGCTTATCCAGGACTTAACTCAACTCCTGCTCAGCGGCCCAGGTCAGTTTTGGACATCGCATATTGTTGTCAGGTGTGATATATTGTATGCAGTATTGGCTTCTTTCTCGGAATTGAATTTGCAGTTTAGATCAGTCCTTGTGTGTGTACTTTCACCTCGCCATTGACTTGAGAATTGAAAACCAGAGCAGTGTACGACTTGGTCTACACAGTCAATGGATTCTAAACCAGCATGCCAATTTGGCCATTATAGCTATTGGCATTCCTTTGTCAGCGTACGTCTTGTGGCTGGAGCAACGAAACAGTCCATTCACACATGTCGGGTCAAAGGTTCTACAGTCACAAGCAACGAGGTTATATGTAGATGTTCACTATAGATATACAGCAGCAACGGGAAGGAACCGTCACTATCACTGGTGTTCGAGGAGCAACTGCTTATAATGAATCCACTCTGTCTCTTATCAACGCAAACAGGAATTGGACTAATATTGTCAAATTAATTGTTTGTATATATAAACCGATAAACATTGGGATATTTTATATTAAAAGATCAAATTTGTGAAAGAAACAAATGAAAGTCAGCAGAGACTTCTTCCGAGATTATAAACAACTCTTTGCAGAGCAAAAGAGAGAGTGAAATATCCCTTCACAGATAGCAAGATTGGAACATCAGACCCTCCTCGGTATAAATATAGGGGAATAGTATATATATTGAAAGCTCATTTTTATATGGGACAGCAAAGAGGAAATGCACCCGCCAATGAAAATTAATTGCTGCTTCGTGAATTTACCCTGTAGCCGCCAAGTCCTTGAATAAACAGAAAAGCCTATTTCTTTGCATCGTAAAATCTGAAGTGAATATTTGTGTCGGTACAACGTTCAACTCGATTAGGCCGATCACCATTAACCGAAGTCCCAGAATTTGCTCGATACGGCAAAGTGCTGTACATGTACTACTAAAATTGTGAATGTGGAGAACCCTGGGTGGGACCCCATGGGGCGCACGTTTCAATGATCGATCTGTCAGTTTGTAACAAACACTTTCACTTCCATAATCGATCTATCACTTAGTAACAGAGACTTTCAATCAGTTCCACGCGACACAGATGAGCGCCGCACAAAGAAACTATGGACGGGCAGTTTTGTAATGTTGTCTGCACCACTGTTAAGTTGGGGACGGAAGTCAGTAGTCAAGGCATGATCAATCAATCAATCAATATGAGGCTTATATCGAGCGTATTCCGTTGGTACAGTTCTAAGCGCAGGGATTTATTTTTATCTTTTATTTTTATTGTATGCAATTTATGCCGTGTGAGATGGATTTTTTTTACACAATACATCACGCATTCACATCGGCCAGCAGATCGCAGCCATTTCGGCGCATATCCTACTTTTCACGGCCTATTATTCCAAGTCACACGGGTATTTTGGTGGACATTTTTATCTATGCCTATACAATTTTGCCAGGAAAGACCCTTTTGTCAATCGTGGGATCTTTAACGTGCACACCCCAATGTAGTGTACACGAAGGGACCTCGGTTTTTCGTCTCATCCGAAAGACTAGCACTTGAACCCACCACCTAGGTTAGGAAAGGGGTGAGAAAATTGCTAACGCCCTGACCCAGGGTCGAACTCGCAACCTCTTGCTTCCGAGCGCAAGTGCGTTACCACTCGGCCACCCAGTCCATGATTGTTCACTGATTTTCCATTTGCTTGTTCCAGTGCCAGTGGCAGTGCTGTTGGTCCTAGAACGAGTTTCACGTGCACGCGAAAGGAGTATGGGCTAAGCGCTAGGGTTATGAGCTTTGTTTCGGTTACAAGAAAAACCCAACTAACTCACTGATTAGCTAGCTAACGAAAAGTAAATGATAGTAAATAACTACCTAACGAATTAAGTAACGAACTAAGCAACGAATTAATTAACAAATTAAGTAACGAGTTAAGTAAGTAAGTAAGTAAGTAAGTAAGTAAGTAAGTAAGTAAGTAACCAACTAACTAACTAACGAACGAACGAACTAACTAACTAAACAACCAACTATCTATCTAACTATATATATAAACAAACTAACTAACTCACTAAATAACCATCAACTTAAATTTGAAACCAACTAACTTTCAAACCAACCAATTTTCCAACTAAATGGCTAACACCGTCATTGCAATGCATGCCTTTCACCTCCAGGCTTATACAATGTCAAAATACAAATGAGTGAGCAACGTAAAGGACAGACTTCAAAGGGAATGTAGTGATGAGGCAGGCTGTAATTTATCCAATTGTTTGAAGTTCAACGTTACACTGTCAGAATCATATTTACTTTGATGCATGAATGCTACATGGATGACTAGCTTTCATTTCTTGTTCAGTCAAAGTAAGTAAATGAGTGCAGGAGCAACTCTGGGGCACCAAAGACTCCCTGATCCTGATCACCAGCTTTATTCAAGCTACAAAACTTGAAGTCTGACCTGAGGCCAAAAATCCTGGAACGCCAAAGAAAGAAAGAAAGAAAGATTAAATTGGACAAGCGTGTTTGTTTCCCCTTTTTGGGTTGGACGATCTGAGAGTGAAATCTTCATACGCGCACAAAGAACTTTCAATCTTTTCTTTTACTGATACAAAAGCTTCTTCTGGTAAATTCTTCTTCACTAACCACCATAAACCGACTAAGTCTCTCATGGGCCAGCATCCGAGAAGCCTCTGCTTTCACCTATTTTCAACTGCTGTCGTATTAAGGTGGGGAAAAAAAAGAGTGCATTCATTCTGACATTCACATTAAACATACTGTCTTGATGCGTCATAGATGAAACAGAAACAGCCGCAAAAGCATTATATTCGCCGTCCGGTTCGCTTAGAACAATAGACACATATTTGCAATAGGTCATTCTTCCGGTTAGCTCAAACAATAGGCTCAAATAATAACCGGACCTATTTTCCGAGGTGTGTTAGCCGTGACTGAGGCTGACTCACTGATGGTGATCTCGGCGACTCAGACACTCTTCCGGTGGTCATTAAGACCCACGTGTCAACTGCGGAACTTCCTATCATTTTCTTTGGGTTTATTTATAAGCTGGGCAAGTTAATTACTTCCCTTGCATTGCATATGTACAGCTTTTGGCACGCAGTATTGCCGAATGTACAAGTGAAGACATTTAAATGGGTTCTATTCTGCAGGACACGACAGCAAAAAACGCTTGAAACTGTGTGCAGACAGTGCAGACAACCAGACGGGCGCAGTGGCGGGGTGGTAAGACGTCGGCCTCCTAATCGGGAGGTCGTGAGTTCGAGTCCCGGTCGCTGCCGACTGGTGGGTTAAGAGTGGAGATTTTTCCGATCTCCCAGGTCAACTTATGTGCAGACCTGCTTGTGACTTAACCCCCTTCGTGTGTACACGCAAGCACAAGACCAAGTGCGCACGGAAAAGATACTGTAATCCATGTCAGAGTTACGTGGGTTATATAAACACGAAAATACCCAGCATGCCTCCCCCGAAATTGGCGTATGCTGCCGGAATGGCGGGGTAAAAACGGTCATACACGTAAAAATCCACTCGTGCTAAAAACATGAGTGAACGTGGGAGTCTAAGCCCATGAACGAAGAAGAAGAAGAAAAAGTGCAGACAATCGTGTGTTTTTTTATATTAATGTTCTGCTTTTCAAGAAATTCCGTCGTCATATTTTGCTAATCATATCCCACCATGAAACAATAGGTATGATTATGAGAGCACTTAGTATAAGTTTTTAACTGGTTGTGCTCCGTTGTAAGCATGTTGTGTGTGGTATCGTCATGTGTGTATATGAATAAAATGTTATTTAAACCAATCAGTTGGTTTTTTTACACCAATCAATCATCGGAGCTGTTATTTTCAGGGTATAGTCGCTGAAATCGGATGATTCACATACGCATGAATAGGTGTGGTTTTATTATTAACCATTCAACCCTACCAGCAGTGCAACGGCTTGGTCTAATCCACCTTCTGGAGCTGTCAGGGGAAGCAACTCGAACTGAGTTTTAGTCTGAGCTTTGCACACAAGGATGTACTGACTCCAGCCATGAATTGTACTTACTTCTTCTTCTTCTTCTTCTGCGTTCGGGGGCTGAAACTCCCACGTACACTCGTGTTTTTGCACGAGTGGAATTTTACGTGTATGACCGTTTTTTACCCCGCCATTTAGGCAGCCATACGCCGTTTTCGGAGGAAGCATGCTGGGTATTTTCGTGTTTCTATAACCCACCGAACTCTGACATGGATTACAGGATCTTTTTCGTGCGCACTTGGTCTTGTGCTTGCGTGTACACACGGGGGTGTTCGGACACCGAGGAGAGTCTGCACACAAAGTTGACTCTGAGAAATAAATCTCTCGCCGAACGTGGGGACGAACTCACGCTGACAGCGGCCAACTGGATACAAATCCAGCGCGCTACCGACTGAGCTACATCCCCGCCCGAATTGTACTTACGATCGGGTTAGTTCTACCCACGAGAAGGCAGTGAGCCTAAATGGTAGAATCGCGCAGAGTGTCATTTTGAACAGAAAGTAAATCTTTCTTACAACTCTTGCAACAAAACGAATTTCGAGAATAACTCCGTCGGGTTTGTATGGCTTGTGGAAGAGTGAATACCCTTGCTTTTCCTCTGACAAACTGAACATTGGAGGGGCCAATCACTAGCGAGGGGTGTGTCGGAAACGCGTGGACAGGGGCACATGTTTTCGAAACACCCTCGCCAATGATTGGCGGCTCCATTGTTTGTCAGAGGAAAAGCAAGGGCATTCACTCTTCCACAAGCCATACAAACCCGACGGAGTTATTTCCGAAAATCGTCTATTCTGTCACGTTTGCGTGACACCTCTCTGTAAAACATGGGAACAAAACGCGTCGGGTTTTCTTCGAGTCTCGTTAAAAATGCAGGATTTATAACTCTCCAGTGGAGTCATCGATGATGTAGCTCGTGGGAACCGAAACCGCCGCCGTGGTCCATCGGTGGACTTATTCTCAAGGCATATTAAACATCTACCGTGCATTATTGATAGGTCTGTGTGTCCACCAATACCGCCGCCAGCGAAACAAAGGCTGACATACAGTACACGCTCTCGTGCCGTCCGTCCGTTAGTTGGCTTTTTCTATGACGGCTTACTAGTGCCAAAACCTCATAATTGTAATTACCTTGATAATTACCATTTTCACGTGTTAATTACTAATTTTCCCGGGAAAATTACTTACTTTCACCTGTTAATTACTAATTTTTAGTTTCGGCTCACGTCCTGACGGATTGCTAGTGCCAAAACTAAAAATTAGTCATTTTCCCGTGAAAATTACTAATTATCCCGTGAAAATGAGTAACTAACGAGTGAAAACAGTAACTGACAGCGTTAATTAGTAATTATCACGTGATAATGGGTAACCCCAGGTTTTGGCACTAGTAAGCCGTCATATTTTTCGGCACAATCCCAAGGCCGTGGGATGCGTGAGTAAGCTAGTCTTATTGGCGATGCTTCGGGAAGCTTTTCTTTGCTTTGTCAACCTTATTACACGTAATCTGGGAGCTGCGGTAATCTTCACAAAGCCGCAGCACAAGTCACGACTATTATTACATTGGCTACTCAGCGCATTGACCAAGGTTTTTGCCTGAAAGTACCCGGTAAAATACTGCCTATTTATCGCTGTCGTTGCAAATATAAGACAGTTGAGCCTTTCATTTAGTTAGCCAGTCACTCGGTCAGCCGGTCGGTCAGTTTTGAGTCTTTAAAACCAAAGTCACCAACATTGCACACACACACACACACACACACACAACTCAAAGTACTGACAACCTTAAAAGCAAACATCTTTGTCGTAGCGGCGAACAGGAACTTAAGATATTGATTCTACCAACATATCGAATTACTGAAAGACAGTTTTCTGGGGTCACAATAATTATGACAAAGCAATGAGAACCAAAAAAAACCCCACCAACACAGCCATAGAAAAGGGTAAACGAGTTCCCTCGCAATACCGAAAACCGCAATCCAGGCCACACCGACACAGCAGCCATTGTCAAATCAGTGGTGGCCAAATCCAGTTGCCCGAAGCCATCAGGCATGAACAGGGCGACGAAGCCTGCAATCGGCACCACCCCCTTTTGTTCATTCCCAGTGCCTAACTCCCCCCAGACCCCCTCATTACGCTTGTAATGACCCCCTTTCCAGAATTGGATACGCAGCGGCGAAACTCAAAAAGCGCCAAAAACCAAATAAGATTTGCTGGTCCGACAAGAGTGAAGGTATTCAGAATCAGGGCGTTTAAACGGCACAGTGACTCGACTTATCTGATGGACCACTGACGGGCGCAGTGGCGTGGTGGTAAGACGTCGGCCTCCTAATCGGGAGGTCATGAGTTCGAATCCCGGTCGCGGCCGCCTGGTGGGTTAAGAGTGGAGATTTTTCCGATCTCCCAGGTCAACTTATGTGCAGACCTGCTAGTGACTTAGCCCCCTTCGTGTATACACGCAAGCACAAGACCAAGTGCGCACGGAAAAAATCCTGTAATCCATGTCAGAGTTGGGTGGGTTATAGAAACACGAAAATACCCAGCATGAGAGATGTTCAACACCAATCAACACCTAACTTGGGCTACTTCACAAAAGTCATGCCTTGATCTCTCACCAATTCATTGTAAAGCGCTTAGAGAACGTCAAGCGCTCTATAAATCTCCCATATTATTCTTATTCTTATGGAGCGGAAGAGTGTGCACGGATTCGACTGAATTATAGATTTTAAGAGGATTTGATACTTTGAACGACTGTGCATTTGACATGTGACAGGATTTTGTAACATTGAATGAATGTCATTCTTAACAGGCCACCAGCTGTGTTGATTTGTTAAGGAATGCCTAATGGCATCAACCTTTGAGAGCCAGAAGATGTCCACACATTCTTGTCACCCTCCACTGAACATAAAAAACATGCACAAACCAAACATCCCTTGGCCGGTGCAGCCCCCCTTCAACACACACTGAACTCAATTTCTAAAGCAACGTTTCCCCAATGCAGAACACCCAACAGACTTCACAGCCAGTCCATCGCACCTGAAAGTGTTTACGTGTTACCCCGACTTTAGATGAGATGCACAGGTCGTAGGCGTGTTCAGGTGTAATCAGCCACCTGCAATTATGGCAGAATGACCGAGGTTTTTTACGTGCCACAGTGGTAACACGGGGGTGGAACATGGATACCGTCTCTGAGTCTGCACATAAAGTTGACCCCCGTTCGTCCCGGTGTCACGAACTGAAAACTCTGCCTGAAGAGGGCCACCATGGGGGGGGGGTCTGTGCACGTGCACGTTGAGGCCAAAAGTGCCATGCACGGTGATCCACGGTGCACGTTACGAAAAAGCTCCATGCACGGTGCACGCCGGACCTCTGTGCACGGTGCAAGCTACGAGAATTTCCCCATTCCCATGCACGTTACGTCCAAAAAGCCCATTCCCGGTGCACGTGGTAAAGCATCGCCCCCCTCCCTGAACAATCCCTCTCAATGCGGTTAATGCGCATGCGCTAACATGAGGAGATTAATCAGGTCTTGAAAAACCTAACCCTAACCCTAACCCTTACCCTAACCCAAAGGATAGCATTTTTTAAAGTCAGTCCAAGATTGGCGCATGCGCATTGACAGCATTGAGAGAGATTGTTCAGCAGAGTTTTTAGTTCGTGACACCGGCATGGATTCGAACCCGTGATCCTAGGATCACCGTCAAATCCAGTGCTCTGCCACCTGCGCGCCACCCGGACACCCCCACCTTCATTGCAGTGTGACTTATAGACTCGGTGGTATACAGTGGCACATGTGATGAATGACACTCTTGTGACCAGTCAAAAAATGCCCCTACATTGCAGGTGGCTTTGCGTGACAGGTATATTCTGTTCAGGATGATAGACAAAAGGGCAGCAGAGGGTGTCCCTTATTGGGAAGTGTCCTCATATAGGAGAGTCCTCATGCTGCAGGCACCACTGTACCTGAAACGGAATGAGAGACAAAGAGGCAGAACGAAAAATCTCTGAATATATACAGTAATGAATGCATACAAATCCACTTATAATTACTGAATTCAGAAAGTAAGGGCTGCAGGGAATTCCTGTATAAGCTACTGAATGCAGAAGGTAAGGGCTACCCCCCAAAATACTCCATGAGTTGTTGCTCAATTCAGACAGTATAAGGACTGCACACACAAATCCACTTTAATGGCTGAATTCAGACAGTAGGGGCTGCGGTAAAATCCACTTTAAAACTAAATTTAGACAGAAAGGACTTCAGAAAAACCTTTGATAATGACTGAATTCAGACAATAACAAGTCGCGTAAGGCGAAAATACAATATTTAGTCAAGTAGCTGTCGAACTCACAGAATGAAACTAAACGCAATGCAACGCAGCAAGACCGTATACTCGTGGTCCACCGCTCACGGCATAGGCAGTGAAATTGACAAGAAGAGCGGGGTAGTGGTTACGCTATGCTGCATAGCACGCTTTTCTGTACCTCTCTTCGTTTTAACTTTCTGAGCGTGTTTTTAATCCAAACATATCATATCTATATATTTTTGGAATCAGGAACCGACAAGGAATAAGATGAAAGTGTTTTTAAATTGATTTCGAAAAAAAAATTTTTATAATAATTTTTATATATTTAATTTTCAGAGCTTGTTTTTAATCCGAATATAACATATTTATATGTTTTTGGAATCAGCAAATGATGGAGAATAAGATAAACGTAAATTTGGATCGTTTTATAAATTTTTATTTTTTTTTACAATTTTCAGATTTTTAATGACCAAAGTCATTAATTAATTTTTAAGCCACCAAGCTGAAATGCAATACCGAACCCCGGGCTTCGTCGAAGAGTACTTGACCAAAATTTCAACCAATTTGGTTGAAAAATGAGGGCGTGACAGTGCCGCCTCAACTTTCACGAAAAGCCGGATATGACGTCATCAAAGACATTTATCAAAAAAATAAAAAAAACGTTCGGGGATTTCATACCCAGGAACTCTCATGTCAAATTTCATAAAGATCGGTCCAGTAGTTTAGTCTGAATCGCTCTACACACACACACACACGCACACACGCACACACACACGCACACACGCACACACGCACATACACCACGACCCTCGTTTCGATTCCCCCTCGATGTTAAAATATTTAGTCAAAACTTGACTAAATATAAAAGGCGAAGAAATCCATTATTCTGACTGAATTGAGACAGAGAGGACTACAGACAAATTTAGACAATCAGTTCTGCATACACATTTCAGACCGTGCGGACTTCAGCCAGGTTTCAGACAGTAAGGACTGCAGACATATTCAGACAGGAAAGACTGCAGAAAAATTGAGACAGGATCGAGTGACTGCGGACAAATTTAAGTCAGTAAGACTGAATACAAATTCAGACAGGAGAGACTGCAGAAAAATCCAGACAGTATAATTATAAGGACTGCACACAAACTCAGACAGTATATAAGGACTGCACAAAAACTCAGAAACAAATCCAGACAGCAAAGACTGCATATTAAACTACCACCTGCATGGGCACCTCCCTTCCAAGCGGCAAGAAATGATGCACGTGTATTAATTGACCATCTTCCACCCATCTGCCCTCTACGCAAATTCCTCCGCCGTCTCATCATGTGCGGCAGCTTCTTGAAATAAGCTTGATTTATCGCCCAGACGGACTTGCCAAAAACCATCAGTTTGTGCGATGATCCATGCACGTGCGATCATCTGATCAGGCTTATGTCGGAACCTCCATCGTCTCCTGCCGTCACACACCTTCCTCCAAGACCCTCTCTACGCCCCCCCTCCCCTTTCCGGAACCCCTCCACCCCACCCAATCTATGCAAAACAGTGCCGTGCCGTCCCCGCCTTTTGTTGCCGCAACACATGGCCAAAATGGGTGTTATGAGAGAAGACAAATCTTAAAATAGAGGTAACCTTGCATATATTCTGAACAGAAATATGAGAGAGCAGAGTTTATAAAGAGGTCGGGCGAAAGTTAGGGTTAGGATAAGGGTTAAATTAGAGCTTAGAGATATGGTAAACGGGTAAGGGTTAGGATTCCAAAAGATGAAAGTCTCAAATCGCAGGACGTAATAAAAGGGGGGGGGGGGGGGAGGGGGGTAACGCTGGCACAGTAACAACTAGATTCCAAGGTGCATTTGACTCATGCATCATTCAAGCCCTCCTCTTCTTCGTCTTCTTCTTTGTTCACGGGCTAAAACTCCCACGTTCACTCATGTTTTTGCACGAGTGGGGTATTTACGTGTATGACCGTTTTTGCCCCGCCATTCAGGCAGCCATACGCCGCTTTCGGGAGAATTAAAGCCTTCAAGCGTGATACAAAGCACAAATTTGTGCATTGATTTATACCCGCAATCCCCAACACGCGTACGGTCTGATCTATCGCCGAGACGATCTGACTGAAAAGCAGAAGATTGTGCACCGATCTGACCAGTCGCATTTATCTGTTTGTGCCTCCCCCTGTACCCCCCCCCCTCCCCCTCCTCCCATCCCGCCACACCCCTCCCATGTATCAAGCCGTCCGTCAATCATTTCATAAAATAAGGTGCAGAACAGAGATGCAGCTTTTCGAGAATAGCAAAATGTGCGTGGTAAATCGTTGACACACTGATGAATTATGAACTCACACTCACACACGCACGCACGCACGCACGCATGCACGCACGCATGCCGACACACACACACACACACACACACACACACACACTGACACGTTTCATGGTCAAATAAATGATTAGAAACGGTCAATTACTACTAATCGACTAAACACACCACGATCCACATTCGCAGTCATACAAAACAGAAAGTAATTCAACAACGATGAACAGTTTAAAGTACCAGTTTATATGCAAAATCTCCCCCTCCCTTCTCGTTATCAAAATATCATGAATAAAGACCCCTTCCGAAAAGCTGACTCACAATGAGACTGAATCAACAACAGAAAAATTAAAGTTGCACGCTCATGCGCAAAAGCTGGAGTACCCAGTAATCAACTTTTTTTATAAGCTTAATTCCGTCCAGGTATCTCACGCTGCCATGACGATGACGTAGCCTCGTCACGCTTGCTCCGGTGGCGCTGTGTAGCCAACGAAGAAAGTCCGGTTCGGTTAAGCATGGCCGTGAGGTGACCACGCTGACGTAGGCCTATGTCGTCCAGGCGTAGATGTGTCGCCTCAAGTTGCCACGTGTCGTCTACTTCATGACCCACAACCAGTCTTGATACGGAGAGAGAGAGAGAGATGCTGCTAAAAGAGAACATGCTGCAGAAACTGCGCACGTGGGCTTGCAGAATCATCATCGTTAGATCAATAGCATGACCTTGTCACCCTGGCGACCCTCTCCTCCGTAATAATGTCAAATGAGTCAAACCCCAAGCATTCTGATAAGCACGCACGAATTATTTCACACTGTGTCATGGTGAACAAACCAGGAAAACATGCAAAAGATTGCTCGTTCCGAACACCCTTCTGTTACCTCGGGATGTCTTTACTCTTTTTCTGTGTGTGCGCCATGCTCGTCCGGTGATGAAAAAAATTCCAGAAAAAAAAGGAAATGTGTTGCAGCATAAACCGGCCAGATACAAGATGCCAATTAACTGCGCATCCAGACACATACAAAGAATTTGGGGGACAATAACATTGAAGAAATTACCCGTTTTTAGACCCTGCACCCAAGCTCTAATAAACCGAATAAGCGAATGATAATGCATATGGCTTCATTCGTGCATGTTAACACAAAAGCGTTTTTGTAACAGAGACAAGGTGGACTGGGTGGCCGAGTGGTAACGCACTTGTGCTCGGAAGCGAGAGGTTGCGAGTTCGACCCTGGGTCAGGGCGTTAGCTATTTTCTCCCCCCTTTCCTAACCTAGGTGGTGGTTTCAAGTGCTAGTCTTTCGGATGAGACGAAAAACCGAGGTCCCTTCGTGTACACTACATTGGGGTGTGCACGTTAAAGATCCCACGATTGACAAAAGGGTCTTTCCTGGCAAAATTGTATAGGCATAGATAAAAAATGTCCACCAAAATACCCGTGTGACTTGGAATAATAGGCCGTGAAAAGTAGGATACGCGCCGAAATGGCTGCGATCTGCTGGCCGATGTGAATGCGTGATGTATTGTGTAAAAAAAATTCCATCTCACACGGCATAAATAAATCGCTACGCCTTGAATATGTGCGCGATATAAATTGCATAAAAAAATTAAAAAAATAAAAAATCCCCACGGAATACGCGCGATATAAGCCTCATATATTATTGAAGGTGACCCATCAGTGTGCGCAGAATTGTGTTAATGAAGCGTGGCCACAACAATGACGTTTCACGGCAGGCTGTCCGCTTTATCTGAACGGCACGTACACACGGTGGCTTTGCAGTATGTGTGGTAAAACCTGACATTAATACGAGTTACCTAGATGGTATGCTGTTTTTTTTTTTTTTTAATTTTTTTTTTTAAGGAATGTAATCGATTGTTGCTGTTCAGAGTTGATCTTTCGGTCCCTGCTTTCATACTCCTTTTGCAAACTGAATCAAAAAGAGTATTTTTCTTAATTGAACAGCCATCGTCCGTACTGTCCCACCGGCCCTGGGCCCTACCTCCACCGCGTCCATCAAGCCTCGCTGTGCCTCTGTTTGTCTGTCTATCTGTCCCTTGCTCTTCCTTTCTCTCAGTCTTTCCTCGAATGCAGTCAATCTTTCGGTAAATCTTTCCTCCTTTATTTTCAAAACAAATCACATTTCAAAACCCGCGATTTTCCCTCAGTTTTGCAACTCCAGCCGTCGATCAGTTTTCTATTTTTCTCGCCTCCAGTCAGTGTAGAATGAAGACCACACTATGGTAATTTATAGAACACAATCAATGCTGTTCAGATTTACTCGTCCTTTCCCTTTTCCGCGTTCACGCCTATAACCGATCGAAAAGACTAGAACCACCGACACTGCGGTAATGGAATCAATCTACTTGAGTCGTTTACTTTCTCACTTCTCTTTTTCTACCGATCACTAGTCACCCGACTGAAAAGAGCAATAGCGTTGTTGGGGCACTATTGCTGCGACCAACGCAACGGCTAGATCTATGACTTACTTCCCTCATCTTGAGTAGTTTCCAAGTGAAAATGAGAGTTTTGCGTTGCGCTTTTCGCGTGAGTGGGGGACGTCTTGGGGAAAACTGCCTGCGTAGAGTTTACTTTTCTCTTCTGTCTCCCGCCCTTGAAGTGAATTGAAAGATCCGTGTGATTGTGAATGCAAAGCCTTGACACGAATGATTTTTTTTCTTCCATTCCTTTTTTGCACGCTTGCCAAGACTTTTTATTTTTTATTTTTCTGTCGTATTATTCTTGAGCAATAGGCCCCGTCAAATAGACGAACTCCAGAAATAACTCTGTCAGGTTTGTACTGGGTGGTGGAAGAGTGAATACTGTACCCACTGTACCCACAGTACCCACTGTACCCAAGGGATACGCGCTATATAAGCTTCATATTGATTGATTGATTGATTGATTGATTGGCTTTTCGGGAGGCGAGCTTTCTACACGTGTTTCGGACACACCCCTCGGGAAACTGGGTTTGACCATAGACCAAATACTGGCCTGGACCGCGTCACGTGACTCTTCGAGGTTACGACGCTCGACTTTCAGGGGCGCTCAGCGTCCGATTCGAAGACAGTGAAAAGAAAGCACGCTCCAGCTATTGGTGACAATGGGAGGTGACAATGAACTGGATTTTCCAAAACTCCAAACTAAACTTAGCAAAACTCATCGAAAAACATGTTCCATATGCACTTTAGCTGAGTTTATTTTAGCATTTTCAGAACTTACCTCGGCAACTTCGTCCATGTTTACAATCGACACCGGATATGACATCCCCCTGATTTCTGAAAGGCCATGTAAGCGTAGGTTCCTAAATGCGAGAGGCCGCTACCTCGTAATAGAGAGAGAGAGAGAGCGGAGAAAGAGCTAGTTGGCGGTCCAGGCCACAGGAGCTTGTATCCAATCGCCGGTCGATCATTATTTACAGTCCACTACTACGACATACTACTACTATATACTACGTGGTCCAGGCTAAATGGTCTATGGTTTGACTCACGTAAAGCAAGAGTAGTCATTATTTCACAACACATACAAACCCGACAGAGTTATTTACCAATATCGTCTAATTCTCGCGGCGAACCAGAAAAAAAGCCACAAAGTCAGGGGAAAAGAGAAAAGAATGCATCGTAGAATGTTGTCCCGTTTCTAACTGTTCACCTTTCATGACTAATTCTCTGTTTTTTGTGACCCCCACCAATCAGTGTGGTCGCCTCTATTGTTATAGAGGAACCAACGTCCGCCCCGCGCGGTTTCTAAACCCTCCTCAAGGGACCACCTACTCAGCGGATGACACGAGATTCCTGTTTGAAATGCGGGAGGGCGTGGCCGGAGAGCTTGTGAAATGCTGAATGTTTCCTGTTGACTGCGACCTCCCTGGCGGCTGGAGTCACGTGCGGATTGTCTGTCACAGTGAAACCCACATTTTAACACCCCCAATTGAGAAATTCAAGTTTTACGCCCTCACGGCAAACCGTGAGGGACATGTTGCCGGGTTTAACCCCAACTTTAACTGAGATACACAAGCGTATGCGTAGGTGGTATCGCAGCCATCTGCACTTAAGGCAGAATAACCGAGGTCTTTTACGTGCCACTGTGGAGACACGGGGTTGGGACATGGATTCCGTCTCTGAGTCTGCACATAAAGTTGACCCGTGTCCGTCCTGGCCCGGATTCGAACCCGCGACCTTAGGATCACAAGTCAGTGCTCAATCACCTGAGCTACCCGGGCCCCTCGACCCCCCAATTTAAGACTCCCTCCCTTTTAAGACCCTGTTTTCTCAGACTTTCTGTTCATAACCTGTGTAAATGTACCCCCATTCTAAGACTACCTCCTTTTTAAGACCTGATTTTCTCAGATTTTTGGAGGTCTGAAAAAGCGGCTTCCACTGTATTCGCACGGCGGCTCTTGGCAGACAAATAGCAACAGTGCTCAGTGCTTTTCAAAGTTTGCTTTTTTGTGTCAGCGCCTTGTTTTTAGGTGTAAACCATTGTATCAAAGTATCCCACTCCCGCTTCGCCTTTCTGTAATACAGTCCAACCCCCTTTTAAGACTTCAAAAAATCTGACAAAATCGGGTCTTTAAAAGGAGGGAGTCTTAAAACGGGTAATTTTTACAGAAGTTATAAATAGAAAGTCTGAGAAAACAAGGTCTTAAAAAGGAGGGAGTCTTAAATTTGGGGGTCTTAAAAGGGGGGTTCCACTGGAGTGATATATTAAGTCTAAGGCATTGAATACTTCGATCGTCTGGGCCTGTCGCGGTATTTTGATATAACCATA
This sequence comes from Littorina saxatilis, assembly GCF_037325665.1. NCBI lineage: Eukaryota > Metazoa > Mollusca > Gastropoda > Littorinimorpha > Littorinidae > Littorina > Littorina saxatilis. The sequence goes on along the minus strand of NC_090245.1, from coordinate 8,902,531 downwards.
ACGCAACGACATCTAAAGAAAGTTCTTTAGATGTCGTTGCCATCTCACACGGCATAAATAAATCCCTGCGCCTTGAATATGTGCGCGATATAAATTGCATAAAAAAAATAAAAATAAAAATCCCTGCGCTTAGAACTGTACCCACGGAATACGCGCGATATAAGCCTCATATTGATTGATTGATTGATAACGTATTCGTCCGAGTGTACAAACGCTTTTAGTAAAAATGTCATGCTGATGGCGTAGCTGGAGACTATCCTTGCTTTCGTGATATATAGCACTCACTTTGATACAAAATCTTCCAAGGTCAATCCAGTTCCGGTAGTTTTCTCAAGAACTAATGCGGTTTTGTTGTTACATTTAGTCAAGTTAACATAGAGGGGGAATCGAGACGAGGGTCGTGGTGTATGTGTGTGTGTGTGTGTGTGTGTGTGTGTGTGTGTGTGTGTGTGTGTGTAGAGCGATTCAGACCAAACTAATGGACCGATCTTTATGAAATTTTACATGAGAGTTCCTGGGAATGATATTCCCGGACATTTTGTTTTTCGATAAATACCTTTGATGACGTCATATCCGGCTATTTGTAAAAGTTGAGGCGGCACTGTCACACCCTCATTATTTTTTAATCAAATTGATGGAAAATTTGGCCAAACAATCTTCGACGAAGGCCGGACTTCGGTATTGCATTTCAGCTTGGTGGCTTAAAAATTAATTAATGACTTTGGTCATTAAAAATCAGAACATTGTAAAAAAAATTTTTTTTTATAAAACGATCTAAATTTACGTTCATCTTATTCTTCATTTTCTGATTCCAAAAACATATAAATATGTTATATTTGGATTAAAAACAAGCTCTGAAAATTAAAAATATAAAAACTATGATGAAAATTAAATTTTCGAAATCAATTTAAAAACACTTTCATCTTATTTCTTGTCGGTTCCTGATTCCAAAAACATATAGATATGATATGTTTGGATTAAAAACACGCTCAGAAAGTTAAAACGAAGAGAGGTACAGAAAAGCGTGCTATCCTTCTCAGCGCAACTACTACCCCGCTCTTCTTGTCAATTTCACTGCTTTTGCCATGATCGGTGGACTGACGATGATACGAGTATACGGTCTTGCTGAAAACTTGCATTGCGTTCAGTTTCATTCTGTGAGTTCGGCAGCTTGACTAAATGTTGTATTTTCGCCTTACGCGACTTGTTAGTATATTATTTTTGAACGCCCATAGGTATAGTGTCTGGCAGGTAAGTTCCCACGCGTGTATTCTTTGGTGACGTAGAGCAAGAAAAGTAGTTTTTACAAATCACAAAACTGCCAGGAGTCTGGACTACCCTATAACACGTGTCTTCGTAGCCTTGATTTAATATGGAACATCGTAAATCGAAGAGCTACAACACGTAAGTAGATGTAGCCAAATGCAAAACTGGCTACTTAAACATACAATTGTGAAAAAAGCACCGTACACCACCTGAAATTAAAGGAGTGGACGAGTGCACTACAAGGAAATAATGCTACTCCTATTGTCTTTCTTTCTATTATTGTATCATGTCCCCCCCCCCCCCCCCCCGAAAGCGGCGTACGGCTGCCTAAATGGCGAGGTAAAAACAGTCATACGCGTAAAAAAACCGGGCACTCGTGCAAAAAAAAGCACACACGAGTGTCCGCGGGAGTTTCAGCCCATGGACGCAGACGAATAAGAATAAGAATAAGAATAAGAATAAGAATACTTTATTATCTCATAGAGAAAATCAGGCTAAACTTGGATAAATGTAAATCTCCTTTAAAACCAATACTGCAATACCACGGAACAACGTTTGTCTAGAGCCACTGGACTCTGTGTCGGCTGGTGTCAGACTGACATGGGTGTCAACAGCTTGACATGATCAGTGTCAGCGGCAGACTGTGTGGTGTGTCGTTAGCATACTTGGCTGTCTGGATGTCTGGGTAAAGGCGAGATGGCATAATTATGTATAATTTTCTTTTTAATTGATGGTTTTAAGATTACTTTTATCTTTCTTTTTGTTGTTTTCTTCTCTTTCGATCTCTCTCAATCAATCAATCAATCAATGAGTCTTATATCGCGCATATTCCGTGGGTACAGTTCTAGGCGCTCTGCAGTGATGCCGTGTGAGATGAAATTTTATACGGCCAGTAGATTGCAGCCATTTCGGCGCATACTTACCTTTCACGGCCTATTATTCCAAGTCACACGGGTATAGGTAGACAATTATTAACTGTGCCTAAGCAATTTTGCCAGGAAAGACCCTTTTGTCAATCGTGGGATCTTTAACGTGCACACCCAACGCTCCTCTTTCTCTCTCTCTCTCTCTCTCTCCC
>NC_090245.1:8879160-8899987 GCF_037325665.1 Littorina saxatilis | reverse complement strand
TTACATCAGCCTCAAACTTGTCATTACTCAACCTGCATTTAATAGTGTGCTTCTTTGGTTTGCAAAAACCTAAAACCAATAAATAAATAACCTTCGGTGGTGGATTGGGCACTGCAAACAATGTCGGGACAGCATTCCACACAAGTGATCCTCTCTGCAGGATTGTTTTACTGGTTGGCCTCAAAGTGATCAGTACAAAGCTTGAGACCTTGAACAGCAGCTGGCTGCAGCTTTTCAAAGTCCTCTCGCCTTGTGAATTGCATCCATATTCTGCACCTAGTTTGACAATAAAAACAACAATGTTATTGTTAAACTAAGCAAAAAGGAAAGACAAAGAAAGCTAAATCAGATCTTCAGTCTAAATCTAACGCTCTGCCTGAACGCAAAACGGATGAGTGATGTACCTTTGTACTGTAGTTTTCCCGTAAGCAAGGTTTGATAAAGGTTTCGGCAAATATGCCCACGGGTTTGTCATCAAGTGTAAACTGTTGTTTTGTACTGACTGCTGACTCACACTCACAGTCGTAAGTACTCGCTGACGCTGTAGTCTACTGAGTGAGTTGACTCGAGCCATTGCATTCTCATTCTGAAGAAGGTAAACCTGATGAAATAATCACTGCACAACCCACCTTTTTATATTTAGTCAAGTTTTGACTAAATATTTTAACATCGAGGGGGAATCGAAACGAGGGTCGTGGTGTATGTGCGTGTGTGTGTGTGTGTGTGTGTGTGTGTGTGTGTGTGTGTGTGTGTGTGTGTGTGTAGAGCGATTCAGACTAAACTACTGGACCGATCTTTATGAAATTTGACATGAGAGTTCCTGGGTATGAAATCCCCGAACGTTTTTTTCATTTTTTTGATAAATGTCTTTGATGACGTCATATCCGGCTTTTCGTGAAAGTTGAGGCGGCACTGTCACGCCCTCATTTTTCAACCAAATTGGTTGAAATTTTGGTCAAGTACTCTTCGACGAAGCCCGGGGTTCGGTATTGCATTTCAGCTTGGTGGCTTAAAAATTAATTAATGACTTTGGTCATTAAAAATCTGAAAATTGTAAAAAAAAATAAAAATTTATAAAACGATCCAAATTTACGTTTATCTTATTCTCCATCATTTGCTGATTCCAAAAACATATAAATATGTTATATTCGGATTAAAAACAAGCTCTGAAAATTAAATATATAAAAATTATTATAAATTTTTTTTTCGAAATCAATTTAAAAACACTTTCATCTTATTCCTTGTCGGTTCCTGATTCCAAAAATATATAGATATGATATGTTTGGATTAAAAACACGCTCAGAAAGTTAAAACGAAGAGAGGTACAGAAAAGCGTGCTATCCTTCTCAGCGCAACGAATACCCCGCTCTTCTTGTCAATTCCACGGGCACTGCCTTTGCCACGGGCGGTGGAGTGACGATGCTACGAGTATACGGTCTTGCTGCGTTGCGTTGCGTTCAGTTTCATTCTGTGAGTTTGACAGCTACTTGACTAAATATTGTATTTTCGCCTTACGCGACTTGTTTCTTCTGTAGGGAACTTGTGGAAAGTTTTCCCGAAGCAGCTCTGTTTGTAACGGGCGTTCTTGCAACAAAACGCCGAGCACAATTATTTACCACCACCTCGCACACGATCGGTACCTACGCGATCCGCCATTTTGTTTTCGCCGCCAGCATGTGACTAGGGACGATAACCCACAAACACTTTTTCGCATTTTCTTCGCAAGTTCCACGTCTTCCTTTTGTACAGTGTTTGACCAAGACCATCATGGGACAAGAGAGACCATACATTTGGATCTACAGATCCAGAGCATGAATTCGTCTCTGCTTCAGAAGCCACAATAATCACAACTAAACTAGATTTATGTAGAGTGTTGGAGGGAAACTGAGATATGTGACGTAAACGTTCCGCTTCTTGATAATAAATCTCCTTTCTCATTAATCACATTTATTTCTTTATCAAGATTACATTTCGGATAAGGAGCACTTTCACGTACATACTGTACACTATATAAGATAAGTATATTATTGATTTGATGGTACAGAGTAAAGAGGGTATTTTCCCCCTTGATAAACAGTTGTCAAATTATCTGCCTTTAGATCTGGAAATCATGCGTCAGTTTTAATGTTGAAAAGTAGCTGAGTTTTACATTTCTTTGTTCATACATTACTGCTGATCCTCATGTCATCGCGCTGCAAACTGTCAAGAAGAGGCAGCCTAACCCAAACATTCAGAACACTTACTCAGAAACTGAATCAGTTCAGTTTCAAAACAGCACCAGGCGAATTAAAATCAAAACCAGACAGCTCCTAAGACGAGATTTCCGCCGAAATGTCCGAGACCGAGTCACATAATTGGAAAAGGGAGATTGGAACTAGCGTAAGGGAACTCGAAGAAAGTGCTTGGCAAACCAGGATGGCAACGAAGCAAGAACAAGTTGATCTGGAAACGGAAATTTGCATCGACGCGCGGAAAACGGAGAAAATCGTTTCCGAAGCAAAAACTGTGTCTGGAGTAGCTCGGCCTGAGGAAAACGGCGTGAACGTTATTACCAAGAATCTGGTGGACGTTTGTAATGCAGAGGAACAGGATTTACGCGAGACCTTTGGGATTAAGACTGAGAAAGACCTGTCGGAAAGGGAACTAAGCAACGGTCAAGGAGAAGTTGCAGCGGACGGTACCAATGGAGAAACGTCAGTCGTAAGTATCAAGGTCGAAGAGGATGCTCTGGTTCGAGAATATCACCACGACTTTAAGACGACCCGAAAAGGCAGTTTGAAAACAGAAGCTTCAGTAAAAGTAATGAAAACTGAGCATGAAAGGGATGAGAGTATGAGAGCGCAAATGTACACAAATCCGAGAGAGTCAGAAAGAAGCACGTTTGAAATAAAAATCGAACCAAACGGTGTGAAAAATGAGTTAGGGGATCATAACTTATGGTCACTCGGGCACGGCACTCTGGCAAGAGACACTGTATATGGCAAAATGGACAGCTACAATAACCTCAGCACAAAAACGGAAATCGATGAGCTCGTGCACCAAACCAGAGGCTCGTCGCCAACAGATAGGCACGGTTGGCTGGAATGCTGAAATGCCTGATTGCATGAGGATCAAGAGCAGCCCCACATTGAAAACGGACGTCGCAGCCGCATGCTTAGGCCAAAAAAAAAAGGTCTGTTTACGGTAACATAGGCCCAAAAAATAGGGTCGGTAGGTCGGGATTTTTTTTTTTTTTTTTTCCCAAAAAACCATATTTTTACATTATTTTGCCAAAAAAAACAAAAAAAACAAAATTTTTTTCCCCCAAATGCCAAAAAAAAGTCTAGGGTCGCGCGAAAAAAATAGGGTCGGTCGGGTTACCGTAAACAGACCTTTTTTTTTTTTTGGCCTTAAAGTCTGAAACTGACAATGTGACAGCACAGATGGACACTGAACGGCTTTGGTTTCCTACGCGAGCCATTTTTGATGGTGACATCTCATCAGAATTAGTATTGAAAATATCGCCTGTGCGACTAGTTTTTGAACCAACTACTGTAATTGAGGCACAGGGGATTGGCTCTTTGAAAATGGAAACAGATGGGGAAACACAGGTAGTAGGCGTGTTAAAAGACAACTCAAGTTTGATGATGTTCAGGCATGGTGAAATAGGTTCAGACAACGCTGTTTCCCCAATGTGTGTTGAAGAAAGCAATATTGCCGAAGAATGTCAAACGGAAGCAGAGGCAACAGCAGCAGTAGATCATGACAACGCTATCGCTAGGATACATGCAGAAGACGACATCGTTGAAGAAAATGACGAAGATTGGATTGAAGGAAAACTGGCCACAATGTCAACTGAGAACACTTTTGGCGAAGAAAATTGGAGAGAAACCCCAGATTTGGTTGACAGTAACAAACTACCTGAAAATCCTAACCGTAAGGGGGTCCCACTGAAAACCACAGCTGACAGACAAGAACTAATAGCTCAGCGAAGTAGCAAAAAACACAAAAGGAAACGGTTCCCAAAGCAACAAGAAAGCGAGAAAATTCGAAAGACAACCGGCAAAGTGCCGCCCCACGAGCAGTTTGCTCAATTCCCCAGTAAAATGCGCGAAAAAGTTGACGCGAAGAAACGAAGCTGTCAAAAGCACACCAAACAGCATGAAGACAAACCAGAACAGAGTCTTCGGCGTGAGAAGAAACCAAGCCTCGAAATGCACACCAAACAAAATGAAGACAAACCAGAAGAAAGACTTCGGCGTGAGAAGAAACCAAGCCTCCAAATGCACACCAAACAAAATGAAGACAAACCAGAAGAGAGTCTTCGGTGTGAGAATAAATCAAGCCTCCAAATGCACACCAAACAAATTGAAGACAAACCAGAAGAGGGACTTCATTGTGAGCAGCCACCTGAAGAAACATCAGAGGTAGCTGCTGCCTCAAGACAAAATAAAAAATGCAGAACTTACACAACACGGCATCCTTGCCCAGTCTGCGGAAAGGTTTACCTGAAGAGACTTTGGTTCGATAAACACGTTGCGCTACACAAGGACGACTTGGCGCTTTTGGTTCCACGAACCGACATCGCCGGTGGTATCGTCGAGGACCAAGGCACACGCCTAGGAGAAGCAAAGCTGCCCCCCATCAAGAACTACCTTTGCTACGGGTGCGGGAAAGCTTACAGCAAGCCTTGCCATCTTCTGAAACACGAAATGAGTCACGTCTCTGCGGAACACAAGCCTTACACGGTCAGTGCAACACACCGCACAGGGAAAGCGGAGCACCAGTGTCACATATGCGGCAAGATGTATGGCGAGGCCTATCTACTATATAATACTGGTAGGATTTTCGGTGGTTTTTCGATTCCTGTCACCAAACCGCGCGGATTTGTGCCTTCTCCTTCGGTTGCTATGCCAACGTGACCCAGGAAATCGATTCCGCTAGGTCCCGACTTCCAATTTTGTCCACGAACAAAGTTTGAAGAGGTTTGTCTCGCAAATTTGAGTAGACAACAGTGAACTTTGACCTGAACTTTGACATCGCGGCGAAAGAGATCTGTGATTGGTTCTTCTTCAACTTTCGGTTCGACTAAACACGCGACCGCACCTCAGACGAACCTAGCTGTGTGTTTTATTTCTCTACCCCAGACGAACCTAAAATAATAAGAAGATAGATAGATCTGTTTATCTGTTAATGGAACTCCAAAATATTCCATAGATTTGTTTACTAAATAGTTCGAAACATTATCACCTGATAAGTCGCCGTATAACCTTATAGGTTCCAGCGACTAAATATTTTCCCCCGGTGCAACCATAGACATGTACGTCATCATGATCTCCCCTTAATTTGACCGTTATTTTGGCTGTCTTAGTGAAATGGTAAGATATATCTCTATGTTTTTTACATGTAAGTGTTCGGAAAAAATACAGTTATAGCAGTTATGTACAAAAATAAGCAGCATATGCTCTTTTCGCCAAAGTAAAGTCCTTTTTTCTTCTGGTTTCTTATATGTGTCACAGCACACCGCAAGCTTTTAGGCGAATAGCAAGTGAGTGGTATATATATATCATCAATTTTATAGTAGGTAACGGTGTAAATTAGTTGCCATGTTCATGTCCATTATACGTTTTCCATATGTGTGTTGCTTGATGATGCTTGATGCCATGTATGTATGTGTGTACATGACTTTAAATAAGCATGGATGGATGTGTGCACTCGATTGTGTGTGTGTGAACCATGTATATATTTTCTGTTGTCAATGTTGTCAATTACATATGTTATACTATGCGTTTGAATCATTAAGTATTTTAGACGTCATACTTTTTTTCGTATCTTCACGATGGCTTTTTACCCGTTTAAATTTTAATGCTTCCAACTTTCAAAGCGCTGCACGGCTGGGAAGAGATGCGCACTTTTATCACTGTTGTTCATGTTGACGTAATCATGGATTCATGCAAACGTCATACCTGCTGTATTTTATTTTGTTTGTTTGTATAGTCGCGTGCGGTCGCGCAGTCTTTTTGGTCAGTTCCGATTACCTCCCATTGATGCGAAAACCTATATGACTGTTTTTTGTTATTTTTCTCTCTGTTAATTCACCAGTGGCTATGTAACATGTGTTATACCTTATAGGTTCCAGCGACTAAATATTTTCCCCCGGTGCAACCATAGACATGTACGTCATCATGATCTCCCCTTAATTTGACCGTTATTTTGGCTGTCTTAGTGAAATGGTAAGATATATCTCTATGTTTTTTACATGTAAGTGTTCGGAAAAAATACAGTTATAGCAGTTATGTACAAAAATAAGCAGCATATGCTCTTTTCGCCAAAGTAAAGTCCTTTTTTCTTCTGGTTTCTTATATGTGTCACAGCACACCGCAAGCTTTTAGGCGAATAGCAAGTGAGTGGTATATATATATCATCAATTTTATAGTAGGTAACGGTGTACATTACTTGCCATGTTCATGTCCATTATACGTTTTCCATATTACATATGTGTCATTTAATTGTGTGTTGCTTGATGCCATGTATGTATGTGTGTGTGTACATGACTTTAAATAAGCATGGATGTGTGCACTCGATTGTGTGTGTGAACCATGTATATATTTTCTGTTGTCAATTACATATGTTATACTATGCGTTTGAATCATTAAGTATTTTAGACGTCATACTTTTTTTCGTATCTTCACGATGGCTTTTTACCCGTTTAAATTTTAATGCTTCCAACTTTCAAAGCGCTGCACGGCTGGGAAGAGATGCGCACTTTTATCACTGTTGTTCATGTAGACGTAATCATGGATTCATGCAAACGTCATACCTGCTGTATTTTATTTTGTTTGTTTGTATAGTCGCGTGCGGTCGCGCAGTCTTTTTGGTCAGTTCCGATTACCTCCCATTGATGCGAAAACCTATATGACTGTTTTTTGTTATTTTTCTCTCTGTTAATTCACAAGTGGCTATGTAACATGTGTTACAGAATTGCACCGGTGTAAGGGTTAACATTTTATTTGTCACCAAGAGAATATAATTCATTATATGCGGGATAATGTGCGGGGGAGGGGGGGGGGGAGGGGTGCAAACAACATTTTCACAAGCACATAACCAACAAAATGACATCGCATGCGCAGCACACAAAGTGCGTAGCACGGGTACCACTAGTCAAGTTATTATTCACCTTCGGCGACACACCGGTGAAAGGCCGTACAAATGTGACCAGTGTCAAGCCGCGTTTCCTCGGAACTCGGAGAGGCTGCTGCACATACGCACAAAACATAGCAAAGAGAAGCCGTATAAGTGCGATGTCTGTCCCGCAGCCTTCGTTCGCAAAGATCTGCTCACCTATCACTGCCTGACTCACAACGGGGAAAAGCCCTATGCGTTTCGTTTTTGCTCAGCTGGATTCACCCACTCCAGGAACAGGCAGGTGCACGAGAGTAGACGACACGCTAGAGAAATACTGTATCAGTGTTCCGTCTGTAGCGCAAATTTCCTTGTCAAGGGCCACCTGAAAGCGCACGCCATCGCTTGGCACACTGGCGAAGATGGTCTTTCACGCACTGTAGAGAAACCATACTCGTGTACAGAATGTTCCGCGCCATTCCTTCGTTATATTTGCCTGCAAAAACATATGAGGAACCAACACTCGGCTAGAAGACTGTACAAATGTTCTCGCTGTACTGAAAAGTTTACCTCAAAGAGCGAACTGAGCGTGCATGCCAAGTCACACATCGGCGAGAAACCTTTTTCGTGTGTAAAATGTTCGGCTTCGTTTAGTCTGAAGGCCTTCCTCGACAACCATATGGCCAAGAAGCACGACGGAATCTAATACGACTACCTCAGAATACCTTTTTTTCCAAGACGTAGCACGACCTAGGGTTTTAGTTTTATATTTGCCTATGGTTCCTGATAACAAATGCATTGATGGGGGATGGGGATGGACTCAGTAACAGATCTTCTGACCCACTTCCCAATCTTCTGACCAACGAGCAGACGTTTGGAGATTCGCGAGCTTATCATCGTCGCCACGCGTGATTCCTGTTACGAGCAGAACCCGCGGTTTTTGAACAGCATAGCTTGCATTCTGTTTAGGTAGGAGGCATCCGTGTTTGGTGTTTTTTTCATCCTCTAACTTTTGTTTGTGAATTTCAATTTTTTTTTTTTTTTTTTAGAAACTACCGTTCCTTGGCCATGTCGTAGGTCAGATATGGAGTTTGACTTGAGCTGTTTGGTTTGAAGTGTTTTAAATCGAACTGTTGGTTTTGAAGTGATTTAATTTGAATTCCAGTTTTGAAGTTTTCCCGTTCTCAGCACAGATTTGCATTGAGTTACCCTGTTTTCTCTCTCCTACCTATTCTCTTATTGTCTTTCTTCTGTCAGAAAAGTGTTGCTGTATTGTGACGCGCAGATTAGCGGTTGATTTTGTTTGCTTTAGAAATTGTTTCCTAAAAATCAAAGAAAAAGAATACAAATTGTAACAGTTCCCAATTTGTGGCTGTGCTAATGTGTCTTTGACTTGATTGGTGTCGGAGTCTGGGTATTGTGACGTAATGCAAGTTATTCATTCGCTTAGCTGTGAATACACCAAGAAGCGTCCCACGCACTGAACATTATTTCAACACTTTTAAATGCAGCGATACAAAACAAGTTCTACTCTTGTGTTTTCAAGGGACAAAAACAGGCACCAGAAACGTTGTTCTTGCTCAACTTACTTTTTATTTTAAAGTTTAAAAAAAAAAGGAAAGATATCGCCACTAGAGCCACACACAATAGCAAGCCAAGCCAAGTACACTTACAAAGCGACACTTTTTAGGCGCACAGAGAGAAAGCGTGAAGAGTGACAGCGGACGTAAGTGTGTCGGTAATGCTTTTCGCACGTGCTCTGGACATTAATGAGGGCTATAAAACACAAGACAGTGGCCTTGCAGTTGCATTCATGGTCCCCCCACCCCCCCTGGTTCAGATGTAAGCCCGCGGCGTGCAAGTGCGAACACAAAAAACGGGGAAAAAAATCTCTCTCTCTCTCTCTCTCTCTCTCTCTCTCTCTCTCTCTCTCTCTCTCTCTCTCTCTCTCTCTCTCTCTCTCTCTCTCTGTGTCTCGCTCTCTTCCACTTTCTCTCTCACACACACGCACGAGCGCACGCAGGCACGCACAAAAGCACACACACAAACACGCGCACGAGCACGCACACACACACACACACATAGACGCACACATACACACACACACACACACACACACACACACACACACACACACACACACACACTACAGAAAGATCAATTGGCATGTCGACTATTACGTACTTTTAAGATGTGTTAACAATGTTACAATAAAGCTAATGTTCAGATATCGCATCGCTATTCCGGCTCATATCAAAATACCCCCATCAGAAAAATTAATGGTCTATTTATCTCTCTGATACTGAGCGTCACTGAGGGATCAAAGGCGTATCATCAAACCGATGAAGTCTCAAAGCACAGAGAAAAAGGCGTATTCCTGTGCTTTCATCCAAAGTCCACCACAACACAGCGAATGACTTCTATGTCGAGATCACCCTCAAAGGGAGGGCATTAATGACACTTCAGTCGGTCTACAAACGAATTAGATCACAAGCACACATTTCTTTTATGATCAAACCACCATCTGTTACAGAGAAGGGAAACTGGATTACCGGAACCTTCCTGCGAACACTTAAAAGATCGGGATTAAGTGGTCGACAATGCTGCGTTACAATTAAATCACTATTGTACGATGTGATGAGGCTTGGCTGAGTGATAGTGGGGGAGAGGGTGCAGAGAAGGCCGGATAGGGGAGGGTGTGAATGTGGGTGGGGTGGGTGTTAGGGGTCGGTAGGAGCAGAACTGATGAGATAAAACAATAACCGGCGCAAAGAACCCGAGAGAAACTAACAGTGAGCGACAAGTATGAAGGAGTCTCGGTCTTGTCTTACCGGCCCGGTTTCAACGGACAAGAAATGAGAAGTATTAATCAACGGAAATGTCTTGCCCAAATCATATTTCTTCTTCTTTTTCTGCGTTCATGGGCTGAAACTCCCACGTACACTCGTGGTTTATGCACGAGTGGGTTTTTACGTGTATGGCCGTTTTTACCCCGCCATTTAGGCAGCCATACGTCGCTTTCGGGGGATGCATGCTTGGTATTTTCTTGTTTCTATAACACAACGAACTCTCGGGTCTTTTCCGTGCGCACTTGGTCTTGTGCTTGCGTGTACACACGAAGGGGGATAAGTCACTAGCAGGTCTGTACATACGTTGACCTGGGAGATAGAAAAAATCTCCACCCTTAACGTGACCCACCAGGCGCGGCTAGGATTCGAACCCCCGACCTTTTGCTCGGGAGGCAAACGTCTTATCCACTCGGCCCGTCACCCGAATCATATAACATATGCCAAACAGATTAAATAAAACAAGAGAGCCGGCGAAGCATTTGGAAAGAGGCTAAAAGTAACTTGTTTACAATGACTAAGTTCAGTGAGTGCATACACGTGACATGATAAAGTGTTGTACGTACGATATGATTTATCTTTCAGCCGCACAAAGAGGATATTCATCCTGTGTGTTTCTTTTGAATGTCCACAACTTGACAAACAACGGCTAAAATTTTGTTTGCTACTTCAAAGTTATTAGTCTTTTAATCTACAAAGACCTTAGAACATGACTAAAAACGGAATTGTTCATTGTACCATCATAATTCTCAATGAAAATATTCAACACTTGTGAAAAATCGCTGGTAAACATAATACAGGCATGCGATTATGAAAGCGTACAAACAATCTGAAAGCCTAAAAACATGACCGCCCCCCCCCCCCCCTCCGCAAATTTGTTGTTTAAACAAAATATGCAATGAAGTTCAATCTATAGAGATCAGAAGAATGAAATGCGGGAAATCCGGCTACTTAGATTTACATCAATCAATCAATCAATATGAGGCTTATATCGCGCGTATTCCGTGGGTACAGTTCTAAGCGCAGGGATTTATTATTTTATTTTTATTTTTTAACTTTTTTTATGCAATTTATATCGCGCACATATTCAAGGCGCAGGGATTTATTTATGCCGTGTGAGATGGAATTTTTTTACACAATACTGCATCACGCATTCACATCGGCCAGCAGATCGCAGCCATTTCGGCGCATATCCTGCTTTTCACGGCCTATTATTCTAAGTCACACGGGTATTTTGGTGGACATTTTTATCTATACAATTTTGCCAGGAAAGACCCTTTTGTCAATCGTGAGATCTTTAACGTGCACACCCCAATGTAGTGTACACGAAGGGACCTCGGTTTTTCGTCTCATCCGAAAGACTAGCACTTGAACCCACCACCTAGGTTAGGAAAGGGGGGGAGAAAATTGCTAACGCCCTGACCCAGGGTCGAACTCGCAACCTCTCGCTTCCGAGCGCAAGTGCGTTACCACTCGGCCACCCAGTTTTTTTTTACATAATGATATTGGTACAGTTGTATAAGAACTGACTTTGGGAGGAAACATGAGATCCTGAATATTGGTGAATTTATGTCATGGTGTGGACGGAAGGAGAGGGGGATGATAGCGGACGTACTTTCTTGACATTTGGATGTATCAGGGATTTGGATGTATCAGGGGTGGCGCGTGGAAGATGCAGTCCGAAAAAATCTGAACAATTGAGCAACAAAAGATAACAAATCTGTAACTTCAGTTTTGCCATGATTTCTGTACAGACGTTCTATTCTTTTTACACGCACGCACGTATGCACGCACGCACGCTCGTACGCACGCACACGCACGCACGCATGCACACACACACACACACACACACAAGCAGTGCTATCCTTTGCCCATTACCCAAGACAATTCACCCCTCCCCTTCACCCCTCCCCTTCACCCCTTCCCGCATGAAAGCAGACACCAGCGTCATCTCCATTCCCAAGACGGGCGGGGTCCAACGAGATCAGAGAACCAACAAGCAAGCTGCAGACACACAGACAATGCAAACACCTAGCATGTGGCGCAGCGTTTTGACCGGAGGGTTTGTGCACACACTGAACTTGTTTTCATCCAACTCAGTCATTCGATTGACTGCAGTGTCCGCCTTCTTCTTCTTCTTCTTCTCCTTGTCGATCGACTTTTACACTGGATTCCAGCTCTGGAGATGAGGCTGGTAGCCTTCTGTAGAGCCTCCACGGGTCCGTCAGTACAGCCACGGACTTACATTGGTACAGCTTCTCTTGGATATTCAAACAGCTGCTCACTGCTTCTGACCATCGATAGTCAGCTGCAGTAGAAAATTCGCATTTTTTTTTATTTTGTTAGATATCATTCTGTGTATTTTTATTCCTTCACAAAGTCGACATGGGTTCGATGTGAATAAGTTTTGGCCTTGAATATACCTACTTTCTACGTTAACCAAGGTGTAAATCCACATAGATCTGTCTAGGGTTTTACATGGGAAGAAAGCATCATACCACGTTGGCACTTGCCACCACCCTGCAGCCTGGCTGCTGCTTTCTGTTTCGAGTGGGATATTTTTAGTTGATGCTGGTACTGGTACCGGTGTCAATCTGTGGAATCAATTCATCAAAAAGGAATCAGCCAGGCCGAGTGTTGAGTCTTAACATGTGTCCAAGTGGAATAATGTTCCTATCCCATGTAAAAGCCTGAACAACAGATCTGTGGTGCTTTGCATAATCGTTTCCAAACAACGTACACTCTCACATCTACACATTAGGATAAGATTTTATATAGTCCATGAGGGTAACCTCACAGAAATTCGGGCTGCTTTCTCCCTGGGGAAAGCGAGCTGCCATACAGTATACGGCGCTACCCATTTTTTATATTTAGTCAAGTTTTGACTAAATATTTTAACGTAGAGGGGGGAATCGAGACGAGGGTCGTGGTGTATGTGTGTGTCTGTCTGTCTGTCTGTCTGTGTGTGTGTGTAGAGCGATTCAGAGTAAACTACTGGACCGATCTTTATGAAATTTGACATGAGAGTTCCTGGGTATGATATCCTCAGACGTTTTTTTCGTTTTTTTTTATAAATGTCTTTGATGACGTCATATCCGGCTTTTCGTGAAAGTTGAGGCAGCACTGTCACGCCCTCATTTTTCAACCAAATTGGTTGAAATTTTGGTCAAGTAATTTTCGACGAAGCCCGGACTTCGGTATTGCATTTCAGCTTGGTGGCTTAAAAATTAATTGATGACTTTGGTCATTAAAAATCTGAAAATTGTAAAAAAAAATAAAAATTTATAAAACGATCCAAATTTACGTTCATCTTATTCTCCATCATTTTCTGATTCCAAAAACATGTAAATATGTTATATTTGGATTAACAACAAGCTCTGAAAATTAAATATATAAAAATTATTATCAAATTTTTTTTTTCGAAATCAATTTAAAAACACTTTCATCTTATTCCTTGTCGGTTCCTGATTCCAAAAACATATAGATATGATATGTTTGGATTAAAAACACACTCAGAAAGTTAAAACGAAGAGAGGTACAGAAAAGCGTGCTATCCTTCTCAGCGCAAGGAATACCCCGCTCTTCTTGTCAATTCCACTGGCACTGCCTTTGCCACGGGCGGTGGAGTGACGATGCTACGAGTATACGGTCTTGCTGCGTTGCGTTGCGTTCAGTTTCATTCTGTGAGTTCGACAGCTACTTGACTAAATGTTGTATTTTCGCTTTACGCGACTTGTTTTGTTTGTTCCTGCATGCGTGTATTCATGTTTCCAAGCCCTGAGACTTTATGCCGTGTGAGATGGAATTTTTTGACTCACATGCGAAGCAAAAGTGAGTCTATGTACTCACCCGAGTCGTCCGTCCGTCCGTCCGTCCGTCCGTCCGTGTCACGTTTCAATATATCACTTAAGGTGATTATGAACCGGTTAATTACTACTAATTAACTAACCACACCACGATCCACTCTCGCAGTCATACAATTAAATAGAGTCAACAAAAGTATAAGTTTCAGACGCCTGTTTATGTATAAACTCGCCACCTCCCTCGAGCCTTCACTCAAAATATGTTCCTTTTACGTTCTCAACACGTAAAAAACCCGTGGTCACTGACAAAATGCCAGTAGTATATAGAAAATTATAGTAACACGCTGATCCCGTGTAAATACAGTCAAATGAGAATGTTCTGTTCGAAAAGCTCTAGTTCATGCAGGGGTCACACACCCCACGTTGTCACTACTCCAATGTAATCACAGATAAGAAAAGACAACGGTGGTCAACGGGGTGCGTAAGACATGGTGCACTTAGCTTTCTTTCTGTATGCTGGTTAGCCGGTATGCTGGTTAGCCGGGTTGCTGGTTAGCCGGTTTGCTGGTTAGCCGGTTCGCTGGTTAGCCGGTCTGCTGGTTAGCCGGTCTGCTGGTTAGCCGGTCTGCTGGTTAGCCGGTTAGCGTAGCTTCCTCAGGTCCCAGCTCCAACGTCTGCAGCTAGCAGTGTCCCGCCAAAGGCAGCCGTGCAGCGGTTACAGGAACACGAAATGACACGAACGAAGGCTGCAAACAGAAAGCATCGGTGCACTAAACATGTCAGCTACCCCTCACCCACCACCTTAAAACATGTCATCTTTAAATATCTCATCGAGCACGTGGGCCTGCACAAAACGGACTTTTTACAACAACAAAACAGCCATTTTCCGTCCTTCTCTCCCTATCTGCAAAAACCATATACAGATTAGTATTTTAGCGTCACAGAGAGTAAATTATGCGCTAACCTGGAAAGAACAACAGAGAGTATTTCATTCCACAACACAGACTCATCAACAGCGTTAAATAATGATTTATTACCTCAAAAGCCTATGGTTGTAACACTCTCATGGAAGCAAAATCCGCTTCCTCCCTGGAACAGCCTCTGTTCGTCAACAGTGACCAAAAACGTCCAGAACCCCTTGTCGAATCCTTATGCGAAAGCCATCGCCGACGAAGGAAAGTTGACGACTTGTCCTCAGCAAAATACGTGGCAGTGAGAAAGAAATAACTCGTGGAAGTTCCCCTAGAGTGCCGAATATAATATTCGGTGAAAAACCATCATACTCTAGAAACTGAATATTAGATCCTTCCCCTTCTGCCGCTGGGTGTCAAGTGCCCCGTACTCGTGTCTCTGTCAGACAACCTAGCCAAATACACGTGACTGACCTTGTCACAAAACCAGTCCAGCTATACACAATTTTGCCTCCCCAAGCAGAAAAAAGACACGGGAAACTCAATCCCTGAAAATCCCGTGCGCGCTGTCAGCGAAAAACCGTCAGCCCTATGACAGCAGAAACCCCCACTGTGAAACTCGTGCGTTTCAAAACATCCGTGTTCATTGAGCACTGTCAGCAACCTCTGCTGTAGCCCAATATCACGCACAGGCGCTTTCTATCATAATCGACCAAGAACAGGCACTCCACTGAGTGACACTTTCTTGGTCTCTGTCACCCGATCGTGACAGTCCGTCCGTCCGTCCGTCCGTCCGTCCGTCCGGCCGTCCGGCCGTCCGGCCGTCCGGCCGGCCGGCCGGAAAACTTTAACGTTGGATATTTCTTGGACACTATTCAGTCTATCAGTACCAAATTTGGCAAGATGGTGTATGATGACAAGGCCCCAAAAAACATACATAGCATCTTGACCTTGCTTCAAGGTCAAGGTCGCAGGGGCCATAAATGTTGTCTAAAAAACAGCTATTTTTCACATTTTTCCCATTTTCTCTGAAGTTTTTGAGATTGAATACCTCACCTATATATGATATATAGGGCAAAGTAAGCCCCATCTTTTGATACCAGTTTGGTTTACCTTGCTTCAAGGTCAAGGTCACAGGAGCTCTTCAAAGTTGGATTGTATACATATTTTGAAGTGACCTTGACCCTGAACTATGGAAGATAACTGTTTCAAACTTAAAAATTATGTGGGGCACATGTTATGCTTTCATCATGAGACACATTTGGTCACATATGATCAAGGTCAAGGTCACTTTGACCCTTATGAAATGTGACCAAAATAAGGTAGTGAACCACTAAAAGTGACCATATCTCATGGTAGAAAGAGCCAATAAGCACCATTGTACTTCCTATGTCTTGAATTAACAGCTTTGTGTTGCATGACCTTGGATGACCTTGACCTTGGGTCAAGGTCACATTATTTTGGTAGGAAAAATGTGTAAAGCAGTTCTTAGTGTATGATGTCATTGCTAGGTTTAGTCAAGGTCAAGCATGTGAGTCGTATGGGCTTTGCCCTTCTTGTTTTTACACTTTATTCCAAGTCACATGGGTATTTGGTGGACATTTTTATCTATGCCTATACAATTTTGCCAGGAAAGACCCTTTTGTCAATCGTGGGATCTTTAACGTGCACACCCCAATGTAGTGTACACGAAGGGACCTCGGTTTTTCGTCTCATCCGAAAGACTAGCACTTGAACCCACCACCTAGGTTAGGAAAGGGGGGAGAAAATTGCGGCCTGACCCAGGCCTGAACACGCAACCTCTCGCTTCCGAGCGCAAGTGCGTTACCACTCGGCCACCCATGCTTCCATTTGAAACTTTGAGGTCGTCATCGTGGATTGACGCCTTATTGAAGCCCGACAGATTCAACTTGATAATTATGATCATTATCGCAACACAAAATGTCTATCTAACCCACTTTTTGCTTAAGCCTGTCATTCAAGTAATTGGGCGAAGTCAACCACGCTAAGTATACTTCGCAAAGCTTGCTGTACGAAGCTACAGCACGGGGGCGGGGATATAGCTCAGTTGGTAGCGCGCTGGATTTGTATTCAGTTGGCCGCTGTCAGCGTGAGTTCGATCCCAGGTTCGGCGGAAATTTATTTCAGAGTCAACTTTGTGTGCAGACTCTCTTCGGTGTCCGAACCCTCCCCCCGTGTACACTACATTGGGTGTGCACGTTAAAGATCCCACGATTGACAAAAGGGTCTTTCCTGGCAACATTGCTTAGGCACAGTTAATAATTGTCTACCTATACCCGTGTGACTTGGAATAATAGGCCGTGAAAGGTAAATATGCGCCGAAATGGCTGCAATCTACTGGCCGTATAAAATTTCATCTCACACGGCATCTAGCGCCTAGAACTGTACCCACGGAATATGCGCGATATAAGCGTCATTGATTGATTGATTGAAAAAGACTTCGCGAAGTTCGACTTCGGACTCAATTAAAGACAGCCTTTACGGCATCGGTTGCCATACAGACAGACCCCTTTGCGTCCACCGCAAATTGGATGATACTTGCCTGAATTCAAACAACGTTCCCAAGACGTCAACCCGCAGCAGGCCGTAAGAGGCCAATGGTGATGTTTGCGGGTCACGGGAGGGAAATGAGTCAATTAGCGATGCACGTAACCCCTCCTGCCCCTGTCTCTTGACGGAGCTATTTGTAACGATCATAACAGGTCACGGGGACCAAGGTTTCGGAAGTGTGAAGGGGGGGGGGGGGGGGGCGAGTGGAGGGCGGGGACATGACTCATTGCTGTGGGATTCAACAGATTCAACAGAATTATGTGTTGCTTTTTCTGTTAGAAAAATAGTAAAATCGGACGGTGTCAAGAGCGGAAAACGAAAACGTGATCCTCAAGGCCGACAGAAAAATCAGGGACTCTCTTATTGCAATAAAAACACACACCCACACACAGACATACCCCGACACACACGCACGCACGCACCCACACACTGACACACACACACGCACGCACACACACACGCGCGCACGCACACATTCAAAAACACACACACACACACGCGCGCGCGCACACACACACACACACGTACGCTCGCACGCACTTACACGTGACACACACACGCACGCACGCGCGCGCATACAAACACACACACACACACACACAAACACACTCTCTCTCTCTCTCATACACAGTGAATGCACGCACACACGCACTCACACACAGAACACGCTCTGTCGTTTATCTACTATACATAAACGTCTTCTTCTGCTACTACGAATACGTAGAGGTTACATGCTGAGTCTCAGTGATTATTAAAAATAATGGTCGAAGTTAGCGGATCATGAAAAATGCGAGCTTCAGCGAGCTTTTTCATGACCGCGAACTGAGACCATTATTTTTAATAATCACTGAGACGAGGTGTGTAACCTCTTTATTCCTCCTTTCTTCAGTTATTCAAAGAAAACAGAAGTTTTTGTGCGAAAGTTTGATCGAATCCGAATCACTCAACCAGTCAACCTGCGCAGGCGATCGACTAATGCGCGGTTGTATAGTTCCGTGCAAATCATTCCATTCTGTTTACACTTCTTGTCAGTTTCCCTGTTTTGGACTAAAATCAAGTACACAGATATGCTGTTATTCTGCTGTGGCGGTAAAGGCAGATATTGTGTGTTCTTTTTATGTTTTAGTATCGCTTAAGATAATGTTCTTTTGTCAAATGGGACTAGCAGACGAACATTTGCACCCGTGTTCCAACGTTAATTACTGTATGAAGTTCAGTTTTCTGGGGAAAATAGTGTATGAAACCGCTTTATTTTGTTTAAATTGATGAGATGTGTGCATTTGGTTGCGTGTGATCTGTTTATAAAATGAAATATTGTTAAAAACTGACCGTCGGATTGCAGTCAGTGTTGTCGAAGAAACTGCGTTAAAAGAAGGGGAACTACTCTTGTCGCTAGAGTATGAGTTACTTGCCTTGGGAATTTGCTTGTGATGAACGGTTTGTGCACGGCAGATCTAGATTCAGAAAACAACCGAACTCATGGATTTTATATGGAGATTCATGTGTTCAGGCCTGTAGTTGTTAATTTAAATGCGGTATGTTTGTATCGTTTGCTCCAGAAATGTATACTTCGTACATTAGAGCGTTCGGAACTTTTCAGTCACAAAAGTAGTACCGAAACAGAACAGCTTCTCAACCCATTGCACTATCGAGGATTCAGGCTGTTGCTGGCTCGTTATTTGTTTGGTTGCTGGGTCATTATCGAAAAATAACTAGCTCTACAAGTTTACAGAGGCAAAGAAGCAGAGGGGGGAATAATGTATATTATCCCCCCCTCTGCTTCTTTCTCTCTGTAAACTTGTAGGGCTAGTTATTTTTCGGTAACTTACCCAACAACCAAAATCACTTACCCAACAACGGGCCTGAATCCTCGATAGCTCATGGGTAGAGACTGTACACATTGTGGATCTACTTTTTGCGACTCAAAAGTTCAGAACACTCTAATGTACAAAATAGACATTTCTGGAGCAAACAATACAACCATACCGTATTTAAACCAGCAACTACAGACTTGAACACATGAATCTACATATAAAATCCATGAGTTTGGTTGTTTTCTGAATTCAGATCTGCCGTGCACACTCGTTTATCGCTAGCAAGATTCCAAGGAAAAGTAACTCTCATACTTTGTCTAGCGACACGAGTAGTTCCCCTTCCAGATTTCGGCTGCATCCGTCGACAAGACTGCAATCCGACGGTCAGTTTTCAACAATATTTCATTTTATAAACAGATCACACGCAATCAATTGCAAACATTTAATCAACGTAAAGAACATGCAGCGGTTTCATACACTATTTTGCCCCAGAAAACTAAACTTCATACAGTTTTTAACGTTGGAACACGGGTGTAAAACTTCGTCTGCTAGTCACATTCGAAGAAAGAACATTTCCTGAGCGATACCAAAACATGAACAGAACACACACTATCTGCCTTTACCGCCACAGCATAAAGACAACATAACTGTGTACTTGATTTTAGTTCAAAACATGGAAACTGACAAGAAGTGTTAACAAAATTGAATGATTTGCACGGAACTATACAACCGCGCATTAATCGATCGCCTGCGCAGGTAGACTGGTTGGGTGAATATGATTCGATCAAACTTTCGCACAAAACTCCTCTTTTCTTTGAATAACTGAAGAAAGGAGGGATAAAGAGGTTACATACCTCGTCTCAGTGATTATCAAAAATAATGGTCTCAGTTCGCGGTCATGAAAAAGCTCGCTGAAGCTCGCATTTTTCATGATCCGCTAACTTCGACCATTATTTTTGATAATCACTGAGACTCGGCATGTAACCTCTACATCGCTACTGAAATCGCAATCACTTCTACTGCTGCTGCTACAACTTCATATACAATAAATACTTCCATGGCGAAACAATTCTTATCGATGTGTGACAGTTCGCATAATAATCGCATTGTACATCTTTCTGTTGTTGTTCTTCCCCATTGTTGTCGCTGTCCATTGGCGAGACTGGAAAAAAACAAAACCTGTTGTACCTCAAAACAGTCGCAGTGAATGTTATGTTTGCAGTCGCGTGTAATTCATTTAGCATGCTTCTGTGGACAAACAGGGATTTCGAACTTCAAACCAGCCCTTGTTGCATGCATCATGGCTTGTAGGAATCTAAAAGCAAACATAACGTGAGGCATCAGAGAGAGAGAAAGAGAGAGAGAAAGAGAGAGAGAGAGAGAGAGAGAGAGAGAGAGAGAGAGAGCGAGAGAGAGAGAGAGAGAGAGAGAATAGTTTGAAAGAAAGCAAAAAAACAATGTTCCAAATTTATGACGCCTACAAGAATCCTTATTCTGTGCACTGAATTGTCAGATCACAAAGAAGATTTCATGGCACAATCAGAACTCCAATCATTTTCGTTACGACTTTTGCTGCAACACAAAGGGAGTGTAATCAGTACAAGTATTGATTTTCTCCCCTTGTCATGTGTCTGGCCGTGACGCAACCGCCAGACGGGGCGCTTCAGTCTTTACGAGTTACCCGAGATGCACCGGAATAGCAAGAGACGAACGGCCTGCAGCAGTGTCGTCATAATTGAATTTCTACAACTCAACAATTACACGTTATTTTCACGCTGGAA
>NC_090245.1:8869160-8874160 GCF_037325665.1 Littorina saxatilis | reverse complement strand
AACGTCTTTTAACAAGACCATGTTTCGACAGCCCAGACGGGGAGGATCCTCGATAGCTCACAGGGTATATAATGTTTTCCGCCGTTTTTTGAAGAATCCTTTCAAATTTGCTATTCCAAAAGTACCTTATGACACGACTCGAGTGGCAAAGAACATTCTCTGCAATTCCTGTCTCAGTCCGTGCAGCCGTTTCGGGTCCTATCGTCATCATACAAACATACACACAGACACACAAGAACCAGCTTTAAAAGTTAGATTATGTAGGAACCATGTGAACCAGTGATTTTTTCTTATGTACAACAGATACTACAGTATTTCTGCTTCATGAAAAGCAATATTTCAAAAACAAAACTAGAGATTTGAATTTTTACCACTTTTCCCCCTTTCTGTCACCAGTACTGAAGAACAACTCATGTGTATGTGTGTGTGTGTGCGCACGTGCACGTGCGTGTATGTGTGTGGTGTGTGTGTGTGTGTGTGTGCATGCGTGCTATATGTGTATGTGTGTCAGTGAATCAACTGACAATGCAATTATCTTATGTAGACGACAAGGACAGCGATGCAGTTTTCTCGCTGTGATGAATCAGAATGCATATCAAGGTCTGTGATGGGCCCACTTGAAAATGCGTATCAGTCGAAATTGGTGGGGGAAGAAAATCACTATAGTAGCGTATGAGCACGGTGCAGTCTGACTAGACGGGCAAGCTCAAGGTGGCGGCTTCGTGGCGACGCGTATGTTTTGACAGGGTCGGTTCACCCAAGTGACGGTTGACATCAGTGCCACGGTGATTTCTATCCTTCTTTGCCCCCTCCTTCCCTCCCCCCCCCCCCTTCGCTCTCTCTATCTTTCTCTCACTCTTTAGACGGAGAAAGACACACACACACACACACGTCCACACCGTCACACACACACACACACATACACGCACGCACACACAAGCAAGCACTAACGTACACACGCATCATGTGTACGCACGCACGCAAGCACCCACACACACTGAACACTCACACACACACACACGTACACACACGCACGCACACACAAGCACGCACGCACACACTCCGCAAGCACGCACGCACGTACACAAGCATGCACGTGCGCGCGCGCACGCACACACACACACACACACACACACACACACACACAATTCCAGCCGAGGCGCATTTGCGTACACACAAAAATTCCCACCATCTCTCGGTGGCCCTTGACACTTGCTTGTAGTCTCAAGTGCCTTTATAGCGTGTTTACCCATCAGTCAATACAGAATGTCGCGTCCCCCTCCCATCTTTGTTTGCCGACATCTTAGCAGCTTTGCGAAGGATGGGGGCCAATGTCCTCCTGGGCCGAGGTGCACGAGAAAGTTACCAACCGGGTGGGAGCCAGACGCGGTGTTAGATCGGTTGAAATTGAGATTTGTTGTGATTTCAACGAATCAGACCCAGCGGTTTGTTCTCTCCCGTTTGGGTGGCACCCACTTAATTTGGGCTCGTGCACCACACCCTGGACGCTCTGCGGTAGGTCAGTGTACGAAAACCAAGTCTCACACATAAGTTGAAAGATGTCAAAGATCTATAGGCTTTTAAGCCGAATTGATCTGTTCCTGAAAAAGACAATCATCTTAATGGGCGCCGGTATGCCGATTCAGTTTGGGGTCCCCTGGTGTGTTACTACTCTTAAACTCCTGAAGACTATAGGGGGTGAAACTGAGACTGAGGACATGGCTAGTTTACGTGTGTGTGTGTGTGTGTGTGTACATGTGTGTGTGTGTGTGTGTGTGTATGTGTGTGTGTGTGCCGCCCGTGGTGTGTGTGTGTGTGTGAGTGTGCGCGCGATAGATAGATTGAGAGGGAGAGGGAGGGAGAATGACATTTTTGTTTCATTTACGAGGGTATGTACGTGTGAGAGAGAGAGAGAGAGAGAGAGAGAGAGAGAGAGACGGTGAGAACGAGAGCAGAAAAAAAGGGAGATAATTTCCACCAATTTTTAACATTTGCAGAGGAAGACAATCTCGCCCATCACTAATACACAGAAGCAGACACCGAACTTCAAGTCAGTGGAAAGCCGAGGTGGCAGAAGTCAGGAACGCAAGAGTGGACGGGAAGAGGGCCAAGAGAAATCTTGGAGGAGGAGCAACTTGATTTCCCTGAACGTTGACTATGCACACGGGTCGGGAAAGAG
Organism: Littorina saxatilis; assembly: GCF_037325665.1. Taxonomy (NCBI): domain Eukaryota; kingdom Metazoa; phylum Mollusca; class Gastropoda; order Littorinimorpha; family Littorinidae; genus Littorina; species Littorina saxatilis. Next base: position 8,871,981 of record NC_090245.1, on the reverse strand, counting down.
TAAAAGCACACGTGCATGCAATACCTGAGACTGAAGGTCTATCATCATGGCTGTCAGCCTCTGCTTCTTAGCTATCTGCCATCATACACACACAACAGGCACCACAGACAGACACGGTTCGCACGAGCACACCTGGCCATTGTGTGTGTGTGTGTAATATGCGTGGAATACAGGTTATAACTGAAAGCACCAGGAGACTTATAGCCGGATAGAGCTCTGTGAAAGCAGGGAAGAGCAGGGAAGAGCAGAAAGAGAGAGAGAGAGATCAAATTAAATCAAACCAAATCAAATCAAATCAAATGTTATTTTACGAGGGTTGTGGCATAAGCAATATGAACGAGCTTGTTTTCAGCCAGCCCTCAGCCAAAGAGGGACTACTCTAATCGTATACATATACAAACATAAAACATAAAAGTTAAAAAAATAAATAAAAAAAAGGCAGAAAAACTATTCACAGGACTTTATGCACGTTACAGGCTTTACACAAATTCTTACGTTATAATCAAAATTGGGAATTACCAGAACATGTTTAAATGAAACACTGATGCAATATCAAGCCAGAGAGAAAGAGAGAGAGAGAGAGAGAGAGAGAGAGAGAAAGAGAGAGAGTTTAGAGAGAAAGAGGGATAGAGAGAAAGAAAAAGGGAGGGAGAGAGAGAGAGAGGGGGAGGAAGTGAACGAGATAAGAGACATACGGACAAGACGGACAGACCGACAGAATCTAGACAAGTCGCGTAACATTTAGTCAAGTAGCTGTCGAACTCACAGAATGAAACTGAACGCAATGCAATTTTTCAGCAAGACCGTATACTCGTAGCATCGTCAGTCCACCGCTCATGGCAAAGGCAGTGAAATTGACAAGAAGAGCGGTTTGGTAGTTGCGCTGAGAAGGTTAGCACGCTTTTCTGTACCTCTCTTCGTTTTAACTTCCTGAGCGTGTTTTTAATCCAAACATTTCATATCTATATGTTTTTGGAATCAGGAACCGACAAGGAATAAGATGAAAGTGTTTTTAAATTGATTTCGACAATTTAATATTGATAATAATTTTTATATTTTTAATTTTCAGAGCTTGTTTTTAATCTAAATATAACATATTTATATGTTTTTGGAATCAGAAAATGATGGAGATGATTGTAAATTTGAATCGTTTTATAAATTTTTTTTTTTAGAATTTTCCGATTTTTAATGACCAAAGTCATTAATTAAGTTTTAAGCCACCAAGCTGAAATGCAATACCGAAGTCCGGGCTTCGTCGAAGACTACTTGACGAAAATTTCAACCAATTTGGTTGAAAAATGAGAGCGTGACAGTGCCGCCTCAACTTTCACGAAAAGCGGGATATGACGTCATCAAAGACATTTATCAAGAAAACGAAAAAACTGTTCGGGGATATCAATCCCAGGAACTCTCATGGAAAATTTCATAAAGATCGGTCTAGTAGTTTGGTCTGAATCGCTCTACACACACGCACGCACGCACGCACACACACACATACACCACGACCCTCGTTTCGATTCCCCCTCTATGTTAAAACATTTAGTCAAAACTTGACTAAATGTAAAAAACAGACAGAGCATGTGGCCAGTGTCACTGCACATGAAATGCACGCAAAATGCATAGCTGTTGTATGTTTTCTATTGCCCACAGCAGACAAAACACATTACTGTGGACAGCCGCGATGATTAATGGCTACATCTATCCGCGCGCGTGTGTGTGTGTGTGTGTGTGTGTGTGTGTGTATGTGAGTGTGTGATGCTCGCGTGTGTGTGTGTGTGTGTGTGTGTGTGTGTGTGTGTCGTGTGTCGTGTGTTTGAGTGTGCGCTTGTCTGAATGTGGTTGTTGTTGCTCAGTGGTTGTTTTTGTTATAGTTTATGTGTATGCTGTTGTTGGTAATGTTGTTGTTATCCTTTTCGTTGTTGTTGTTGTTGTTGTTGTTGTTGATGGTGGTGGTTGTCTGTTTGCACTTATTTTTATCCACACGCTCATGGTCACGGTTTACACATGATCAGTGATAAGTCAAACCGTGGTTATTACACCCCCGGTATAGGGGTGTGTATAGGTTTCGGTCGATGTGTTTGTTTGTTTGTTTGTTTGTTTGTTTGTGTGTTTGTGTTCGCATATAGATCTCAAGAATGAACGGACCGATCGTCACCAAACTTGGTGAACAGATTCTATACATTCCTGAGACGGTCCTTACAAAAATTGGGACCAGTCAAACACACGGTTAGGGAGTTATTGGTGGATTAAAACTATACAAGGACTTATAGAGGGACATCTTAATGGTCAAAGGGAAATAACCATTCTCACTCAGTCACTGAGAAGGTTATTTCCCTTTGACGGGGGTGTTTTTCCTACCTCGGAGGAATTTCTTGTTGAGACGGGTTTCTCTACTCGAGTATCTCGTTCATGTCGTTTTCCTTTATCATCCGTGGTTTAGTCTTGTTTTTAAACAAAACCAAAAACACATAAACACACACGATTCACCAGCCTGATCGACAGCCGAAGTTTATTGCTGACGCTGAGACATGTTACTAATCTTGTCAGTGTTCTGACAGTCGTGGCTTTTTTTCTTTGAGCAGCCATGCGTCTTCTCTTGGTTATGCTGATATCATCAGCTGTCATCGTGACGTGTGTGTATGTGTGGGTGTGTTTGTGTGTGTGTGTGTGTGTGTGTGTGTGTGTGTGTATGTATGTGTGTGTGTGTGTGAGTGTGTGTGTGTATGTGTGTGCAGGTGTGTGTGTGTGTGTGTGCGTACATGCGTGTGTGTATGTGTCACACTATGTGTGTCACTGTGTGTGTGTGTGTGTGTGTGTGTGT
>NC_090245.1:8702460-8868960 GCF_037325665.1 Littorina saxatilis | reverse complement strand
GATGTCCGAGAGGTGGTGGGAGGTCAAAGGGTCGCGACGAGAGTCAAAAGCAATCAGGACTCACGGTTGATTTGTCACGCGCTGCTCTCCGCGAAAAACGCGCATGTCTTCAATCAATCAATATGAGGCTTATATCGCGCGTATTCCGTGGGTACAGTTCTAAGCACAGGGATTTATTTATTTTATTTTTTTATTTTTATTTTATGCAATTTATATCGCGCACATATTCAAGGCGCAGGAATTTATTTATGCCGTGTGAGATGGAATTTTTTTTACACATTTCATCACGCATTCACATCGGCCAGCAGATCGCAGCCATTTCGGCGCATATCCTACTTTTCACGGCCTATTATTCCAAGTCACACGGGTATTTTGGTGGACATTTTTATCTATGCCGATACAACTTTGCCAGGAAAGACCCTTTTGTCAATCGTGGGATCTTTAACGTGCACACCCCAATGTAGTGTACACGATGTCTTGCCAAGATAGCGCCTCGTTTCTCCAATAACGCTAGTTAGATGGTCGTGTTTGGTCGTTGATGACACCGAGGAAGAGGTGCCAACACACAGAGGTGTACTGCAGTAACATCACCGCCTGTGCAAAAGATAATATTCTTGTACCCCCCCCCCCCCCCCCCCTAAAAAAACCAAACCCACCTCCTCCCTGTCCTAGTCTAACCCCAAACCCTCACTCTCTCTCCTCCTCTTTCTCTCTTCTTTGTCTATTCTATTGTCTTTGTCTTCTCTCTTTTTCGTCAACTTTGTGTATATGATTATTTTTTTAGTTAAGAACGCGACGTTAAAAGCTCGAATTTGGATGATTTTGGGGGTAGACCAGACTCTTTTTTTTTTTTGGTTGGGGGGGGGGGGGATTCTTTTTCTGTAATCATCAACGGATCAAGTCACATACGCCAGTTACCAAAACTACGTGGCTCGGGAGGACAGCCAGAGCACGTGCAGCACTGCAGTCTGATTGACACTGACGATGACAGGCGATGGCTTTTGACTGCTTGTCCCAGAGGAGGCACCAACAGCGCTTAGGGACATTTTCATTGTTCAGAGGCCCGAGGAGAGGGCTTAATAACGGGTATTTGAAGGTACTGGCAGCTGTCAGGATGTGGTGTATTCTCTATCCTCCAATTAATACAAATCATGGTTAAAAATCGTTACCAGATTGCGCGGGGCAGCTCGTGATCCAAAGCAAATGAAACCTCTGTGGGTAATAATTAGAGAAGGGCAGACATAACTCAGTCATTTCGGGTAACTAAGCCGGACGGAAGTGACGGAGACGAGTGTCTGCGCGTGAGCATACTACTGGGATGCGCTTGTCATTTCGTGAACCGTCTGTCACCACGAGTCTCTGGACGTCTTCCGGCTTCCTTCATGTGTTGAAACGCCCACGGCTTGTACGTGTATGACCGTTTTTACCCCGTTTTTCGGGCCGGTGTCACGATTTCATCTTTCGCCCGTGTACATATTTCCCCCTCGATGATAATTATACTCAAGACTGAAATGTTGTTTCCTGGTAAAATTAAGAAGTGAAATTGTTTATAGACGAAAAGTATGTCAGTTTCTTGCATGTGAAGAAAATTGTTGGTGAAATGTGATAGATTTCACCCCCAAAATTGATTTATTCGAAAACGTGTACCGAGTGGTTACGTCCCTTGAGTAAGAAGGGAAACATTTTAGGATGAATCAAATTTCTAAGTTAAATAAAAAAAAAAATTGGTTGGACAAATTTGGCCCCATGAATGTAAGGTACACAAGGTCGCTCATCAGTACTATCGAAGGGTGTTTTTTTGTCCAGTGTAGAGTTTATACTAGGTCAACGAGGCCGAGAATCGAAATATCACCACGGCGAAAGATGAACACGTCACACCGGCAGCCACTGATACGCCGCATTCGGGGGAGAGTCTTTTGACTGCAAGCGTTCCAGCTGGGATTCAATCACTCTTATTTATCAAATCAGTAACTAGCGCCTATTGATTACTTAAAACATATCTTTCGCTTTACTCCAACGCCCTATATACCACTTAATGTGCAACACAAATTGATTCACGACAAAAACATCAAAACGTGTATGTGTGTGTGTGTGTGTGTGTGTGTGTGTGTGTGTGTTTGGAGAGCCTGAGAGACCCGCACGCGAAGAGGCATCCAAATTATTATTGGGCCGAGCCGGATTGAGAAAGACATGACTTATCATAATGTTTCTTCGTATTGACAGAGGATGACTGTGTTGTAATGTTCACATTAAACTCATTCTCTTGTTACACTGTCCAAAATTTAAAGAACATAGAACCATTTTATTCAATAGTCTGCCAACACACGTTCTAGACTGCAAAACACTCTTGTTTGGAAATACTGATTTAACTATATCTTTGAACACGAAAATATTCTCTGTTGTACAAGACTATGTTATGTTAACTAATCGCTTCGGCTGATATTATATTAACTGTGCAATTGATGTAGCCAGGCATTCTCTCTCTCCCTCTCTCTCTCTCCCTCTCTCTCTCTCTCTCTCTCTCTCTCTCTCTCTCTCTCTCTCTCTCTCTCTCTCCCCCTGTCTCTCTCTTTACCCTATTTGTATAAAATATAATTAAAGATTATCAAGATAAGTGTTGAAGCTATCACTTGTTCGCCATGTTTTGCTATCTGAATGTGTATTGATTATAATTTCAAGAACGTGTCCATAAGCAATCTGCTTGTTAACGTTCTTAATGTTGTTATTGTTTGAAACGTGTGTATGAGAATTTGAATAAACACGCTTAAACCAAACTCATTCTCACGCACAGTTTTAAGTCATCAAAGCAAGGATAACCAGATTGTTTCGGTCCTCAAATTTCAAATCACTGAATTATCACACAAACATTTTTTTTCAAATTGTCACTCCTATCGGGTCAACAGCATCAAAACCAGTCTGACTAACAGTGCAACCAAGCCACCACAATTACGATTAACATCCAGACTCATTCCGGAGTGATATGAAAATTGACGTCGTTCGCTCAGTGACCAAGCCGGCGGGATCTGATTAGTCAGTCAACCTTATCCATCCATCATCAATCAGCGAGTGACTCAGCGGCCCGTGAACTGACTAAACCCTACAGACCGTGGCAGCACGGTCACAGACAGTGGAGAACATCTTCTCTAGAGTACCTTGCAGGGATATCTATGGTTATCACTACCAGAGTAGCTCAGAATAGAACCCAACATCGTGTTTCTTCCCGCCTCGGCTTTCTCCGTGTACTACACCCTCGTTTTGCAAGCTTGCACACGCCTTTCACCTTTTCACTGGTGTTTTTGCGGGTAGAAGCAGGTAAGAGTGAAAGCGGGTTTGGGTGAGAGAGCCCGCTTTCTTCGGTAACGGTTATCACAGAGAAGTTAAACTCACGCCGTAGTATGTGAACAGCGAGGCCTTGAGAAAGTCAGTGAAAGCAAGTGCTGGCTTGTCCGGCAAATCACACTCGACATGGTGTCACTTTCGATCTTAAATGTATGTTCTTATTGTAGTTTAATCTCAGATACCGAGGCAGCTGACGTGCTTGTACACAGCACATGCATGTAATAACTGGAGTTAAGCCTGCTATTAATTGGACCAAGTCTACTTCACGAAACTAGCTTCTACGCGAAAGTTTGGCACTAAATTTTCGATAAAAAGACTTCGCGGCAAAGTCTACAGGAATTAGACAACTTCGGGCACAATTATGGCCGACAGCCTTGAACCGTAATTGATGAGTCATTATAGCTTGCCAAACTTCATGCAGGTGAAGCAAATACGTGCTGAAAACCCACCGCTTTGAGTTGGACCACGATTCAGTCATAAAAAAAGAGTATTTCATGATCAAGGGACTAAAAAAAGGCTACGGACAGAAAACATAAATTTGGAACACTTCCTGGGTATAGTTTCGTACCCTTAAATGCTCTTTTCTTGTTGTTGACGTCACCCGTTGACGTGCGTGTCGTGTGTTGGGCATAATTTTACTGTTTCTCACATAGGGTGGGTGTGGACTTGCACTTTTGCTGAAGTGGCATCTCTGAGATAGTGGCAGACAGCGCAAGAAGTGATAACGGTCCCGCTAAACATTGTGCATCCTCCACCAGCCTTCTCCTCGCTTTCTTCCTCTCATCAATTCTCTCATCTATCTCGTCCTGACTTGTCTGCCTTTCCTCTCACTGACATTCCCGACTCGGCTTTCTTTTGTTTCTTTTTACACCCCCGGTAAAGGGGTGTGTATAGGATTCGGTCGATGTGCAAAGTTTGTTTGTTTGTGTGTTTGTGTTCGCATATATAGATCTCAAGAATGAACGGACCGATCGTCACCAAACTTGCTGAACAGGTTCTATACATTCCTGAGGTCCTTACAAAAATTGGGACCAGTCAAACACACGGTTAGGGAGTTATTGGTGGATTAAGATTCTACAAGGACTTATAGAGGGACATATTACTGGTCAAAGGGAAATAACCATTCTCACTGCCACCAACTGAGAAGGTTATTTCCCTTTGACGGGGGTGTTTTTCCTACCTCGGAGGAATTTCTTGTTTGTGTGTGCTTCCACCTGGCCCCAACCATTATACGTTTTCAGGAATGAAAACAGTGGGCTGTTTTTTTCTCTCACTGAAATTAAGTTTTGGTTACGCACATTTGTGTAGAAAGGGAGCAAAAAAAGGAAGACGGGAGAGCGTGTTACATATATATTCCTCTGAACTCATTGTTCACTTTTCTTCTCACGGTAATAAAAAGCCGAAACACAAGCACAGATTTCCACTGCCCTCTGCTAGAGAAACGCACTATATGAATGCTACATCAATGATTTTACGCGGTGAAATTTGACAAATTAGCCTATGACGACTCATGTGCAGACAAACCAACAAAATCAGCCAAGAATTAAAAAAAAAAAAAAAAAACCCACAAAAAACACACAATGATAGCTGTAATTTAAAAGAAAAAGAAAAAAAAGAAGGATTTTTTAATGGAAAAGGGTATTCTTCTTCTTCTTCTTCTGCGTTCGTGGGCTGAAACTCCCACGTACACTCGTGTTTTTGCACGAGTGGAATTTTACGTGTATGACCGTTTTTACCCCGCCATTTAGGCAGCCATACGCCGATTTCGGGGGAGAAAAGGGTATTGACGCAACAACGGAAGAGAGTTGTATTGTTAATGCACCCTTGGTGGCGTACATCAGTGATAACACTCCATGATGCTTTGTCTGGGTGGCCGAGTGGTAAACGCACTTGCCTCGGAAGCGAGAGGTTGCGAGTTCGACCCTGGGTCAGGGCGTTAGCAATTTTCTCCCCCCTTTCCTAACCTAGGTGGTGGGTTCAAGTGCTAGTCTTTCGGATGAGACGAAAAACCGAGGTCCCTTCGTGTACACTACATTGGGGTGTGCACGTTAAAGATCCCACGATTAACAAAAGGGTCTTTCCTGGCAAAATTGTATAGGCATAGATAAAAATGTCCACCAAATACGCGTGTGACTTGGAATAATAGGCCGTGAAAGGTGAATGCTCGCCCTAATAGGCTTGAGGTTTGCTGGCCGATGTGAATGCGTGATATATTGTGTAAACAATGCCATCTCACACGGCATAAATAAATCCCTGCGCCTTGAATCCGTGGTTGAGATATGTGCGCAATATAAATTGCATAAAAAAAAATATTAAAAAAATTGTTCCACTGGCTTTTATGTGATTTGTTCGTGGTTGGGCAAAAGATTCATCTGGATGATCACATTCATCGCGTGGACACAAAGCATCATCAATGGGATTCGGGTTTCCTTTCAAATCACGACCAGACACTCCTGGGACTCCTGGGACTCCCGAAGGTCAAGGTCAAGGTCGTTTACTTCGAACTTCAACGCCATTTTGTTTTGTTCGCCGACAGAGGCATTCACCTGAATAAGAACAGTAGTGGTGATAGGCTAATATAACCAAGAAAATGAAATGAGGATTTTTTTTCGAAACAGTCAGATAAAATGAATTTTAAGTCACATGATCTCCCGAAGGTGAGATTACGAAGATAGTTTTGCTTCAGGTGTAGTTTTTAAGTTTCCCATGTTTTCAATGATAAAATATGATAGGCCTGAAAAACAAGTAAAACGTTCCCTCGGCGGTTTTACGGTTCTGATAATTTGTGTGTGCTGTGTTTTTCTTTGTTAAACAGAATGGCAACTAACCATTTACATTTGTGATGGGGTGGAAGGAGGACAAAGTTGATCATAGTAGTGAGTAGGTCAGTGATTGTATGCACCTATACTGAGTAGGAAGTAGACCCCGAAGTATAAGGAGAACACCATGTGGGTGCCTCTTTAGTGTCTTGCACTGAACGAACAACACTTGCATTCGTCATGGACTCAAGTTCACACAAATGTAGAGTTGGAAAGACAGGAGTTCACTGGCACAGACCGACGAATCAGGAAGTGAGCCAAAACTTGACTAAAAATTAGTAATTAACAGGTGAAAGTTAGTAATTATTCCGGGAAAATTAGTAATTTTCCCGGGAAAATTAGTAATAAACACGTGAAAATGGTAATTATCAAGGGAAAATTACTAATTTTCCCTTGATAATTACAATTATGAGGTTTTGGCACTAGTAAGCCGTCATACTTGTTGTCATAGTCATGTGTGTCTACATGAATAATATGTTGTTTACAAAGCATTCACCATTTGGCAGTACATGAACGTGCATGTACAGTGCAGTCCCCGGCGAAAGAAATGCAACTCATTCGCGCCCACTGTTGTGAGTGATTATTTGTCATTTTCAAATTGTCGTAAAATATGAACCAGATAAGATAAATCAAAACAAAAAACAGATTCGTAGAAGATATTTTACTGGCTCTACGACAGAAGCATAGTATTTAATCGTTTTTATCTTTTACTTGTTAATAAATTGTGTTATACAGGGTAGGCTAAGGGTCAAGCGAGTCGTGATTGCAGGCAAACGTGTCTCTTCAACATGCTACAAAAATCGTAAAAATGCATATTATTTTAACAAGGTAAAGATATGTTTGGAGGAAATTCATTTCTCAGCAACACCATTTAATTAGAATTATTCGCCAAAGCGAATTTAAGACTCCAAAAAATGAACAAAGATCAATTAGACAGTGTTAAAAAGGGTTGTTTGGCAAAAGCTCACTCGCACGGAATCGAAATGATGATTTCTTTAACAAAAAACACCAGGTGCTATTTGTGGCCAAGTGTCTGTTCTACACGATCAGGCTATATATAACTAGAAACAAAAAAGTGCGTTTTATTTTTAAATAATGTTTTTAACATCGATAGATTAGCAATAGTGATTCATATGAAAGTACTATGAAGCCAAACGCATACGTCCCCCCTCCCTCAACACATATTTACACACACATGCACACAAATACACACACCCACATACATACACACACAGACACACACATCCATTCATACAGATAAACAAACAGACAGATAAACGAACACTTGAAAGTCGCGATGTGCAGGAGCGCCACGCAGTGCCGCTAAAATGGACGCCAACTGTCACTTTGATGATCGCTGTCCCAAACCGTTTGTCTGTCACTACTATTTCTCAAAAGTCAAATGGCCCGTGTTGTTGAGAAATGAATTTCCTCCAAAAGTGTCTTTACTTTGTTAAAAAAAAAAATGCATTTTTACGATTGTTGTACAGTAGCATGTTCAAGGGACACGTTTGCCTGCAATCACGACTCGCTTGACCCCTACCCGGTATAACACAATTTATGAACAAGTACAAAATAAAAACGATTAAATACTATGCATTTATCGTAGAGCCAGTAAAATGTCCTCCACGAATCGGTTTGTGTTTTTGATTTACCTTATCTGGTTTATATTTTACGACAATTTGAAAATGACGAAAAATCACTCGCAACAGTGGGCGCTAATGAGTTGCGTTTCTTTTGCCGGGGACTGCACATGCAGTCAAAAACCTGGACAGAAGAGCAAATTTGGTTGGTTGAATAGTTATGGGGGAGGAGGGGGGTGGGGGGGGGAGGGGGGATGGGACGCCGGTTGGAAGGAGTGGGGATTGGGGTGGGGTTGAAGGTAGGAAGGAATGCGAAACCGAGACAGACGGGGTGGGAGGTCAGTTGAGGGTGTCGAAAAGTGGATAAGGGGTGTCTAGCTGTCTCTCACTCGACGCCGATAAGATAGTGGAGGTTAGCATTGCAGCCAACAACTCGATCAGTGCTGCAGTATGCACCTTTACTTTCGATAAGAAGACTTCGTCACAACGATAAACTTCGATGAGAGACTCCTGGGGATGGAGGTTGGGGTGGTGGGATACTGAATAGATTTATAAGCTAATTTTGTGTGTTGACAAACAATAAACGAAGACAATCATGGCAGCCGCTAAACCAACTCATGATCATTCTTTTTTGATATGTAAAGTGCGGATGGTCGACCTTTTGTAATGGACTCTCTCTCTCTCTCTCTCTCTCTCTCTCTCTCTCTCTCTCTCTCTCTCTCTCTCTCTCTCTCTCTCTCTCTCTCTCTCTCTCTCTCTCTCCCCTCTCTTTCTCTGTATCTGTATCTGTCTCTCTCTCTGTCTTTGTCTCTCTCTCTCTCTCTCTCTCTCTCTCTCTCTCTCTCTCTCTCCACCTCTCTTTTTGTTAATTTGCTTTCTCTGATGTACCGGAAGACGATTTCGAAGACAAGCAAGGAAATTAAAACTTAAAACAAAACAACACAAAAACAAAACTGACTGCACCGAACAGACCCATCTAAGAAGATAATTGGCTGTATAATTGACAAAGCCGGGGAGGTAGGCTAGGGATATTCCGGCTGAAAAGAAACCATGTTGAAAGTTTTGCTGCACACTTTACGTACAAAGCGAGAGTGTCTTGGGGTACATTCTGAAAAGAAACTATGTTATATTCGCAGAAGAACGTATGCAAGAGATAAGTTGGGCTACACAATCGACAAAGCCGGGAGGGAGACTAGAGATTTTCGCTGAAGAAAGTATGCAAAAGATAAGTTGGGCTACACAATTGACAAAGGGAGTATGCAAAAGATAAGTCGGGCTACACAATTGACAAAGGGAGGGAGACTGGAGATATTCGCACAAGAAAGTATGCAAAAGATAAGTTGGGCTACACAATTGACAAAGGGAGGGGAGACTGGAGATATTCGCACAAGAAAGCATGCAAAAGATAAGTTGGGCTACACAATTGACAAAGGGGGGGAGACTGGAGATATTCGCACAAGAAAGTATGCAAAAGATAAGTTGGGCTACACAATTGACAAAGGGAGGGAGACTGGAGATATTCGCACAAGAAAGTATGCAAAAGATAAGTCGGGCTACACAATTGACAAAGGGAGGGAGACTGGAGATATTCGCACAAGAAAGTATGCAAAAGATAAGTCGGGCTACACAATTGACAAAGGGAGGGTCAGGGAGACTGGAGATATTCGCAGAAGAAAGTATGCAAAAGATGAGCGACGCTGTAGTTGTGTGCACAGAGAAGCTGATTACAGTGGGACCTCCAACAATCTGAGAAAATCAGGTCTTAAAAAAGAGCGAGCCTCAAAAAGAGGGGTAGATTGGTTATGAACAGAAAATCTGAAAAGGCAAGGTCTTAAAATGGGGGAAGTCTTAATTTGGGGGTCTTAAACAGGGGGTTCTGCTGTGGCTTATCGGTGAAAGAAAGGAGTGCCTGAACAAGGTTTTTTTTGTGGCACGCCCGGGGAAGACGCTGCAGGCTCCCGCTGTGAAGAATTAATTGGAGGGGGAGTGGTGCTTGGGTGGGAAACAAAGTGGTGATAACGGAAACTCACCGAGCACCATGACCTGACGGACGTTATCGGTTGTGCCCAGACACACAGACATCGTCTCTGCTGTCTGATTCTTACACACGGGAAGTTGTAAATCTTATTAAGGTTGGAGAAAAAATAAACAGGCGAGGCAAAACCTATGAAGGGTAGTAATACAATCAGTTTTTGTTTGAAGGAATACATTTAAAACAAATGTCAATTACACGAACATATATATATATATATATATAAATGGTTTACAGCACGGGTATGGTAATTTAAACATTACTGAGACGACCGGCAGTCATATATTTTGCTTTTATAAACGGGTAAAAAACCCGACTTGCGTCTCTCTCTCTCTCTCTCTCTCTCTCTCTCTCTCTCTCTCTCTCTCTCTCTCTCTCTCTCTCTCTCTCTTCCGAGTAAGACAGGCGGCGGACAGACAATAAAGCACACACGCCCCTTTCCACTCCCTCCCCCAACGCAAGTGACTGAACCGGTGTAACTGCGAAAAATTTACTCAACGAAGAATTTACTCAACGAAGAATTTACTCCGGAGTAAAACATCTCGTTACGAAATTTTTACTCAGTCCGCGTACACCTGTCGTACCAGAAAAGAAGGAACGAACAAATTACTCCCGCCACGAAGTTTTTACTCCACAAAATTTAACTCCGAGTAAAATTGTAGTAACAGCAACTTTGAACATGCGTGCGAAATCCATGACAGACACACGACTGAAGGATGCCTCTTTAAATACCTCATTCTTCAGAGTATACAGCAGCCACATTGAAACTAATGGGTAAAAATACCAAATACATGTAACTGACACACACACACAATCCGCATGCACGCACGCAGTACGGCGCACGAACTTGAAAGCACGCACGCACGCGCACACACATACACACACACACACACACACACCAACCAACAACTTCTTGCTCGGAATTATGCAGTTCCAACAAAGATCTTCTAGGCTTCGCTAGAAGATCTTTGGTTCCAATGAGAACCGAGAGCACTTGTTCGCTCTGACGGTGCAAGGGAAAGCACTCCTGTTTGATATCAGCTCGAGGGAGGTCACTTCCACAGAAGGACAAGACCGCATCCGAAAACGTTGTAGTAGAACGACGTCCGCTTAGTTCTCCAGAATGTTCGCAGCCGATCAACCGATGTTGTCACTGTTATTTGTTTTCGGGTAGTGTCATTCATCTATGGAGACCACAATAACGCTGAAGACTTACTGTGCTGTCATTTCTGAACGGTGATTTGATCAATTGCATCATTCATAATTTGATCGCAATCTCAATCTGCAGTTACCAAGATTGGCAAGAAAGTGTTGTTTCTCTTTGCTGATACAATCATAACAATGACAGGCTTTCACAGCGATTGTGTTCATATGAGTGACAGCTTGTTGGTTAACCAAGTGTTTTTTTTTTACATGTGTCTTTTAAAATTAAAGTAAAGATATATATATAGCTTGCGAAATTTCCCGTGTGCACTGAAAACACTGAGATTGGAACAATCAAAGATCTGACTAGCTAGGAGACAACTGTTTATCCAACAGTTGAGTGTGGCACATGTTTCACTTTCTGTTTTGGTCACACTGGCAACAGCTGTCAACTTCTCACATCATGGCCGATAGCATAACTAAATCTTTCGCCTGCTTTTAAACTGATTACACACAGTAAGACATGTATTAAGGTACAGGTTATCTGAAGGCTATAGCTAACCTGCATGTAGTGCCACTCGAGTAGGTTCATCTATTTTTTTCGGTGTGATACAGTTCATCTTCTTCTTTGTTCATGGACTGAAACTCCCATGGTGTATCGATCACTGTATGACCGTTTTTACCCTGCCATTTATAGGCAGCCATGCATACGCTGCTTTCGGGGGATACATGCTTGATCTGCACGTAAATTGACCTGGGACTGGGAGATCGAAAAAATCTCGACACTTTAATTACCCACCAGGCTCAGCTGGGAGTTGAACCCACAACCTTCCGCTTGGGAATGGGAGGCAAGCGTCTTATGCACTACATGCTCGTCGTACATAGTTTATTATTTGTGTGCCTGCAAACCATTCATTCATGTTACTTGATGTTCATTAATTTATCAACTGGATGTGCAACATCACTTAAGTTTGGTCTTATGATGAAAGATCGATGTTACTTTTACTGAACTGAACTAATACTGATGCTTGTTTTATCTGTACACTACATTGGGGTGTGCACGTTAAAGATCCCACGATTGACAAAAGGGTCTTTCCTGGCAAAATTGTATAGGCATAGATAAAAATGTCCACCAAAATACCCGTGTGACTTGGAATAATAGGCCGCGAAAAGTAGGATATGCGCCGAAATGGCTGCGATCTGCTGGCCGATGTGAATGCGTGATGTATTGTGTCAAAACATTCCATCTCACACAGCATAAATAAATCCCTGCGCCTTGAATATGTGCGCGATATAATTTACATAAAAATTTAAAAAAATTTAAAAATATAAAAAAATAAATCCCTGCGCTGAGAACTGTACCCACGGAATACGCGTGATATAAGCCTCATATTGATTGATTGATTGATTGATTGTTTTATCTGAACATCAATTAAGATACTCCGTGTTTCTGATGTCTTTGAATCTATCATTTATTTTAGGTTCGTTCAAAAAAGGAAGATGGAAGATGCTAAGGATTCCTTCTTCATGCATTGAGTAATCATGAACCCCGTTCCGAACGACACAATGGGACACAAGAGACGCCCCCAGACCAAAGCAGACTTCAAAATGCGGATGCCTCAACCAATAAGAACATTTGATAGTATGTATTCTGACAGATTTATCAGTACACTGTTTCATAACAATAACATGTGTGTGTGTGTGTGTGTAGTATTGGACCTCATGCCTTTTTGTTCTTTTTTTTTATGGCTGAAAGCTGCTCAACAGATTTTTTTAGTATTTGTTTTGAATGAAACAGTGAAAAAAAAGAATCCTTAACTTAGACTAACTGTTTGTATTTGCACAGGGTCAGATGTTGAGGCACTGGATCCCCCAGTCCAGGCGGCAGTGCAGAAGACAGCGGCAGCAGCAGCAGCGGTTCCTCGCGGCGTTCCACCTCATCTGCTGATGACTTCCATCCTGGAACAGATCTGTCACAGTTACGTCAGGGACCCCGCCAAGGCTGAACAGCTCTTCAAAGGTTTGTTACTTCATGTACCACTGTTATGTCAAGACATTTTTTTAATGTTTCCAATTCCCCGGCAGACCTCATTTTTTCCTCCCGACTCGAGACGTTTTTTGGACCCTTCAAAGCAAAATACAGTATTAATTAAAAATGACAAAACTGGAAAGAAATGTATATATTCTAATTTTGGGTATGAAGTACATGTGATGTACAACAGTAATGACAGGAATTTGAGCAATGGTGGAAGTCAATGCATAATAAGGCCTTCCAAATGTGCTTTAGAAACTAGATTTACAAATATTGAATTTATAAGGGAATGCGACTCATATTATTTTGACAATGTTTATGTTTCAGTGATATGTGACCAGCTGTCGAAGCTGAAGATCATATCTCCACTGAGCTTCATGGATGAGATGAGGGGCTTGAGGCAAGAGCATCGCATGCTGTTCCAGAACATTATGCAGAAAGCCATGCGAGAAATTAACAAGGTTGGACTTTGGCAATTGCTTGTTTAGGGATGTTAAAACATTAACAGGTGTTTGTCTGTTGGATGTATGTCTGTGTGCACAAAAATCGAAATTCCACCGCGTAATGCTTGTCGTTTGTAGAATTAGGTCAGTGCGGGAAACGAATGCTGAAGGTGATCCGAAATGACTTTTCATCTTTGTAAGTGACCTGGGAGAGAAAACATAACTTCATATGCATAAAATCATTGTTTAGTCTAAGATATATATATCCGAATCTTTGACATTTGCTTTTGCAGGATGGCAGCATACTTGCACTACCTTCTCTACCAAATGTCAGGTGAGAATCTGCCTTGTTCGCATTATTGCAAGGATTTTTGTAACCATGATTATATATTTTTTCTATTTCTAAATTCTCCAGTAGATCAGATGACATTTTTTCATAAATTCTATATTTACTTGAATTTCCAAGACAGGTAGAACTATTTGTACATTGTACAAGTATATCGCTTTATCTTCAGAGTCATTTGTTCTCTTTTCAAATTTGATTGAAGTTTGTGTTTTCTTTTTGGACTTTTAAGTCGTCATTTGTCTGTTCTCTCGTCTGGAAAACAGGATAGAGCGCATATCAAGTTCTGAGGATGTTATCAGCTCCCAGACTTCACGCTACAGGAATGAATTCCAGGAACACAGGAAGCTAGGAAAAGGGGGATATGGATCTGTGTATCAGGTGTGAGAGAGTGTTGAAAGAACGAGAAATAGACTGGAGGGTGGAGGTTGGTGTGGTATACAGGGGAGTGGATGAAAGAGAATGAAGACAAGTTTTTTTTATTATTTGCGCACTTTGTATGTGTGTGTGTGTGATCGTTTCTGTCTCTCTCTCCCCCCCTCACTGTCGCTTTCTCTGTCTCTGTCTCTGTCTCTGTCTCTGTCTCTCTCTCTCTCTCTCTCTCTCTCTCTCTCTCTCTCTCTCTCTCTCTCTCTCTCTCTCTCTCTCTTAATTAATTTCATAACATGACTTATGTAACGATGCTACATTGTTATTATTTGCAACGTAGTTGTTCCATTGATTCTTCAGTTCACGGAATTTTTCTTCCCTCGAAGTTGCACACGTTTTTGCTTGATTGATACAGTTTTCACTATGCCTTTGACAATAATATGTCATGTTCGCTTGTATGTATATTTTTTTTAGTTTTTTTAGCTTGTTCATTGTTTGTTTTTATTACTTCTTTAATTGATATTCCAACATTTTTAAAACGTATTATCATTAGATTAAACCCTCCCATGGGCGAGGGCTGGATGTAAAAAAGCACCTGTTTGCTTATGCCACTTCCCTCGTAAATAAAGAATTTGTCATTGTCATTGTCTCTCAGCCAGTAATAATAGTAAAATGTGACTGTGTTTCAATTCTCTTGTCTCTTATGTAGCATACCATATTTAAAAAAAAGCTTACCATATTTAAAATATATTTGCCAGCAATTTGCTTGTGCTGAAATTTGTGTTCCTCTTTGTTTTTTATCAGGCACAGAATCATTTGGATGGGAGAGTTTACGCAGTGAAGAAAATCAGATTCCGTCAAAAGAACATGGAGTCACTCTTGAGGGTAATGTCCTACGATATTTTCTTTGAAGTGTACATGTATAAAGTGTACTGGCAAGCTCTTTGTACTGCTGCTTCTTGCCAAGCCTGAGAAACTGTTGCAAGATACAAAGCTGTGAACATTTCAATTACATTGCATCAGAAGTGGATTATCCACAAGTAAATATAAACCATTGGCTATGAACCACTTAATGTTCGCTCTCCTAACACCGAAACGCACCGACCAATCAATGGGGGGCTCTGACGTCATTTCGCCAAAAAGGATTTCCCTACCCAGAATTTATCCGGTTTGAAGGGTTTTTTTTGTGCAATGATTTAGTCGGTTTCTTAAATAAAAGGAAGCAACTGGTCGACATAGACAATGAGGAGCAAATGGTACTTCTAAGATGATCCACCTGTCTGAGCGAACGACGAAGAAGAAGAAGAAGAAGATGATCCACTTGTGATAGCATACATTACCATCTCTCAGGTGTGTATGACACAGACAGTTGTGCCACATCTGTAAATACAAACAAGGCACACCACACCATGCCCCCTCCATTTTTGCCATTCACTCCCACTTCGGGATAAGAAAACGTTTTTAGACATGTAAATTATTTGAAGCATACAAAGAACTGAGAAGTATTTTTGTTCTGTTGCAGTTGCTGAGAGAGGTGAAAGCGCTAGCCAAGCTGTCCCACACTCACATTGTGGGCTACAACGCTGCGTGGATGGAGTACGATAGGCCTAGCTCACCAGGTCAAAATTCGTGCCTTTTCTTTTTTACGTTGAAGTACATACAAGCTGTCCCACACTCACATTGTGGGCTACAACGCTGCTTGGATGGAGTACGATAGGCCTAGCTCACCAGGTCAAAATTCGTGCCTTTTCTTTTTTACGTTGAAGTACATACCTATGTACGTGTACAACCTTACACAGCATGCTTGTGTATAACACAGTTAATGTTCATGTTCATAACTTGACAGTCATTTTTGACTCACATGCGAAGCAAAAGTGAGTCTATGTACTCACCCGAGTCGTCCGTCCGTCCGGCCGGCCGGAAAACTTTAACGTTGGATATTTCTTGGACACTATTCAGTTTATCAGTACCAAATTTGGCAAGATGGTGTATGATGACAAGGCCCCAAAAAACATACATAGCATCTTGACCTTGCTTTAAGGTCAAGGTCGCAGGGGCCATAAATGTTGTCTAAAAAACAGCTATTTTCCCCATTTTCTCTGAAGTTTTTGAGATTGAATACCTCACCTATATATGATATATAGGGCAAAGTAAGCCCCATCTTTTGATACCAGTTTGGTTTACCTTGCTTCAAGGTCAAGGTCACAGGAGCTCTTCAAAGTTGGATTGTATACATATTTTGAAGTGACCTTGACCCTGAACTATGGAAGATAACTGTTTCAAACTTAAAAATTATGTGGGGCACATGTTATGCTTTCATCATGAGACACATTTGGTCACATATGATCAAGGTCAAGGTCACTTTGACCCTTATGAAATGTGACCAAAATAAGGTAGTGAACCACTAAAAGTGACCATATCTCATGGTAGAAAGAGCCAATAAGCACCATTGTACTTCCTATGTCTTGAATTAACAGCTTTGTGTTGCATGACCTTGGATGACCTTGACCTTGGGTCAAGGTCACATGTATTTTGGTAGGAAAAATGTGTAAAGCGGTTCTTAGTGTATGATGTCATTGCTAGGTTATGTAAAGGTCAAGGTCAAGCATGTGAGTCGTATGGGCTTTGCCCTTCTTGTTCATGATTTACAGTGATAAAAGTAAAGTTTTGTTGCTGAAAAATGGGTGTTGAAGAATCTTTGACATTCCATTGCTTGTTCATACATTTAAATTGACGGCATTTGTTTGATGGGTTCTGGTGCCATTTGTTTGATGGGTTCTGGTGCCCAAACTGTGCATAGGACTCCATCATTATGACAGAAGCAGCACGATTCCCCGAAAGCGGCGTATGGCTGCCTAAATGGCGGGTAAAAAACGGTCATACACGTAAAATTCCACTCGTGCAAAAAACACGTAGTGTACGTGGGAGTTTCAGCCCACGAACGCAGAAGAAGAAGAAGAACAGAAGCAGCACAATTAACATCAGGCAAAATAAAAGAATCCAGCTAAAGCTTCGTCCCTGAACCTCGTGTTTGAATCAAAACTGCGTTTTCTGATCTACAGGAACTGTAACATCAACAGGGCCATCAGGTGATGAAGCTGAGGATGGAGACAGTCCTTCCACTTCAGACGAAGATTTCACAAGTCCCCGAGATGACGTGAACGGCAACAGTTCTCACTCCAAATCCGACAGCGTCCAGTTTGCAATGTCTGATGGCGAGAGTGAACAGAACGCACGCGTTCCTCCCCCACGTCGTGTGCCCTTCAGCATGGCTTTCTCTGCAAAACTCTTCAGTACTGTGCAGATTACAGAGATTGGGGACAGTGCAATCACAGACGACGACTCCATCTCAGATACCCAGCCGCTTATTTCAGAGATTGGTGACAGTGAAGTGACTGAGAATGACTCCATTTTGTTTGCTGACTGCCAGTCAGTGTCGGGCATGGCAGCTGGACAACCGTTGTTTCCTTTGCGGGATCCAAACAGACTCTTCCGACGGAACGTCAGCTTTCCAGACCAGAGGTCTCTCCCCTTGTATTTGGACAATGTTGGGAATGAGGAGAGAGTAGATGATGAAAGTGAGATGAAATCGCAGAGCTCTCACTCGCCGTCATATCAACGCAGCATCAGTTTTGACACTGCATCCAGCCCTCAGAAGTCCTTGATGCTTGTTGATAATGGTAGCAGCGTTGACTACAACTATCAGCTTAGGGTGAGGCTTTTTTTCCAGTACGCTTGTTATTTTGAAAGAAATGCAATTTTGTATGGTATTTTTTGGGCGAGAGCATGGGACAGCATTTTCATCGGTCGGGGATGCATGAAAATTTGATGTTACTGTTCTGGCTTGTAGTTAGTCGGGTGCCTTGTTCGAGTTTTGACGGGATGGTAAAGTCATAATTATGATTGACTGAGCAGTTGTGAAAACAACCCAGTATCTTTCCGATTTAACTGTCGTAGGACTTATTATTTTCTTGATTTTAGCCTAGTCTTAAAGGGGGTCTGATAAAGGGGAAAATGGTAAAAAAGTGTGTGTACATGTTCATTTAAAGTCCTGCAAACACCAGAAATTTAGACCATTGGAAATATGTGTTACATTCTCAATGTGTATAGTTGATTTGTTGTACAGGGCCATGCACTACTAGCTTCAAATCTGGACCATTTCAGCTTCATTATCTTGTCTTCTTCTGCGTTCGTGGGCTGAAACTCCCACGTACACTCGTGGGTTTTTTGCACGAGTGGAATTCCACGTGTATGACCGTTTTTTACCCGCCATTTAAGCAGCCATACGCCGTTTTCGGAGGAATTATCTTGTTATATTAACTAAATTTCACCAGGGTGCTTCATTTCCAGCAGCAAGGCAGCAGAAAACTGAAACAGAGTACAGTGGTACCTGGGATGTGTGGCCCCTCCGATGAGAGGACACCTGCCTTAAAAGGACACGTACATTCTGAGGTCCCTTTGTCTAGTATCTTTACCGAAATATACCTGTCATGACAGGCCACCTCACTGTAGGGACACTTTTTTCTGGTCCCAAGGGTGTCCTTTCATCACAGGTACCACTGTATTTGTTCCTCCATAATCATCAGAAACCCCCCGCGGGTTAGGGGGAAGAATTTACCCGATGCTCCCCAGCATGTCTTAAGAGGCGACTAACGGATTCTGTTTCTCCTTTTACCCTTGTTAAGTGTTTCTTGTATAGAATATAGTCAATGTTTGTAAAGATTTTAGTCAAGCAGTATGTAAGTATAAGTTACAGCTCCGTCCATCCATGGTATCGCCTGATATTTTGTCGAGACTGGGTCAATGAATATGATGACGTGCCGAGAGTGACGTCATTATATTCTTTCACCCCGTCGAGACAAAATATCACGCGATACCATGGATGGACGGAGCTGTAACGTATATATGGCATGACCAAAGTAAAGAGAATTTGTCATGGGATGTGGAAACAAATCATTGGAAATTCACCAAGGGCAATCAACCCAAGCCTAGAAGTTGTAGAACTATATTTTGTTTCAGTCTTGGCAATGCCAGTTTTGTCCAGTTCCGGAAAAGACATCATGAATTCAGTCACCCTGCCGAGACGAAAAAAACAATTCCATGGATGAAAACGTATAAGCTTATATCCCGTGACGCATCAAAGCTAAATTTTGTTTTGAAATGTCTTCACAACGTACAGATAACTTATAACGACATAATCGCCTTCACAAGACAGGAAAAACGCACACTTTGTTTTTCGTCTGCTACAAATCTAGTCTTGTTGGTTGACGGAGAGACTAAAGCTTCAATCGTACCTTCATCAACAGGAATAAATGCTCAATCTGCTGTCAGTTTGCAACTGAACCTTGTTTTTTTTCTTTAACTTTTTGGTTAACATTGAAACGGCAATCCAAAAGAGTGTTTCAGCTGTTTCAAGACACAGGCTTAGCTCCTTCTTTTGAGTTGCTTTTCAGTCTAAAATGACACCGGAAGCGAACAAATTGTCGCGTATACTGTCGTCACAAAAAGACGTCATGACAAAGTTACACGCAAAGCGAAAGAGACTTTTGACGTCATTTACTTTTGTTTGGAATTTTCCGTCTGTTCCTAGCTTGTCAGTGAAGACCTGACGTGAGTAAGCTTACCCTTTGCAGCTGTGAAATAATCAGTCTTGTGTCTCGGTCATGTAGGTACAGAGTTTGCTTCTGCAATCATTGTGTTCGTGTTGATGACAGCTTCATAAGATTTCCATTTTCTTGTTTCTGCGGCTGCGCAAGTTATTTTTCCTAGGTCATGGCCGAACTTTAGGCCTACGGAGAAATATCGCTGGATATTTTCTCCCTAGATTAACAGAGACAAAGAAGGGAAGTCATGCTGTATGAAATGTTAAGTCCTTTGTACTGGAAACTTGCATTCTCCCAGTAAGGTAATATATTGTACTACGTTGCAAGCCCCTGGAGCAATTTTTTGATTAGTGCTTTTGTGAACAAGAAACAATTAACAAGTGGCTCTATCCCATCTCCCCCCCTTTCCCCGTCGCGATATAACCTTCGTGGTTGAAAACGACGTTAAACACCAAATAAAGAAAGAAAGAATAATCATCAGAAAAAATTCTCAAAATCACACATCTGACAAACAATGCTGATATTTTGGAAAGCGTTATGATACAGGTGTTTTTCTGTTTCAGAACACCATTACTCTCTACATTCAGATGGAATTGTGCACCTCAACATTGCAAGACTGGATGTCTGGAAGAAATGCTAAGCTTCTGTCCGATTTGGGTAAGTGTACGCAGAATAATCTATCAAATTTAAAACTATTTCACAATACCTTTTATTTGTATTGAGTCTAAGTGACCCATTACTTTCATGTGTTCAACTTTTTCTTTCTTTCTTTTTTATTGTTGTTACCTTTCACCCATATGGAACATATTTGTTCTGGTTTTATTTTTAAACAGCAAGAATCAGTGCAGGTTTGTGTATACATGTAGTGTGTGTGTGTGTGTGTGTATGTCTGTGTGTAAGCATACATACAAAAATGCGCACATGTATTTGTGCATGCACCTGTGTTCGTGAACATCAACAAAACCATTTATAACAAGGAATACATTCTTCTTTTTCAGAGCTATTGGCAACCTCTGCAGACATCATGCGTATGTTCCACCAGATTCTTCAGGCTGTGGACTATATCCATTCCCATGGCATGATCCACAGAGATTTGAAGGTAAAGTATTCTAAAACTAAAATTTCTAAACAAGTGCAGGTTACACACACACATACACTCACACATACAGTTACACACACACACACACACACACACACACACACACACACACACACACACACTAAATACCAACGACATAAAATTGAAGGAAATTGCACATTCCCTCCTTTTTATGATGATTGAAGAAATACGCACTGCCAAGCTAGCAGACATTTCAACTCAAATAAAGTATCTTTTATGGCACCACATAGTCGGACGGTGTCATGTAAAAATGACTTTATGTTGAAGAAATACTGAACCAAAACGGAAGAAAAGTTAAGCAGCATAAAGACTTACTGTTGGCAGAGATGAAAGAAACAAAACAAAAAACAAACTGATACAGTGGAACCTCCTTTTAAGACACCCCCCCCCCCCCCCACCCCCCCATTTTAAGACTCCCTCCTTTGTAAGACCTTGTTTTCTCAGACTTTCTGTTCATAACCTGTGTAGAATTACCCCCTTTTTAAGACCCGATTTTCTCCGGTTTTTAGAGGCCTTTAATGAGGAGGGGGTGGGGGGGTTCCACTGCACACAAAAGTACTGTTGTGTCATCTTCTCTGAATGTATCATCAGCCTTTAAATGTTGAGGTTCTGCGTGTGTATTTTTTCCAGCCCAGGAATATTTTCCTTCAAGGCGATGCAGCTCACGTGAAGATCGGAGACTTTGGGCTGGCCAAGGACCATATCCTGCATGCTGGAGAAACGCTGCCCTCACCCTCACCTGTTACAGAACCAGGTATGTGACGGACAGACAGACAGACACACAGACAGACTGACACACACACACACACACACACAGACAGACAGACTGACTGACTGACACACACACACACAGACAGACAGACTGACTGACACACACACAGACAGGCAGACTGACACACACACAGACAGATAGACTGACTGACTGACTGACGGACACACAGACAGACACACAGACAGACAGACTGACTGACTGAATGATACACAGAGAAAGACAGAGAGAGACTGTATTGTTTGACTTGCCTGAAAAATCAGGAGGGTCAAGGGGTTCAGCATTGTTACGCCTTTGTTTTTGTTTTTGTTGTTGTTGTTGTTGTTGTTTCTGTTGTTGTGAACATTGTTGTGTTTTGTTGTTATTCTTCTTGTTCTTCTGCGTTCATGGGCTTAGACTCCCACGTTCACTCATGTTTTTAGCACGAGTGGATTTTTACGTGTATGACCGTTTTTGCCCCGCCATTTAGGCAGCATACGCCGATTTCGGGGGATTGTTGTTATTATTGTGTGGGTGGTTTTTTTTTAGCATACCAATGCTAAACACTTGTGTGGCCACTTCTTACAGAGAAGGTGAATCTTTTATCCAAATTGGAAGATTATGTGTACAGCTGTTCTTATGTGTAGGCAGCCATACTCTATCTTCGGAGGAGTTAGCCTTCAGTGGGAAGGATGGACATTTAAGGGCATCATGTTCATAGAAATGAGAGAGAAAAATTGTGTGTGTGTGTGCGGGTTCAGGTACACCCCTGTGTGTGTGTGAGAAAGATTTGGTTTTTTGTTTTGTTTTGTTGGTGGTTTTTTTTTACACACTGGATTGGGTGTTTTTCTTCAAATCTTACTCAGACCCCTCACAATGCCTGTTGCAGATGATTTTTCCTTTGACCATGATGACCACACACATGGCGTTGGGACAAGGACCTACGCTGCTCCCGAGCAGATCAAAGGCACTATTTATGACAGCAAGGTTAGATTTGTCGTATTTGCTGAAGTCTTTTGGATTAAAAGGTTATCACACAAATATATATGAGAGATGTAAAAGACGAAGGTTTATCAGGTTGCAGGAAAAGGATTTTGAAAATATGAGCTTGTTTATGTGGCAGATGTTTGTAATGGTAGCAGGCTGTTTTTTGTTTAAATCTTTCTCAAAGATCTGCAGGTAATGAAAGATTTTGTTTATCTTTATGTTGATATGTGTTGTCTTTGTGCATCTCTAATTTGTTACTGGAAGGCTATGAAGCCAAACTGACAAAAAATTGTATTAAGTTTATGAAAGTAAACATTCAGTTTTGCCATAACCGCATGCAGAAGTCAGTACGTGGGGGACCCATCTTGGTAATTTTCTTAAGAATTGTTAAAAATCCTGTTCCGAAACTTAATTTTAAACATCCTTTTTTTGGACGTCTAAAAGTTGCAACTTCAATCCAAAAACAGATAGACAGCTAACGTTCCAAAATTCAGAATCAAAAATCAAGAATTGTAGGTTATTGGAACGTTTCATTATTGACAAAACATTTTTGTTTTAACATAAAACGTTGAATTATTGTAATGTTTTATTTTGTCAATAATGAAAGGTTTCAATAAGTTGCAACTTCAGCTTTGGCGGTGATCTTCATGTTTTTCTCATTGCACAGATTATGTTCATTGTGTCTTTTGCCCCTTATTTTTCAGTGTGACATGTACAGCCTGGGAGTCATTCTGTTTGAGATGTGTCGGCTGTTCCGAACAGACATGGAGAGGCTGAAGACCATCGACGGTTTACGACAAGGGACACTTCCTGAACAGTTCACAGCGGAGTGGACTCACCAGGTCAGTAACATAGGTGTATGTTGATTGCATAATGTAAGTGGATAGTGTTTGCTGTTTCTCTTGAATTTCTGTTTGGAGAGAGAATGAGAGAAAAAGAGAGAGAGGGAGGAAGAGGTGTCTGTGTGTGTGTGTGTGTGTGCAGTAAACAATGCACATCGGAGAGAAAGATAAAAAACTAAAGATGAAGTCAGAACAATTTTTAAATTGTGCTAGATCTGTAAAAAATAAAAACCCACACATGTTGATACCTGGTAAGAAACATCATATAGCATTTGGAGCCATTGAAGGGACCCACGCTATTGAACAGCTATTTACCTAGTACTGAATTCTCCAGTGTCTAACAGCAACAACTGTTATTGTAAACGATTTCTTGAGCTTTGTTCCATGGTTAATTATTCTGTTTTCAGGCCGAGGCAGTGAGTCAACTGACGCATGAGGTTCCAGCACTCAGGCCTTCCACACACGATCTGCTGACCAGTCAGTTGTTCTTGACCCCTCAGCAGGTAATAGTTCTCTATTACAAGCACCAGGCATGGTACTGAAGGAATGGCAGTTTCAGCTGAAACAAAGCCGGGGGTCCAAGAGGCCCCCTGGCGGGGTCAAGGGGCAGCGCCCTTTGTGGGGGTCATGGGGCAACGCCCCCTGAAGCTGATGACTTTTTACTAATTCAAATGTATTTAGTGCCCTCTCCTTGAAGCTGAGAGGGATATAAGTGAAAGATAACAAGCTAAGAAAAAATAATAATCTCAAGTGAATGGGCGGATTTTTTTAAATTTTTTTTATTTTTGTTTTCGGCGGATTTCCGCCGATCGGCGGAAGAGTACCATGCCTGAAGCACGCATGTATGTATACACTTGCAAGCTCATGGCTGAATGCATCCCCACACCCATACTCTCTCTGTCTCTCAGCATTGAATTTTTTCAGCTGCAAACTGCACACACACACGTACGTATGCACACACACACACACACATGAAGAATATACACACACAAAAGAAGCTCACACACACAAAAGAAGCTCACACACACACACTCACACATACACACACAAGAAACATATGGAGATATGTGGATTTTAAGGGACATTTCAAATAATAATGTGAACATATATACGGCTCTTGACACATGGATAAAAGCATTCTGTTTATGTCTTTTCCAGGTAATTAAAACCCTGCAAGATTCGTTGGAGTCCAAAGACACCGAGATAGACCAGCTTCGCAAACAACTGCAGGACAAAGACAGACAACTACGGGAAAAAGAAAGACAACTGTCCAGTCTGCAAGAAAGAGTTGACAATCCTTTTCAACTTCTGCGGCGATAATAGTAATTGAATTAGGCAGAAATATCATGCTTCTCTAATCAAACTGTGTTATTCTGAAATTTTGTTTATGCCTGCATGTGTCTGTGTGTTTTTGACTCATACACCCGAGTCACCAGGAGAGTCTCAGTAATGAGGACAGTTCAGTCGTCCGGACAGCTGTCTGTCTGTGTGTAAACAAGAAATTTAATGTTGAGGTTTTCTCGCATGTTATGAGCTAGGGGGAGCTTTTAAACTTCACACACTTGTAGGGTTTGATGACCTCCAGACATGCCCAAAATATGGTTGACCCTCGTCGAATTTCAAGGTCACTGTGGGGTCATGTTTGGGTAAAAACGTGGAAAATTATCATTTTATCAGACGTTTCTGAAGCTTTGAAACTACACACACTTCCATAGTTTATATGCATAAATATTCATTGCAAATGAAGCTTTGGACAAATTATGCAGCTACATGTTGCGTGTGTATGTTTCCAGTAAGGTTTCTGCAACTTCATTTGTAATAATTATTCATTATCACATTGATCTATGCATACTTTGTAACAAATGAAATATTAGACACATTCGATGTAACTGTGGATAAAACTTCTTTTCTATGTTATTGTTGTTTTTAGGAAGTCATGCATAATCAACACAATGGAGGCAGCATTTCTGATCCAATCTTGTATTCTTGATTTCAGTATTTTCCCCCCTGACCCTTGCAGCGAGCAGTAAAAGAGAAAAATCTCAAATGTGACCCTCCACCACGGAATGAGTCGCATGTCACCTTTGCTTGATTTTCATATTTTTACATTGTCCTAAAGAGTTTTATATGCTCTATCCAGTGGTGAAAACCGTTTTAGAAAAGAACGAAAACTGTTTGAGTTATAAGCCTGTGACTAAGGTGACCCTCACACTGTTACCAGACACTCTCCGGACTTATATCAAGCCTAGCGCAGAACCCCGCGAGGTGACATGCGACTCATTTCGTGGTGGAGGGTCACAAATGTTTTGAATACTTTTACAAAAATGAGTTATGCAAGGGTAAATGAAACTATAGCCCTTTGTGCGTACAGATATTTCTTTTGTAGATGCATGTGTGCAAAAATCCCAACCTAAAATTTGGAGACAAAAATCATGGATTCTGTGATATTATTTGGTTGGAGAGTATTTGTGTGTGTCTGAGGGTGCTTCTGTGCATTTATTGTAAACAAAAGGTTACCTGTGTTCTTTCACACTGTTAATTGTTGCAATCCTTGTTGTAACACATGTAATTATGTTTGGACTTTTGCTCAGAATTCCTGATTACCTTTTTTTGAATAATTCCTTCCTTGTGTGCATTGTGTGCAACTGCATGCATTCATGTAAGAGAGAAAGTAAAAGAGAGAGAGCAAGGCAAGGGTCTTTCCATTGGGCGCAGCGATAGGGCGCACCAAAATTAAAAAAGTATACCGGTAACAAGCGGTCGAAGAATGAAAATAAGCCGCACATCAAAGGAAGAATACAGAGTGGAAATATGTGTGCTCTGTGTGTGCGGCGAGATCAAAGGCAGGTCCATTGTGATAGCTGGGTTGACACTGATCTTCTTCCCAGGGGTCAATGACCCAGTTTTTGCTATGAAAGGTGGTTCCCCTGTCATAGATCTGAGAGAGGAAACACTTACTGCACCGGGGTCAGTGACCGAGTTTAACCTCTGGGGCGGTCTCTTTGATGTCTTGAGAGGAAACTTGGCCAGGGTAGTACCTAGTAGCTGAAACATGCATTATCACAAGTTGTTTGACTGGTACTCAGGCGGTCTCTTTGATTTTTGACTCACATGCGTAGCAAAAGTGAGTCTATGTACTCACCCGAGTCGTCCGTCCGGACGTCCGTCCGTCCGTCCGTCCGGAAAACTTTAACGTTGGATATTTCTTGGACACTATTCAGTCTATCAGTACCAAATTTGGCAAGATGGTGTATGATGACAAGGCCCCAAAAAACATACATAGCATCTTGACCTTGCTTCAAGGTCAAGGTCGCAGGGGCCATAAATGTTGCCTAAAAAACAGCTATTTTTCACATTTTTCCCATTTTCTCTGAAGTTTTTGAGATTGAATACCTCACCTATATATGATATATAGGGCAAAGTAAGCCCCATCTTTTGATACCAGTTTGGTTTACCTTGCTTCAAGGTCAAGGTCACAGGAGCTCTTCAAAGTTGGATTGTATACATATTTTGAAGTGACCTTGACCCTGAACTATGGAAGATAACTGTTTCAAACTTAAAAATTATGTGGGGCACATGTTATGCTTTCATCATGAGACACATTTGGTCACATATGATCAAGGTCAAGGTCACTTTGACCCTTATGAAATGTGACCAAAATAAGGTAGTGAACCACTAAAAGTGACCATATCTCATGGTAGAAAGAGCCAATAAGCACCATTGTACTTCCTATGTCTTGAATTAACAGCTTTGTGTTGCATGACCTTGGATGACCTTGACCTTGGGTCAAGGTCACATGTATTTTGGTAGGAAAAATGTGTAAAGCATGTGAGTCGTATGGGCTTTGCCCTTCTTGTTTGCTATTTCATACACGGATTAGGCGCTTGGTTATACAAGACGCAGGGGTGAAACTCGAGGAAGAAAGTCGCGCCTTATGACCCGGAAAGTACGGTAGCTACTGAGTTATGTAGAGTGCATGCACCCACTGCACAGTATAGCTACTGAGTTATGCAGAGATCTGTCTGGAGTGAGAAAACTTTCTTTATTTGGTGTTTAATGTCGTTTTGAACCGTTCAAGGTTATATCGCGACGGGGAAAGGGGGGAGATGGGATAGAGCCACTTGTTAATTGTTTCTTGTTCACAAAAGCACTAATCAAAAAATTGCTCCAGGGGCTTGCAACGTAGTACAATATATATGACCTTACTGGGAGAATGCAAGTTTCCAGTACAAAGGACTTAACATTTCTTACATACTGCTTGACTAAAATCTTTACAAACATTGACTATATTCTATACAAGAAACACTTAACAAGGGTAAAAGGAGAAACAGAATCCGTTTGTCGCCTCTTAGACATGCTGGGGAGCATCGGGTAAATTCTTCCCCCTAACCCGCGGCGGTAAGTGAGAAAACACTTGACACATTGGCAGCATACTGTTATTATGATTGTCTTACAGTGGAACTCTTATTACGACCTCCAAAAATCTGAGAAAATCATGTCTTAAAAAGGAGGGAGTCTGAAAATGGAGGTGAATTTACAAAGGTTATGAATATGAACAGAAAATTTGAAAAAATCAGGTCTTATAGGGAGGGAGTCTTGAATGGGAGGGGGGGGGGGGGGGGGGGTCTTAAAAGGGGGGTTCCACTGTATTCAAAAAGGAGATGAAATACGTACAGTCAAGATGAGAGTATACAGACAGGATGATGGTTCATATTATATAGGTATGTGCCTGACATGAAAAAATCCATGCAATAAATAAAATAGATTTCCACATATGTCTTTGCTTACAACTGTTGTTTACTGGTCAGGTTCGCCACAGTCACAAGTATACAACCCCACACATGCACTCAATATATCAAGAAATAGCACACCCTTGACACATGTACTGTACACTACAGGCATAAATGAACTTCTTAATTTGTGTATGCATTGGAACACCTGTATTGTATTGTAGAAGCACAAAACATTTGTTGTTGTGAAAACATAGAAGTTGCATGACTCTAACATATATATTCATAGACCTATGCTTGCAACCACAAGAGCTCCTGTTAACACTCATACAGCTAAAGTTTAAGCATAATTGTATTACAGTGTACATGTAGTATGCCTTTGCTTCCTTGCAATAATATATAAAGGAAACTTAAATAACATGAAGTATGACAGAGCTGCAGCACTGCAACAAACAGAACGCTTTCATGAACACACAGTTATGAATAAACTGCAACAGTTTGAGAGAAGAAAAAAAACACGCACAGAAAGAGCCCTGGCGCTCCCATCCTCACCACACCCTCTTCCTCATTCCCCACCATCTTCCTCACTCCTTCCACTCCACTATTTTTCCCCTCCCCAAACCCATCATCAGCCCCCTCCCCTACTCTCGATCTAATACCCCTCCCCCAACCCACCATCTTCCCCCTTCCCGACTCTCCCCCCAACCCACCATCTGCCCCCTCCCCCACTTTCTCACCCCTCCCCGCAACCCATTATCTGCCCCCTCCCCCACTCTCTCTCCCTCCCTTCCCCCCAATCACATCATTCATTATCCTTTCTGCGGCTCTTCCTTTTTGGGTTGTTGGGCAGGGGGAGGAAGCTCCCAGTCCAGAGGCTTGTCAAAGCCCATCAGGTGAACGTACGCCTCGTTATCCTGGAAGCCCTGTGGGTCCAAGAACAGAGGCGTTCCCTTGGCCTCCAGGAAGGTGAACATGCCAGGAATGTCAGGGACTATGACGTGATCCGCTGTGAACTGAAGCTCTCTGCGTTGAAGGAAAAAAGTGTACGTCACAGCAGTGAAGACCCCACTACTTTTGTTCCAGCGCATTTCTGTGACGTACTTCTTCGCGATGTAGTGAATGATGAAGGGGTTGACGAAAACAAAGAAGTTGATGATTCCTCCGAATGCAAATTTGAGTCCTGTAGGCATCTCCTGGTTGCTGAATAAAACCATTGGCTGAAGGCACAGTCCCATAGCGCTTGTTGAGAGGGAAAATAGTTTGACACCCTTTATCATTCCTGATATCGCACCTTTGTACACCACATCACCTTTGTCGCTCAGTTCTTTAGCAGCCCTCTGTGAAGAAGTACCGAAACTCCTGGAAAACACATCTTTTCCACAGTAAAGTCTGCTGTGAAGATCAACCTTTAGCAAGGATCTGCTATTGTTCAGCAGTGATGTTTTTTGTGAAACAGAATTCGAGGAGCAGGCTATTAAAGACTGATTGGAGCTTTTCTGTGACACAACTGTCAAGACGGGTGCCAAAGAATGCAACTGTTTTACAGTGCAACGAAACGGTGACGACATGCTGTGACTCCATGGCAGATCTTTGAGAATCACTTGAGGCCTGAATGCTGATCGGAGTAGAGCTGACATTATGGATGACACCTGAAATGACAGTATATGATAATCATTCACATTGGTGTGCTGTGGATACACTCATAAAGTCATATCTCCCCTCCCACCACCACAAAACACACACTATTGAAACTAGAAAGAGGACCAATGATATTTAAAAACGTGCAAACACAAGTACAAAAAATAAAGACATTTTCATTCAAATAACAGTTAATTATAACGACCTGATCAATGATACTGATGCACTTCGTTTTTCAGTTGCCACTACAGCACAATATATCAAGTACTCAATATTGTGCTGCAGTGGCAACTGACAAATTCACCAGATGAAAAAAGCAATGGGAACTCACTAAAATCGTCTGCTGCTAAACAGGTTCTATGACCTTCGTCGTATTTCGAGTTGCATCACAAACATTGAAGCAACAACATTACCCATTCCATTTATTTTATGAACATATTTGTCCCTGATTATTCATGGCGTGTAACAAACTATATCTTTGTCGTCAAACTGCTGAGTGTCTTACCTCTAAAACAATTTTCTAGCTTCACGCTGATGCACGACTGGAAGTAGATCTTTTGCTTTGAGAGGAAGTATTGGTTGTGGGAAAATGAAAATAGGTTTAACTTCCGGTTAAGTTTGCATGTTCAGGGCCGCTTTTGTCTTGTGTCTGCACTCTTTTCCTCACGAAAAAAGACCTTGTCCCGAATTAACCCCGTGGAAATGACGTCACACACTGAAAGAAGAACGACAGTTTGAGGTTCACTCAGTGCGACGATGAATCTCACAAAATACGGGGCTAAACCGGGTTATTGCCTTCCAATTCCACACCTGACATTTCCCTTTATCTATCTGGAGTGAATGATATGTTTGCACACACTTTCAGAACAATCTGGAAATGACATTTTTTGTATAAAGATAATCTATGTGAAATTGCTCTTGTGCAATTTAAAGCTAAGCTTTATCTGACTTTTTCACTAGTGAAAATGAAATGTTCAAAATGACTATGAACCCCATAACACACATTTTCCTCAACCTGATGTTGTCCTCATTATGCATAATATTTTCGGGACACAAACACAGGAGGAAATAAAATGGAAAAAAATACCAAGAGGGAGAAGATTGACATGTCACCATGCCCTTCCCCTGTACGTGTGATCAGTCGTCTTTTCATTTGCTACTCTCTCTCTTTCTAGTTTAGCTTAATTTAGTTTAGTTTGTTTGGGACAATGCAGTAGGCCGTGAAGCCCCATCAGTATTTGTCCACACTTATTTTATTGGGTCTACATAACTTATTCAGGATATATTTTATATTCAATTCATTGGTCAAAATCGATTTTCATTTTTTAAATTTGGATATCTTCTTGGATTCTTGAGGGAGTTAACATTTTTGTGCTTTTTTAACAGATGATGCAAGTGGATTACAAAGAGATGCAGTTCTGTTAATAAAAAACATTTTTCTAGCCCGATTGTTCTATGTAAAATGCACCGATATCTGTGTCGTCTGCCGGGACATGCAGGTATAATGCAAGTGTGAAGAAAGTAAGGGTAGATAACATGCCTGTCACAAATGACACATGTGGGAGAAACAGGTTTAATCTTTTTGGCTGAGCATGTACTTCCCAAACAACGACATAATGCCATCAAATGCAAACTAGTGTGTGTAGTTCATGGTGCAAATTATGGGAGAGAGACAGACAGAAAGAGAAAGAGGGATTGTGGAAGAGAGAAAGAAAGAGAGAGTGAGTGTGTGTGTGTGTGTGTGTGTGTGTGTGTGTGCGTGTGTGTGTGAATGAGAGAGTTAAACACAGATAAAGATGAACAGCGAGAGCAAACAAATCACAAAACGCAGAAATCAATGGAGTGATATTTCTTCTTTATTTCAAGAAAATATGAAAATATTCATCAAGCGAAAAAGAATCAGACAAAATAGACAGGTTTGTCATCTGAACTCGATCCACTCCTTAGTATATATACATGCGTTTCCACTTTCTATCACACACACATGCCTGCATGCACACAGACACGCACACACACACACACACACACCTCTCTCCCTTTCTGAAAAAGAAGAAAACATCAGCCTACAAAAGAAAATAACCTGTCGCAAGTCTACACATGAATATCATTTTACTGTACCAAGGTATGAACAAAATACATAAACAACCTTATCCTATGCAGGTACATGTACTACCACACAATATTTATAGTTGCATATTCTACATGTACATGTATGCAAAAAGAGTGTACCTTTTCTGGCCATTTAATCCTCGATATCACACTTTCTTGACATGTCAAATATTTCAACATATTAGAACTTTCAAAACCCAGTCAATGTGATCATATTGTTACAAGGAGGCAAAAAAGCATACATCTGAAAGCACTGATCTGATTGATATGGGTGTCCCACAATGGTTTGTGAATGAATTACATGCAGTATGACCTGTGGTTTGAAGAGTTTGGTCCAGAAGATTTGTTAATTTTTCTGTCTTCTTGACATAGTGCAAATTTGATAAATGTGACCCTCCACCACGGAATGAGTCGCTTGTCCCTACGCGCGGTTCTGGGCAAGCCCAAACATACGTCCACGGGGTGTCCGATATCAATTTTAAGATTTTACTACAAAGTTATTCTTCAGTAGCTTTTCTATCCACATTTATCACGTGATAAGCTAAAAATGCCCTAAAAGTTGCATAAAACGCTTTTGAAGCACCCTCTACATGTGTTCTAGTGAGATTAGGGCCCCGAAAAAAAGCCACTTACACTCAACGATCTCCCATGTAAAACTTCTAATGGACCCGTCGATACACACATGAATGAAAAGGTCTTTGTTCCGAATTTCAAACTGTGTATTTCCTATTGGTTGGACCAAACAAACTTGACCAATGAGCTGGTTGCTGAGGAAAAAGGTCTGGGTGAGGTCATTTCTCAGAATCGTCATTTTGAAGGTTACCTTATTCACAGGCTTTCAACTCGAAAAGTGTTTGCTCTTTTGTAAAACGGTTTTCACCACTGGGTAGAGCATAAACAAATCCTTTAGAAAATGTAGAAATAAAAAAATCATGCATTTGTGACAAGCGACTCATTCCGTGGTGAAGGGTCACAAATGTCAGTAACAACCTATGCTGAAAGCTGGATTCTACTCCTGAGAAAAAAAAGAGTAAAAGTGATGTGGCATTTTTGAAAGTATGTTTTTCTGTAAGTGCAAGGAGTGTTAGGGCAAGAAGTGACATAGACAAAATAAGGCATTGCATGCTAATTTCTCAGACAATCACTGAAACTTGAGAAGGGACGATTAAATGTTTTATTTTTTATTACTAACTATTGCAACAGCTCATTAAATAGAACCGACAAAGCATTCTGAATACACAACTGTGGTGGAACAAAATTTACTTGCTGTAACACTGAAGTGGTTTGAAACACACACACAAAAATCCCATGAACATTTGAACACCACTCAAGTGCAAAATGCTGTTCATTATCACACACATTTGGAATGTTGAGATATTCCCTGTTCTTATTTTTGTTTTTTAAGGTTGTTGTCATATATATGTTGTTTTGGTTGTTTTAAGAGCAGATGAACCACACTTTTCCATCCATTGTAATTAATTGTATGGACAATAAATGATCTTATAATGTCTTATCTTATGTCTTATGTCTTAATGCTTTTTCTGAGTCAAAGGGTCACAGATGTATCAATGGTAGGCATACAGAGGAATACACACTGTTGTCTGGCGTTGAACTAGCATAGTGCATAAAATCATATGTCAATTGTCATCAAATAGCCACATGTCGCTTTCAACTGTAACTGCAAACAAGTTCGCACTGTAAAAAAAACACCTTCAAATTGCTGCAGGACAAGGTTTGACAGAAATGCAAAAACTACACCATGAACAATTATAATCCAGTGAAACACAATATATTCGGAACGTGCCTTCGATCACAAACAGTAATCATTAACAGAAATGGGTGGGTATGTGAAAAATAAAACATTTGTCGCGGAATTATGTATTAATTGGATAACACACTGTGGTTGCACTTATGTGAAGTTTAAGACATGTTTACCATGAAAAATAAAATAGCCAGGTTTGTAAAATAAAAGTCAAGCCAGACTGCTTGTGGTTCTGATAATAAATTCAGATTCTGAGCAAAACAAGAATACCTCAGCAGGGTTTTAGATATCTTCAAAAGAATGTTTAAGCAATTAATATTCACTTAAAGTTAAACTTGATTTCTTTTTTTTTTCTGAGAGATCTAAAGCTGCTGGAGAGAGAGAGAGAGAGAGAGAGAGAGAGAGAGAGAGAGAGAGAGAGAGAGAGAGAGAGAGAGAGAGCTCAGAACTTTATTACATAAGGGTAAAGGTTTTAGGCTTAGCCTAGTCTTCCAACCTGTCCTTAAAACATATATACAAAGATTTCATGTAAACGTAAGCAAAAAAAACCACACACACACCCAGTGACACACACACGTACACACACACACAGTGACACACACAGGCTCACACCCACACTCATACACACACACTCACATGCACGCACGAGAGAGAGAGAGAGAGAGAGAGAGAGAGAGAGAACAGTGTCTTACACACACAAAAAACCCAGAGACCTGCTTCTACTGAAAATAGTGTAGAAAAAAAGACCTTTTCTTTGGACCGCGTATGCATACTTATGCTCTGAAACAAAACAAACAAAAAAACAGTCAAACTTCTCTTTATCCCTTTTTCCCATGAATGAAAAAGATTTGCCTGTGAAAAGTGAATCAGTAAAAAAGTACTCAGGAAGTATACAAAAATATCATCTGGTCATTTCACAGGTATGCATAAATAACGAAGATCCACAGAACAATGGTACAAGCATTGCAAATAAAATTAATTTTACATTCATAAACATGCAAAAGGTATGCTGTAATGATATGGTAGTGTTACGTGCATTTAAATACATAATATTAATAATATAGTAGTTTGTGTGCACATTCCTCCGAAAGCGGCGTATGGCTGCCTAAATGGCGGGGTAAAAACGGTCATACACGTAATATTCCACTCGTGCAAAAACACGAGTGTATGTGGGAGTTTAAGCCTAAGCCCATGAACAAAGAAGAAGAAGAAGAAGAAGAAGTGTGCACATAATTCCATTTTCGTATTCTCACAGCAAAACTGGAAGTGGAATGTCCTGTGTACATGTATAACTATAAACAACTACTGTATCAAAATATCTGAATAACAAGCAGCTTTAAACGCCCGCACACGCGCCACACACACACACACACGTTCAGAGGTGGGAAATGGGATAGTACTCGATCCAGTACTAGTAGGGATGCTAGATCCATTAATCTCTGTCCCTCAACAACTCTGATTAAAACATTCACACTGTTTTCATTTCATCAAAGTTCTTTACCAGAAAAGGTTCCAAAATTTCCAGTTCTGGAAAAATAGATGACGACATATCTAATATATGCAAGAACAAGCGTTCTTTCGGGGTAAACAGAAATAAAAGCGAAAACAAACATAAATGTGCAGAGTTTCAGCTAAAAACGCAATCAAGACCACTAGCCCGCACCAGCTCTTGAATTGGAATGTTCTTCATTCTGTTCCAGCATGCTCCTTCAAATGCTTAGGCCAAAAAAAAAAAAAAAATAGGTGTGGTTACGGTAACATAGCCAAATAAAATAGGGTAGGAAGGTAGGCAATCACTTTTTTTTCTAATGTGTACAAATTAAACCTACTTGACAGGGAAATAAGTGTGCGACTCGAGCGCTTTCGCTTTCATTGCGTTTTCTGCACTCGTTTTCTTGTTTTTTGTGTGTTTTTTTGCCAAATGTAATAAAAAGTTATAGGGTCGGCCCCTAAAAATAGGGTAGGTCGGGTTACCGTAACCACACCTATTTTTCTTTAAGGCCTTATGCACCTGTATCATAATCACAACATTCGGTAAGGCGCTTACTAGTCACAGGTGTGTGTTTGCTTTGCATTTACGGATTCATTGCTTCTTCATATTCTTGTTTACAAAGTGTTATTCATTATGATGAGGTACTGTTTTCGATCATCATAATAAAATCACATTAGTCGGTGTCAAAACATTATGGTTTAAATTCAAGTCAGAGCTAATAG
The DNA here is from genome assembly GCF_037325665.1 of Littorina saxatilis. Classification (NCBI taxonomy): domain Eukaryota; kingdom Metazoa; phylum Mollusca; class Gastropoda; order Littorinimorpha; family Littorinidae; genus Littorina; species Littorina saxatilis. Next base: position 8,833,104 of record NC_090245.1, on the reverse strand, counting down.
CACTCGCAGAGAGTCAATGCACAACAAAGATGCTGAGCAGGCTATGCAACTGATGTGATACAAAATTCTTGATCAGCCAAGACTAAACAATTGGTGTGATACAATGTAGCAACATACAGATTGTGTTTCCAGTTTTCCCACTGTTGCTGTACGTGCTTCCTTGTGTATTTAATAGAAGTGCCATCTTTTTTTTTTCTTCTTTTCTTTTTTTTGGGGGGCAGGGGGGGGGGCGGGGGGCGGGGCGGGTATGCTCCCACTGCTCACAAAGTCCAAGGCCAATCCATAACTCTTGCCAATGAATGTTACACAGCGGACTCTATTCCTACCACAATACTGTGACTGTTATGACTGGCCTCATATAGCGAAGGGTTGGAAGAATACACACTGTCTTTCTGAAGCACGTGGGACTCTGAGGGAGCCACCTGCGATGGTGACGTGGGTTCCAAAAGTTTGGGGTCCGTCACCATCTGGTCAAAGTAGTTTCTAAACACAAAACTGCGGTGAGATTCCTTCAGAGACTCATTGTCACAGTTCTCGAAGGGATCGATTTTCTGATTCTCCTCCTCCGCAACATCATCGTGACTGTCTGGTTTCCGCTTTTTCACAAACATCTGCCTCAGTTCCTTCTTCGTGCGACCTCGCCGCCACAAGTACAGGGTGACAAGCAGCATTCCCAGAGAAAACAGCAAGCACGCTAACACAATGCTAATCTGAATGGGTACAGGTAGTCCAGACTTGAACCCACTGGCACCGCATTGTTCCACTTCACTGTCGGCCAAGTTTGCAATGCGTTCTCCAACCAGCTCATCTGGTGCCATGCACTTGAGGTCGGAACAGTCGGAGGTGTGTCGCCCTGGGAGACAGTACAGCTTGTGGATGGAGCTGCGAGATCTCAGCCAGTCCCTGAAAGGCATGATGTGGCAGTCACACAGCCACGAGTTCTGCTGTAGGTTGATTATTCTCAGCCTCTTCAAGATCTTGATGATGTCCTCAGAGATATTCTGCAAGTGGTTCCAGGAGGCGTCCAGAGTGTTCAGGCTGTGCAAACTGCTCAGCACTTTGGCTGGAATCACCGACAGGGAGCAGGCTGAAATGTTGAGCGTCTCCAGCGAGTGCAAGCTCTCGAAGGTCTCTGGGTGCAAAACCCTGATGGGATTGTTGGCGATGTTGAGCGAGGCGAGGTGGGGTGCCACAGGCTGAAGAGTCTCCCCCTTCAGCTCCAGTAACTTGTTCTCTGAAAGATCAAGGTCCTCCACCATTAGCCCCGTGAACACGTCCGCTGAGATGGCGCTGATACGATTTCGCGATAGACGCAGTACAACAAGGCTGAGGTCATGAAACTGACTTCCCACCAGGTTAAGCAGCTCATTCCCATCCAGGTACAGGTACTTCAGCTGTTGCAGTTCATTAAAAACCGTTGAGCTGGGGAACTTGGTCAGACGGTTGTCACCGAGGTCCATGAGCCTGATTCTTTTGACCGACTCTAAGAAATCATCACTGATGGCAAAGATGCCACAGTTTCTGACCTTCAGCTCCGACAGAAAGGACAAGGGTTGAAAAGCGGCACCAGTAAGCATTCGAATATTCTTGTTTCCATCCAAGCGCAAGTAGTTCAGGTTGCTCTGAGTCTGGAAAGTGCTCGACTTCAGATCATCAATGTGGTTATTACTGAGATCCAAACGCTGAAGACTAACGAGAGGTTCCAAAGCCTGTCCAAGATCAATAATACTGTTGCTTGACAGGTTCAGTGAACGCAGACCGCTCAACCCTGTGAACACACCCGCCTCAATGGTTCCGATACTATTGCCACTGAGGTCCAGGAGTTGCAGCGAAGCCAAAGTTGAGCCGAAAATGTTGTCCTCCAATGTCTGCACAGCACTGTTGGAGATAGTGAGCTGGTGGATTGAGGCAGATGCGCTCCGCTGCATGTCGGCCTTGGCCAGAACGTGTGTCGATGTCAGGCCGTCGATGGTCAGCCGCGCTGTGTTGTGTGGCAGTCCAGCCATGATCGCGCCCAGCTCCCCGCCAGTGCACGTCACCTGCTGGCCCCGCCCCTCTGGCTGGCACTGACAGTTTTCAGGACAGGCTGCAGCAAGGTGCAAGAGAGACAGCAGGGTAAAAATGATGATACGCCTCCCAGACATGGTTGACTTGTCAGGTTCACCAATCTGGAACATAGTTTGAATATATTTTATATCCCCCGAAATCGGCGTATGGCTGCCTAAATGGCAGGGTGAAAATGGTCATACAGGTACAAACCCACTCATGCAAAAACACGAGTGTACGTGTAAGTTTCAGGCCATGAATGAAGAAGAAAAAGAAGGTATTTTTTTTATACTGCCACTGCTATCTTAACAAGAAAATGATTGTCAAACTGAAAGCGAAACAATGTTTTGATTTTTAGTTTTACACAGAAAATGTTCTCAATTCTGGGAAGAACAAACATTTGACAGTTAAAAAGTAAAGGAAAAAGCACCCACTATCCCTCGCTCTCACTCACAAAAATCAACCAACCAAACAAAAACTAAACAACAACAACAAAAGGATTTGACAAGGTTAAGTGAATCAACAGAAAGTTAAACACCCAGATAAGGGACACACAACAGTTTCATCATAACACTTACAGTGCTGAAACCTTGTATACAGTCTAGTGCAAGGAGCTCTTTACAGAACAGCAAGTATATTTGTCTACCAAACGTCTGGTATGACACATTCTGTTTTGTCAACACTAAATTGACCTTGAACTGAAATATTTGCCCAACATTAAAATTCTACATAACATATGTGCATTACCTGCGGTATTTCCTCACTCATACTCTTTTGGCTTGTCCAAAATTCTTAAGGAAACCATAGCTTTCCCTTACCTGCCACATTACATGCTAATCCAAGTGATGATAATAGTTGACAAGGGACATGAAGGAAAACTGAGTAGGTCTTACAAGTTAGTAGAATAAGGTCTGGATTATACAAAAGACCACATTTCCTGAATAAGGAGCTGCTCTTCTGTGACAAGTTTATGGCAGAAATTTCGCCCCCCCCCCCCCCCCCGACAGAACAAGTGAGGAAGCCTAGATCTTTGTGTGTGAGTGTGTGTGTGTGTGTGTGTGTGTGTGTGTGTGTGTGAGTGTGAGTGAGTGAGTGAGTGAGTGAGTGTGTGTATGTGTGTGTGTGTGTGTGTCTGTGTCTGTGAGTGAGTGAGTGAGTGAGTGAGTGTGTGTGTGTGTGTGTGTGTGTGTGTGTGTGTGTGTGTGTGTGTTGAAATTGTGCATCTTGAAATGCATACAATTTATAGATTATATAATATTCATTGATATAATTAACAAAACTACTACTTAATTTCTGCACAGCTTCATTACAAATCGGCCATGAATTAATAGTTATAAAGCATTAATAACAGATTGAAAGATTACCTCAAAACATGCTGTTTAGTTCAATAAACAATGATTGCAAAACTTACACACACACAAACTGAAAAAAGAGAAAAAGATCTGCAAATTGCCAATCATCTGAAAGTTCTCTCTGTGTATAAAAAAAAACTACCATTACTATAATGCCATATATATAACCACGTTATGTCCCAAATAGATACTAATTCTGGGGACAAAAATATAGCATAGCAAGCATATAATGCCAGGAAGAAAAGTTACACATCTTATTATGACCTACCATATCTAGTTCCCTCATGTTTTAAACCTTGGACTGAACACCAGTGCTATTTATTCAAACCTGGTGTGGCTAAGTTACTGTGTAAACTTAATACTTCCTGCTGTCAACAAACCTATTTCACTTCTGTCCACAGACACTAGAACCGAAACTGTTGGAAAATCATAGCATTCATGAAATTGTATCAACTTTCTTACAGGTCAAATAATGGATAATAAATTCATATTTCCTGAGAAACTGACATTGACAATACTAAAAAAAGCAAATATATAATCTTCACATTACACGCACTGCACATTACACACACTGCAAAGACCTTTGAGTCAGAATACCGTCCATAATAATGGATAATGATTTCACAATTCCTGAGAAACTGACATTGACAATACTCAAAAAAGCAAATATATAATATTCACATTACACACACTGCACATTACACACACTGCTAAGACCTGTAGTCAGAATACCGTCCATAATATTGGATTATGAATTCATATTTCCTGTGAAACTGACATTGACAAAACTCAAAACAGCAAATATGTAATCTTCACATTACACACACTCCAAAGACCTTGAGCCAGAATGCCTTCCATGCCCTTTTAGTGCTAGCTCAGTGCTTCATGTCTAAGCTGCTTTGAGCTGGTCTGGAGCGATGATTCATGGTTGAGGAAACAAAGCTCTGGGTGCTTCCCTCCTGTCATTGTGTCAAGAATTACTGGGTCCACACTTGTCCTCATAGCTATCAATAGCTCCCTCCTCTACCCCCATCCCAAGTCCTCATTCCCACCCTTTTATTACAGTGGAACCCCCCTTTTTACTGACCCAAGTCCTCATTCCCACCCTTTTATTACAGTGGAACCCCCCTTTTTACTGACGTTAAGACCTACAAATAACTGACAAAATCAGGTCTTAAAAAGGAGGGAGTCTTAGAATGGGGCTACATTTACAGAGGTTATGAACAGAAAGTCTGAGAAAACAGTTTTAAAAGGGAGTGAGTCTTGAATTGGGGGGGGGGGGGGGGAGGGGGGGGGGGGGGCCTTTAGCCTGGGTGTTAGGTGAAACCAAAAAGTGATTATATAGTTAAATGCTGCATTCAATGATTCATACCAAAACAAATCGCAGGAACCAAGATGCCTCAAATATTTATGTTTAGTTACAATACTGACTTGGTGATTGTCATTGACAAAAATTGAAAATGGACACAATGAATTATACTACAGTGGAACCCCCTTTTAAAACCTTGCTTTTTAAAATTTGCTCTTCATAACATCTGTAGACTTACCTCCATTTTAAGACCCCCTCCATTTTAAGACTCCCTCCATTTTAAGACCCCCTCCATTTTAAGACTCCCTCCATTTTAAGACCCCTCCATTTTAAGACTCCCTCCCTTTTAAGACTCCCTCCATTTTAAGACTCCCCCATTTTAAGACTCCCCCCATTTTAAGACTCCCCCCATTTTAAGACTCCCCCTCCATTTTAAGACCCCCTCCATTTTAAGACTACCTCCATTTTAAGACCCCCTCCATTTTAAGACCCTTCCATTTTAAGACCCCCTCCATTTTAAGACTCCCTCCTTTTGAAGACCCCTCCATTTTAAGACTCCCTCCATTTTAAGACCCTCCATTTTAAGACCCCCTCCATTTTAAGACCCCCTCCATTTTAAGACTCCCTCCATTTTAAGACCTGATTTTCTCACATTTTTGGAGGTCTTAAACGGGGGGTTCCACTGCACAGGGTTTTGTGATTTCACTACACATGTACCTGAAAATGCTTTTCTTACCCACTCTTTGCTTCCTTTTGTTTGATAAGTAATAATGATCTATGGTTTAACTTCATCTTTTACTTGAAACTTTGGCATAGTCCCGAATTAACCCTGTGGAAGTGATTATCACACACTGAAAGAAGAGCGACTGTTTGTGATTCAACCAGTGGGAATATATGAACCTCACAAAGAGGCTGAATAGGGTTATTGCCCAAATGTGTTGCTGTCTCCCCTTCTCTCTCTGTAAGAGAAGATTGTAAGGAAAGGCCCAGCCTTAAATCTTTATCTTTGTAAAATAAAGTAAAGTTCAGTCTCAGTCTCTCTCTCCCACACACACACACTATGACATAAACACACAGAGTAGTGTCTGCACAGTAACAAGGAAAAGCACTGCCCAGTATTTCAAGTTCAGCAAGTTTCAGGTCGCACCCATTTCAGCCGGTTCACTTCTGAGGTCATGAATGGGACAAGAACTGAAGAAGCATGAACTACTCCCACACAGGTAAATAGTACAGTACAGGTAAACTGACTTGTCAGTACTGCCTGTACAGCAGGTGATGTAGTGCTTCAAGGTTGAAACTACTGTTCATACTACTGTACCATCCTCTGAAGACGAAAACATAGACAGTGTGTCTGTCTGTGTGTGTGTGTGTGTGTGTGTGTGTGTGTGTGTGTGTGTGTGTGTGTGTGTGTGTGTGTCCGCGATGCACGCCCAAGGTTATCGATGGATTTGTTTCAAATTTGGTGGGCATATTCAGGTAGACACCGGACACAACTTGCTCGATGAGATATTTCAACACGTGCTCTCAGCGCGCAGCGCTGAACCGATTTTGCTTTTTCTCTGGATCCATTCCCAGTAACTCTTCCTTATCTTCTCCAGTGTTTTCAGCGTTTATCTCCCTTCCTTCGTGTGGCGTCAATCCATATTCCCGTTTCTATTTTTAGAAGGTCACTGTCGACAACGCTCAATCCATATTCCCGTTATACTATTTTTACTCTTCTCCAGTGTTTTGCGCGATTATCTCCCTTCCTTTGTGCGGTGCGCCGGCAAAGCCAGCCGGTTATTCGGCTAGACTTCTTCCCGGCGAAGCCGTACCCGGCGAAGCGGGTATTCATCTAGTACATCTATATATGTATACGACTTGTGTCTGTGTGTGTGTGTGTGTGTCCGCGATGCACGCCCAAGGTTCTCGATGGATCTGTTTCAAATTTGGTGGCCATATTCAGCTACACCCCGGACACAACCTGCTCGATGAGATATTTCAACACGTGCTCTCAGCGCGCAGCGTTGAACCGATTTTGATTTTTCTCTGGATCCATTCCCAGTAACTCTTCTTTATCTTCTCCAGTGTTTTCAGCGTTTATCTCCCTTCCTTCGTGTGGCGTCAATCCATATTCCCGTTTCTATTTTTAGAAGGTTACTGTCGACAACGCTCAATCCATATTCCCGTTATACTATTTTTACTCTTCTCCAGTGTTTTGCGCGTTTATCTCCCTTCCTTCGTGCGGTGCGCCGGCTTCAGCCAGGTATTCGGCTTGACTTCTTCCCGGCAAAGCCGTACCCGGTGAAGCAGGTATACATCTAGTATATATATATGCTGGTATGATGAATTGAATTTGATGTTTTAATGTGTATTGGGTTTAAAAGTCCTAATGTAGTTGGTCAAGAGTACAACAGAGCGTCGAGTGCCTGTATCACGAGTTGGTCACAAAACTAGCCCTGTAAAGGCAACCATTCTACATGCACCTCAATCAAACCTGTTCTAATCTGTTCAAAATAAGTTGATTTCAATATGCATGTCTTCTTGTGTTCAAATCTGTGTCTGTTCAGTTATATATCTGTGGATTAGTTCGAAAAAGTCGGTTGTCGGCGAAACGCGAAACGTGACACAATTCACACACTACACTTTGAAGCTGCATGTTCGCTTTACCAGAGACAATTTGAATCTGAATCAATCATATCATGTTATGAAAGACAAAACAGTTCAATGCAGGTTTACTGTCAGGACGAACGAATGACCGGCGATGTGTATAATTGCGTTCAAAGGACGGCTGCTTGCGCGTAACCGTCGCGTTAGTTTTTCGTACCGAGTTCGTCTTCATTTTAACAACGAGTTGGAAGTCTCGCGTAGGTGGGAAACAGCATGATTTTAAAGCTTCTGTCGCTGCCTTCATTTCGGCATAGGACTTTAAGCGGTTTCTTGATTCCACTCTACATAGCAGTCCAAGGGAAAAATAATTGAAAACCGCGTAAATGTTATGTTACGCGCATGCAACAAAAAACGATCCCTCACTAGGACGTGAACGAGATTTTGCGTAAGCGGCGGCCATTTTGAATATTGTTTACAAAAGAGCTGGTCACATGCTGTTTTGGTCGAAGCATTGATGGATCATTGTGGCGAAAAAGCATGAGGTAAGTTTTGCTGTTTATGGTTACGTTCATGCAGTTTTGTCAGTGAAAGACATGAAATGCAAGTAAAGTGACCAAAATACATTATCATTTTTATGAACAACGGCATGAACGTGAAAACAGTGTTAGCAGGGGTTATCTTAGTCGCATTTGGAATTGTGGAAAATGTTTGTTGATTTGTTATGAGCACATGTTTGTGAGTGACCATGCTTACTTTTGGTGTTACTGTTTTTAATGTTACATGCGTGAATATGTTTGCTTTAGGAGAATGATTTTTACATGTTTTTTTAGCGAGAAGACCAATTTTGGACGTAGTGTTGTGAGATCTCGAAGGATTAAAAAAAATTGTTACGACTTACCATTTTTTTACCATCTTGACGCGTGATTGTAACTTAACACGAAAGTACATATCGTTAACGTTACGTACAAGCAAGTGCTGCATTCATTTTAGATCGGGGAAATTTTAAAGGAAAACAAATATGCAATAATCTGAACATTTGCATTCTCGATGAATGTGGATGGCCCTGGTACGATCTTAAACCCAAGTTTGAATGTTCTGTTCGTACGTAACCTAACGCAATCACAGTGACAACATGCCCGTGTAAAGTTACATGCTAACTATCACCTTGTTGATGGAAACTGAATCTGCAAGTACCTGTCTGATTTTTCAAGATGATGCGTTTTGAATGGCGATCTTTAACTTCAGTTTGTGTTTTCGCCTGCACAAGGGATGTTTTAGTGATATATGTGTTTGTATGTAACTTTACTCCATAAAGAGTGGTGTTAAGTTACACTCATGTAGTTTTCATCACACAAGTTTGGTATAGCAAAATCTATTGAATAGGAGCTTTTTAATACAAATGAATTGTTTGCTTCATGGTAACATTTGAATTATAATTGTGCATTATGTTACATGCAGTAAAAACGTGCATGCAAGTAACTTAACACGACAAATGCATGTTATGTACCTGCAGTCATACTGACATTTTCAAATGGCATTGCTAAGATGAACTCAGGATTTCATTGACTGGTTCAATCCCACTTTGAAAGGTGACTGGATGGAAACAGTCAACAATTTTGCTTTTCAAACTGTTTAATGCTTCAAAATAGATTAAAGGTGTTTGCATGTAACATGACACCATAGGTTTTGTGTAAAGTTACTTTCAAACGTATCTTGAAAAATTTCACATTTTTGTGCACACTAATTGCACACTATAATGTTCAAAGAGTGGATCATTTAGTACAAGCATTTTTGTTTAAACATGTGTTTGAATGTCACATAACACAAACATAATCATAGACTAAGAGATTATTCGGTGTTAAGTTACATGTATGAGTAAAAATTGACGTCAACATAGTTTATTATCTTTTCTTTCTTTTCTGTGGATGCTTTTTTTTTAAGGCTGCTTAACAACCAAGATATGGTTTAATGCAGGTCAACAAACAAACAAAAACCCACTTAATCTATTGCTTGAATGTAACTTTACTCGGTAAAAACAAAAATTCACAAAGAAGGTGAGTGTTTTCAGACTAAGAGTGAATAATTATGTATTAGGATGAGTTTTAACAGTATGTGTTTGAATCACAATGTAACATAACACACACATGATCAACAGCATTAGGAATGCTATTTCAGGACACAAAAAAGTTTGTTTCATCGGTCCAGCATTTAATTTTTTTTAAATTTTCTTCCTCCCCTGGACACTATCAACTGAGACAACATCCAGTGAAGTTTGCAGAACAGAGTGGTGTGGACTCAGCTGACAATACTGTGACCTGCATTTCCAGGGGTAAGAGTACAAGGACTTCAATACATTCAGGAAGAAATTGTGAGAATTGAGGCACTGGGGATTTATTTTTTTTGTTTGTTTCAGTACCGATGATACTAGTTTTTGTTTAAATGTACACGAATATATTAACATGCATGGTAATTTATGTTTAATTCAATCAAATTGATGATTTTCATGAGATTAGTTATGTGGAACTGGTACGCTTTGAATATCACCTCGGAATTTCTTGTTATTTTGTGTTGCAGATTCAAGCCCTCATTGGTGATGGTGCAGAAGTACATTTCCTGAAGAAACAGCATGAAAGCAAACAGACTTCTATGTGTGGCCCTTTGTTCCCATGCACTAAGATTTCTGAAGCTGTACTGTTGTCATGTATTTGTTTAGCATGAGGTCAACCAGCCTAGATGCATTCCCTCCATAATAAAAAAAAAACAATAAAAAATAATACGAGTGGGTGGAACGCTGTTTTGTTAATATTTCAAAACTGTCATTGATTTTCATGTATGCAGAGGCTCTTCTATTCCATCTGTCAGTGCCACATCTGTGGTTAGCAGCTTCATGTTTGTTTTTGAGTTCATGTTGTGCTGTTGTCTAGTTACAATCTGAAAGATAGGAAAGGCTGGTTGGTAGCAAAGTTTGGTTGGTAGGACATTTTTGGTTGTTGCCCAATGTTTTGTCTAACATTTGCTGTTTTGTTTGAGTATTTCTCTTTTGATTACTAAGGTGTAGCTGAAGTAATAACAAAAGTTGAATGGATATGTTTGCCTTTCCCTTATTCGGGATATTTTGTTTGTTGCCTAAAACTGGCTCTGAATCCACTTAAATTCAATTATTTCACTGTCTTAAGCACTCAATAGGTCATTCAATATTAAGAGAATGTTTTCTTCAATTACTAGTATGATTTAAGTGATTAAGAGGCTGTATAACAATTATTTCACCTTCAAATAGCACTAGTTGGTGTAAAGTTACTTGCATACGTCTTTTCTTGTTATTTATTCTTTCCCTTTATCACTTGGACTCACATTTTTGGATGTGAAATATGTTTATATCTATGTATTTACTTGTAGAACATTTAATTCTGGATGGATTTCTTTTTCTGGTGAAAAATGGGTAAGAAAAAGGATAGGTCACAGTGTAATGTTACATGCATGTATTGCTAGGTTTTCTATTTTATACATTAAAACGAGTAAAACAATTGTTGGGATACTTTAACCTTAATTAATACTTTAACTGAAGTATTTCATACCTTGACAATGTAGGAGCATTTAATACAGTACATTTACTTAGTCATTTTACCTTGAAATTAGGAACGCCTGATGTTGTAAATGCATGGTGCATTATAACATAATTCAGAAATTGGAAAAATGAACTTTTTCTTCTTACAATTAAATATAAAGATAAGGCTTAACATATTTGAAGACTTTTTGTTTGTTTATTTTACTTAAATATGTTACTTTTTTAACATTGTGAGTCAAATGTTCTGCTTTGTGTAAAGTTACGTACATGCAACAGTTACATGCAGTTTTTAATACTGTATCAGACTAGAACACTGTTGTTATGATTTAATCATTGAAAGTACACTTGTAGCAGGCTGTTAAAGTTAAATAAAGACCTGGAATTAAACTGGATTTGTTTTAAGTTGATGTTGATTGAAAGGGTCACGGTGTTACCGTTACATGCAAACCAAATACATTTTCTTCAAATACTACTCAGTAAATAGCCCATTTGAAATTTCTTTTGGTAGGAAGTATCAAGATAACTATATGCTCCAATTTAAGTAAAAAAGATTGTTTTATGACAAAATTATATTTGTCATGCTCATGTCACAGAGACTGGAAACTATTCTGTACTCTTGACCAGTTATATAATAAAGTATGCCTGTTGTTAGTTGTTTAATTTGTTTCCACAGGGTCTATGTCACATCTTCATTCTGTTTTAGATCTGTACGCTTTTATGTAAGTTCTGTTTTATATGTCAAACTTTTTATGTGTAACTATGTGTTTATTACTTATCTTATGTATTTTTCTTTTTTTTCCAGATTATCTTATGTATGTGGTCGTTGTCTTGAAATGTAAGTTATTAATGCTTGTATTTCATTTCTTACGAGGAAACTTTTTATATGTAAAATGTTGAATTTCAATGTCCACTGTAAAGTGTCATAAGACTGTTATTTGGTGGTGAACAGCGCTATAAAAGAATGTTTCATTATTATTATATGATTATTATTTATTATGCTATGAGCATGCTCAATCTCCTTCAAATTATACTCATCCTGTTTTGTGTGAGTTGATTCAGCCTGAATTAACTCACACAAACCATATCCAAACTCAAAGAGACTGCCAACGTTCCAAGATGGCATCTTCATAATTTTATCAAGATAAGTTTTGTGTGAATATTTGTTTGTCTGTTCACTTAAAAGACCGTTGGGTCGAAATATCTGTGAATGTATTAATAATATTAATGTTTTGTCAATAACAAACGTTCCAACAACCTACCTTTCTTGTTTTTTGATTCACACAAAACAGGATGAGTATAATTTGAATGGACAACACACACCCTCGGCCTGATTGGCCTGAACATAACTTTTTTTTAAAGACTGACGTTTAAAAAACCCAATCAGAGATGATAAAATGCTTGCATGATCTTCCATTTAAACTGCAAAACTAAAGTTTTCAGTCATAATTAAGATTCACACATTGATTTATCCTTGTACCTCTATGTGTCATTTAAATGGTTTGAAAATAACACTGACAGGTGGAAAACATTTCTTTCTTTATTTGGTGTTTAACGTCATTTTCAACCACGAAGGTTATAACCACTTGTTAATTGTTTTTTGTTCACAAAAGCACTAATCAAAAAATTGCTCCAGGGGCTTGCAACATAGTACAATACAGGGGTCGACACTAACTTATTTGGCCTGGGGCCACACTGGCCCCAGAGATGGAAATTGCTGGGGCGGAAAACAAAAATCTGGGGCCCACTCTCAGTATTCACGTGTGGCAATGCATTGTCTGTTTTTCTTCATCGTACACATTCTTTCAACCATTTGACATTGAAATTACGACAGCGCTTCGTGCTTTTGGCTGCATCGGTCTCCTTTTTTCGTTTCTCTCCACCCTGTTCTTCATCTTCATTTCCATGTTTTTTTTACACCAGGGATATGTTGCCACATTTTGCGTTTGGCATTTGAAGGCGATACTTATCTCTCACGCTAGAGAGCGCAATCTGGGAGTTATTTCCCTTGCGGCATTGTCCTTCGACGATTTCAATGTTTTTTTTCTTGACTGCGGCATTGATCGTAACGCAAATTTCAGTGACGACTTTGACTGGCGATTTTTAGTGATTGGCTCTGGCATTAGAATTTTCGGTTTGTCATTGTTGGAATTTATCCTGGGGCGGAGTGGGCCCCAAGCTTCGGCAATGTTTGGGGCGGAACACAAAACTCTGGGGCGTTCCGCCCCCCGCCCCCGCTAGTGTCGAACCCTGCAATATATTACCTTACTGGGAGAATGCAAGTTTCCAGTACAAAGGACTTAACATTTCTTACATACTGCTTGACTAAAATCTTTACAAACATTGACTATATTCTATACAAGAAACACTTAACAAGGGTAAAAGGAGAAACAGAATCCGTTAGTCGCCTCTTACGACATGCTGGGGAGCATCGGGTAAATTCTTCTCCCTAACCCGCAGTGGGTGTGGAAAACATAATTTGGAAAAATCACAATGAAGATTTCATGTTGTGTGAGCTTTAAACCTATAATCCTGAACCGTGAGCTTTGGATGGATTTGGAAAGCAAAGTGAAAAACACATAACTGTAATATGGAATCAAATACTTAATGATTATCTCATGACTATAGAATAACTTCAATAAGATAATGTCTTTTTGCTAAAAAATACTATTTTAGTATTTAATAAAAAGTACTGATTGTTCAACTGCAACACGTACACTGGCCTAAGCACTCAATCTGCATAAGATTAAGAGTGAACTTTTAATGTCAATATTCATTTACTTAATACCGTCTTTTGCGCATAAACATGATAAAAGACAATTTGTGAGTAGCTCTTTTACCACCACAACCAATCAGTCCAGTTCTCTCCAGTGTAACTGTAAGTGGCCGCCTCAAAATGGGCAACGTCAGTCTTTCATCTCTTGACAAAGGCGCAATTAATATTACACGGGGCCCAATCTACACCCCTCGCTACTCAATGAAACTGACAGTAGCGACCCACTCCCCATTTCTCTGTGTGTAACCACATTGTACATTTTGCACTCACGTTTCTTCAAGACAAGGTGTCGTCGTGAAAGGCGATCGTTCTATACAAACAGAAATTCCTGTCGCCTCACTACATGTATAACTCTTTGCTCACCTGTATTTCCTGCGAAAACTAGATCGAGTCAGCCATAGATATATTCGATGTCGTCTGCCACTAGCCGACTAGGTTCACGCACGCACAGACCTACACAACCCACAACACAGGCTGTCCACCAAGCCTAAAATTACCTTTGTCACAAGTGCTGGGAGTAGGTTGTGCTGTTCGTCCTGCCGGAAAACTCAGGTAAAAACACACAAACCGTCATCTAGCGGACCGGAAAACAAACAACCAGTGAGCTGTGACAGGTAGAGATATATCAAGAGCCAAGAGGACGGTAGAGCTTACGGCGCGACAATGTTCGGAAGCTTTGGTGACACACAGCACTTGCTTCGCTGCTGTGTGGGAGGCCAGCCGTGAATGATTGGTTTTTAACAATTTAGTTTTTCGTACTCCGCTACTGCGACTGCCCATCCGAATGAGCATGTACAACACAAGAAAGATGACAAAATCTATCAGAGGAGAGGAGTGCCTTCGAACCTTGGCTTGTGCAGCTCGCACGAGATCGCTGTACCACATGCTTTGCTATGCTCTGAAGTTTGCGAGAGATTACGAGAGCTTGGAATACCGAAAGGGTGGGAGGGGGGGGGGGGGGGGGGGGCTAGGGTTGGGGATGATCAAGGTTGGTGATAGCTGGTTGTGATAGTGAGCAGAATGATGTTTGCGAGTGCGACTGAGAATGATGACTCATTTTGCAGTTGAGACAAACGACCAAAAAATCATTACAAAAAAATTGAAACCTGGTTACCCCTTGTAAAAGTGACTCAACAAAATTGAGGAGAAAAAAATTCAGTAAAGAGAGATGAGGCCAGAAACTACAAATAAGGTATGGTTTAATTGCTAATTTCCAAGATAATGACTGAAACTTGAGTATTGGGTATCAGGCCTTTTCATACACGGAGTGGCTCGGGAACCGGCGAGCTGGTTCCGGAGCCCCCAGGCTGGGGCACCAGCAGTCACCAGTATCTCACAAAATAGACCTTCCTATTTTCCATTGTCATAATGCCTTCATAGCTCAGTCGGTAGCGAATTGCGTTGAGATGATCATGAGGTCGCAGGTTCGAGCCTTGCCGGCTTTACCGGCGTCTTTTGATTTCTTAAAAAAAAAAAATCTTTTTAACTTATTTCCTCCCCTCTTAACTTTTCTTACTTTTACTTTGCTCTATTCTTTATTCCAAAGCATTTCGGTGATCGAAATGAGATTAGCAACAACAAAGCAGCTTATAATTACGAGTCACAGCAGTGCCCGGATCAGTCACTGAATCCGTCCGCGAACTAAGCAATGTGTGTCACTGGTCCAGAGGCTAGACTGAAACAGCATTAGTTAAAACAAAATGCAGTAAATGATACTTAACATGGGAAAAAAAACATGTTTCATCTTTCTCCACAGTTCTCTGATTGAACAGCGATTAGAAACTCCTACACAAACACAACATCATGATTGGAGCCCAGGAGCCTGGGGGCTCGAGCACCGACTCGCGGGTGCTTGAGCCCCCAGGCTCGGGAACCGGCTCGCCGGACCTCCAGCCACGGCCTTTCACAAAATAACTACTGATGACATTTCTAAGATTCTATTGCGGAAATGTAAACAAATCGACAATCAAATTATCACACCTGAAGAGGATCGAGTGATAGAGGAACAATGAACATACATGCATGCCGTACGAGGGGGACTCATTATATTTTGCAACCTGGGCGAACTAATAAAGTCACTACTTTGCCTTTTTCATTACATCAAAGACCAGTTTTGGGAAGACTTGTGACAACAAAAATTACTTGATTCCGTGCAACCGTTTTTATTCAATGCAATAAAATGTCCAGTAAGGGTGATGGGTCTCCTGACAGCAGTGTTGATCTTTCGCGAAGAGATGATGTATTATGGCAACTGCCAGGGAAACTCTTTTCAAGAGTGCTTTTTAAGTTTAGAATACTGTTTTTGGAAATCAATCTCCACCGAAAGCCACTGTTTTCAGGTGGTTAAGACAGTTCATTACTGGTGCGTGGACGTTAAAAAACGTTGACCGTTGTGATCGAATGGCAACAATTGTTACCCCAGAAAACGTTTGTAAGGTAGAGTCCCTGATTGAGAAGGACCCAAAAATGATATACGCTGAAATACATGATAGAATGAAGATTTAATCGGGAAGTGTCACTTGTAGTTTTCACGGCTGCTGTGGCGTAAAGAAACGTTGTGACCGTTGGGTGCCCCATAACCTTAGTGAAGAGCAAAAGCGGGGTAGGTGCACCCATATGCTATGAAAATTTGACGGAAGAAGGTTTCCTCGCGTTTGGGACATCGTAACACTGAGACGACCAAACATGGGAAAACCAATAGGACCCAAAGATGAAGCAACAGTTGGCGGTGTGGGTATTCCTAGATGAGAACCCACCTGTAACTTGAAATTCAAAAGAAACAGAAGTTTATAGTGATAGTGCAAATGATAGTGTATTTGTTTTCAAAATCCAGCCACGTTGCCACCATATCACTTGAGGAGAGACAACCGATAACTGCTGACTGGTATGTCACCCACTGCTTGCCTAATTTCTTGCTGGTATGTTGCACACGACGTCCCCGACCGGGTGTCCATGGTCTACTGCTCCATCACGACAAACCAAGCACGCACACATCAGGTGTAACTCTTGACTTTCTAGACGCCAATGATGTTCAGCTTGTCACCTATCTACCATATTGACACGCCTTAGACCCCTGTGACTGGTTTTTGTTCCCTTCCGCCAAAAGGCAGTTGAAGGGAAAGCAGTTCCAGAACACCGAAGATGCCCGAGCATTCCCGAGGGCGTTAATTTTGACATTCCCCAGTCAACGTGTTGGGGTGTCATGGACAGCTGGGTTAAGAGGATGGTACAATGTGTACAAGCTGAGCAGATATTCTTCCAAAAACTGGAGTAGACAGATTGGCTGTAAATGTTGTATAAAACCCAGGTTTCAAAACATAATGAGTGGCCCTCGTATGTAAAACCCCAGTTACTTTGCTGGAAAAAAAACCCGACAACTTTGAACTAACTCAAACACACTATGACTATCAACACAACCACAACAACCATCATCATCATCATCATCATCATCATCATCATCATCATCATCATCATCATCATCATCATCATCATCTCTTTCTTCTAATTCTTTTTCTTTCAACATACTGCGAGCTAACTGTGCCACTGGTAAAACATTCTCACCAGTCCTCACAATAGTTCCTCACCACTATACCACACCCCTGCAAATTCCACACAACCCCTCGACAAAAACAGAGGAAAGGGTGTGTCTAAAAATAGCTACGGAGATTCACCCATCTTGCTAGATAGGGGTTGCAGGTAAAGAGAGCGTAACTCGTCCTATGAAGAAAACTTGTCTGAATATCGATTGAAATTACATGTATCAACGAAAACTTGTTTGAATATTAGTTGAAAGTATCAACGCACTCATCCCCCACCCCCTTTCACCCCCTTTACATTGTTTGTGTGGGTTTCCTTCCTGACTGGCCGGGCCGGCTGTCACGATTTCATCTTTCGCCTGTGTACATATTTCCCCCTCGACATATACTCAAGACTGAAATGTTGTTTCCTGGTAAAATTAAGAAGTGAAATTATTTATGGACGAAAAACATGTCAGTTTCTTGCATGTGAAGAAAATTGGTGGTAAAATTTAATAGATTTCACCCCCAAAATCGAATTCTTCGAAAACGTGTACTGAGTGGTTACGTCCCTTGAGTAAGAAGGAAAACATTTTAGGATGAATCAAATTTCTAAGTTAAATAAAACAAATTGGTTGGACAAATTTGGCCCCATGAATGTAAGGTACACAATGTCGCTCATCAGTACTATCGAAGGGTGTTTTTTTGTTCAGTGTAGAGTTTATACTAGATCAACAAGGCCGAGAAGCGAAATATCAACACGGCGAAAGATGAAAACGTCACACCGGGGTTCCTTTGCATGAAATGGAGAAAAAAACACACACTCTGAAGCCGAACGTTTACAAACCTACCTAAACTACAGAAACACTTAATGTTTCATATGAGGCAGTGTTTTTTACATTTAGTCAAGTTTTGACTAAATGTTTTAACATAGAGGGGGAATCGAGACGAGAGTCGTGGTGTGTGTGTGTGTGTGTGTGTGTGTGTGTGTGTGTGTGTGTGTGTGTGTGTGTGTGTGTGTGTAGAGCGATTCAGACTAAACTACTAGACCGATCTTTATGAAATTTGACATGCGAGTTCCTGGGAATGATATCTCCAGATGGTTTTTTTTCCCATGTTTTCGATAAATACCTTTGATGACGTCATATCCGGCTTTTTGTAAAAGTTGAAGCGGCACTGTCGCACCCTCATTTTTCAATCAAATTGATTGAAATTTTGGCAAAACAATCTTCGACGAAGGCCGGACTTTGGTATTGCATTTCAGCTTGGTGGCTTAAAAACTAATGAATGAGTTTGGTCATTAAAAATCGGAAACTTGTAATTAACAATATTGTTTTTATTAAACGATCCAAAAACAATTTCATCTTATTCTTCGTCCTTTTCTGATTCCAAAAACATATACATATGTTATATTTAGATTACAAACAAGCTCTGAAAATTAAAAATATGAAAATTATGATTAAAATTAATTTTCCGAAATCGATTTAAAAACAATTTCATCTTATTCATTGTCGGTCCCTGATTCCAAAAACATATAGATATGATATGTTTGGATTAAACAAACTCACTAAGCTAAAAAGAATAGATATACAGAAAAGATCAGAAAAGAGTTATCCTGCTCAGCGCGACCACTACCGCACTATTCTGGCTTGTCGATTTCACTGCCTTTGCCACGAGCGGTGGACTGACGAAACTACGAGTATGCGGTCTTGGTGAAAAAAGCAGTGCGTTCAGTTTCATTCTGTCAGTTCGACAGCTTGACTAAATGTTGTTATTTCGCCTTACGCGACTTGTTTTTCTCTTCGTACTGTGATTTTATTCATCAGTTTTACCTGCTAAGTATGATAAAGTCTGTGGTAAGTAAATTAACAACAAGTCGCGTAAGGCGAAATTACTACATTTAGTCAAGCTGTGGAACTCACAGAATGAAACTGAACGCACTGCATTGTTTCACAATGACCGTTGTCCGCCGCTCGTGCAAAACGCAGTTGAAACTGACGAGCCTGTTTAGCGCGGTAGTGGATTTCGCTGTGCTGCATAGCACGCTTTTTTGTCCCTCTCTTCGTTTTAACTTTCTGAGAGTGTTTTTAATCCAAACATATCATATCTATATGTTTTTGGAATCAGGAACCGACAAGGAATAAGATGAAAATGTTTTTTAAATCGATTTCGGAAATTTTATTTTGATCATAATTTTTATATTGTTAATTTTCAGAGCTTGTTTTTAATCCGAATATAACATATTTATATGTTTTTTGAATCAGAAAAGGACGAAGAATAAAATGAACGTAATTTTGGATCGTTTTATATAAAAAAAAGTAATTACAATTTTTAGGTTAGAGTCATTAATTAATTTTTAAGCCACCAAGCTGAAATGCAATACAAAAGTCCGGCCTTCGTCGAAGATTGCTTTACAAAAATGTCAATCAATTTGATTGAAAAATGAGGGTGTGACAGTGCCGCCTCAACTTTTACAAAAAGCCGGATATGACGTCATCAAAGACATTTATCGAAAAAAAGAAAAAAAATGTCTGGGGATATCATACCCAGGAACTCTCATGTCAAATTTCATAAAGATCTGTCCAGTAGTTTACTCTGAATCGCTCTACACACACACACACACACACACACACACACACCACGACCCTCGTCTTGATTCCCCCTCTATGTTAAAACATTTAGTCAAAACTGTTCTTATTTTCTCTCTGTATAAAGCTGGATAATCTGTTTTAACCTTTGCCGGGTTTTATAAAGTGGATCTGAACTTTTTATCTCTTTAAAAAGTATTCTTTTTCGAAATAAACGTTTTCTTTTAAACAAAAAACAAACCCTACACCCAAAACACTTTTGATTCACAGAAACGAAGAAACGAACCGAAATCTTTTAATAAACTTTTTTCACCACTCTTACCCGCTCCGACATCCTCCCTCCCTCGCTCCTTCCCTCCCCCCCCCCCCCTAACACATTACCTATTTTCATGTCCCTAATAGATAGTATCTGTGAGGACGTAAAGGGCCCCCATAGTAACTTGACTAAATGTAAAAAAATAAGGAATATTAGAACTGAAAGCAGCTGAACGTGGGAGAACCCTATTTGTAACCGACACCTTTTGTCTGCAGAAAAAAAGGGGATGTATGCTTATTTATTATCACCTATCGACGTTAATCACAAGCAATCAAGGGTAAGGGAACCCTTCTGGACAAGAAAACAACAATGGACTCGTCCATACTGATAGAGGTCAATGGGGAAGGGACGTAACTCAGCAAGTACACGGTGTATTACAGAGATCGTTGCTTCAGCTCTTGCGCACTCAAACACTCCGAAGCTGCGATAAATACTGTGTCGTCTGATAGAGGCACGCCCAGGAACAAGGTATTTTACATCCATTCTTTTTCTTCATGGTGATAATAGGCGGATTTTACTTCAAATGCACTCCGCTAACAGGTGTTTTTCTCCGCTCGAGAGGGTTTTGCAGACTAAAATCTTGATCACAGATCAGGCGACCGCTCTCCCGTTGCAAGCCAACACAACACATTGTTGACTGTATGAACCGCTCAACAAGCGGCTTGTGTTTGGTAAAAGGTCTTGTGTGTTCCTGGTAAAGAGACTGAATGGGAAAAAAGCAGTATGTGTGTACAGTTCGTGCGAAACGCGATAAGTTGGCATTTATCCCGATGTCCGTTTCCGAACTTCCCTTTCGCACGAAGACTCGGAAGAGGAAGAGTGAGAGGTACCGATGCCTCAAAGATGGCCCCTCCCTCTTTCCTCACCTTTTGATCTGTTATCCCTGCCCGGCTAAATGCGGGTATCGCAGCTAAAGTTTGTACAACTGGCGTGTAGATAACATTTGGTGTGTAAAATCTGAATTTTTATTACTAAAGAAAAGGCGAGGGCCTATTAGGCTATTTGTATATTATATACTTTTTGCATGAGTTTTCTTTTGAAGTTTTGCAGTGCTAAGCGCATAGCTTGAAGTCAGTTGAACTCTGGCATGCTGATTGATATATACCTGTATTGAGGTCTAACGAATGACGTCTCACAACGTGCGAGGTCGTCCTTGGCGGTCAAGAAAGCCGCCGCGATCATTGCGCAGACGACACTTCTAGACAGCCAATATTTTTGGTCCGCATCACATGCTCCACATAAATCGGCCGGAAACGAAATTGGGAAACCTGGATTAGTCTATTACTGAGTAAAGTTCTTATCAGTGCTCCCCGGCAAACACACAAAGTGCAGACTCTGAGATAAGAGCTGTGCTTGCAACTTGCATATATATTGTGCACAGGAATTTTTGTTATCAAACTTGCTTGATGACACGTAAACATAAATCAAGTACATTATTAATGTTGGCTAAAATTGTGAAACCAGATTAGGATTCAGAAAGGGGGGCTAAGTGACTTTACTATTGTAATTTGTACTGGTGAATAAAACTTTTAAAAATAAAAGATACTTGTATATAATTAAAATTTAAATGTCATTTTTCTTTGAGCTTGATTCTTATTCTCTTACTCTTAGTGACAAAAGATTGTCATTGTCAGCAGAACAAATTAATTTACAAAGCATTTGTGCAGAACATGAACAACTGGGGATACAGGTAATCAACCAATAGTACTATCATGGAGTTATACTCGAATGGAATTATAATTGTCAAGCACAGTATGCATAGATTAAGTGTTTTAATTACTGTACGCTTGCGGAGCTGTGAAACTAATAACGTTTGAACTTGGAGGCAGTCTTATAGTAGTTGCCAGTGAGATAATTTATTCAGCATTTTTTTCTCTTTTTACAACAGAGATCGGCAGGGCAAGGAACCATGGAGACGACCAGGCGTGTGGGGAGTGGGGTGGAGGAGGTTAAAATCTCTCACATGGGTCCGGAAGGAAGTGGAGGATTTGAACCACTCGTTGTGCTGGAGTTTACCGCTTCAGCCAACCAGGCGGCTATCGAGTGGCTTCTGGCCAAGCTACAGGCTCCAAAGACAGAGGGTGGTGCAGATCTCTTAGTTCGAACCCTCTTCTTGCAGCACAATAAGGTAATGCGAGATAAAAAATTAAAGATTGAATGTCGTAGATTTATTTCCAAACTAGGTACATTGTAGTGTCAAAAAGTCAAAGTGAAGTATTTGGATATTTGTCTGTTTTGTGTGTTTATGAAAATTGAAATGGTATTTCAATTAAGATGTGAAAATGAATCACATTTCATGATTGACTTATTACTTTCCACGTGTTCTGTGCACTTCGTAAAAAAAGATACATAATTTCAATTTCATGTATCCTATCCTATGCACAATATAATCAACATTTTGAAGTGTTTTGTGGGTATGTTATCCTTCCCTGCTTCATCACATTTATTTTAATTCATGATGTACATTTAAGATGTGCATTAACTTCATCATAACAGTGACTAACATAGCGATAGTCTGAACAATAAAAGATGTTGACAGTATGAGCAAAACAGATGTTGAATATTTTGCTGGTCCGTATCTTTGTATGTGTGTCTATATTCTTTGACTGAGTATATGCTTATTGCATAATGTTTTGTTGGTTTATTAATTTACAGTTTGGGAGCTTTGCAGAGAACCTTTAGAATAGTAAATGATTTTATGATATAGCAGTTGCTACCTGCCAGTTGTTTGAATTTTTTTTACATGCACTTATTATTATAATCAAAATAGCTTTTTTGCACTTATAAATGGCCTTGTGTTCTTTGTATTTGTTGTTGTTTATGTTGTGTGATTTTGCTGAGGCTTAACACAAGTAAGTTTTGCAGGAGGACAGTGAAGCATCTATGGTAAGAATTGCTGTGTCACTTGCTCGCAGCCCAGGTTCTAGACAGTTCGTGCCAATAACCACGTAACAACCCGTCGTATAATCTATCCATAACCTCATGTATCATACCAAACTTCTTCCTCTGCATAGTAACACCCAAGGGCTTGTTTAGTTTTAAATCCTGACCATTTCTGTTGAAAGGTTGAGTTTTGTGCTTAGGCCAAAAAAAAAATAGGTCTGTTTACGGTAACCCGACCGACCCTATTTTTTTCGCGCGACCCTAGACTTTTTTTTGGCATTTGGGAAAAAAAATCTTGGGTTTTTTGCAAAATAACGTAAAAATATGGTTTTTTGGAGGAAAAAAAACACGACCTACCGACCCTGTGTTTTTGGCCTATGTTACCGTAAACAGACCTTTTTTTTTTTGTGCCTTATACCATTTTGTTCATGCAGTTAATTTTGTTTTGAAAAGGTGTCGGTTTGTAAAGGTAGGATTCAAATACTTGGGCACACAGTTCTGTTAAATGTTTTGAATGATTTTAATCTTTGTGTCAGTCTATGGAATAATCTAGAGTCACAGGTAGCAGCAGGACTAAAAGGCATCTGGCAAATTCCTGATAAAATGATATATATTGATTGGTATATATATACATGTGCACACTACTCTTTAAAGTTGAGAATTGTTTAGGCTTGGTTTTGAATTTTAGAGGATAGGTAATCTGCTGAATATTCAAGTACAAGATGCTTTTTTTTTGATGCAGTGAAATTAAAAAACAACAAGAAAGGTTACATTTTTGGAATGTTTAATTCAAGACAAAAGATTCGGAACGGTAGCTGCTTATCTGTTTTAGATTTTGCAGTGAAATAATTGTAGATTCAATAAAATTACTGCATGTATTGTGGTGAAATTGGATAAGCGACCAGTGGTATTATCTTTGTTTATTTGCACGCAGGTTTGAATTAGCGGGAGGTGTATTTGGCATAGTGTCTATGAACTGGGAAGTAAGGTCGAGTAAGTGTAATGAACTGTGAAGTAAGGTCGAGTAAGTGTAATGAACTGTGAATAAGGTCGAGTAAGTGTAATGAACTGTGAATAAGGTCGAGTAAGTGTAATGAACTGTGAAGTAAGGTCGAGTAAGTGTAATGAACTGTGAAGTAAGGTCGAGTAAGTGTAATGAACTGTGAAGTAAGGTTGAGTAAGTGTAATGAACTGTGAAGTAAGGTCGAGTAAGTGTAATGAACTGTGAAGTAAGGTCGAGTAAGTGTAATGAACTGTGATGTAAGGTCGTGTAAGTGTAATGAACTGTGAAGTAAAGTTGAGTAAGTGTAATGAACTGTGAAGTAAGGTCGAGTAAGTGTAATGAACTGTGAATAAGGTCGAGTAAGTGTAATGAACTGTGAAGTAAGGTCGAGTAAGTGTAATGAACTGTGAATAAGGTCGAGTAAGTGTAATGAACTGTGAAGTAAGGTCGAGTAAGTGTAATGAACTGTGAATAAGGTCGAGTAAGTGTAATGAACTGTGAAGTAAGGTCGAGTAAGTGTAATGAACTGTGAATTAAGGTTGAGTAAGTGTAATGAACTGTGAAGTAAGGTCGAGTAAGTGTAATGAACTGTGAAGTAAGGTTGAGTTTTCAAGCTTGATGCCTGGTGTGCAGTTGTAATTATGTAAACTGTAATTGTCATTTCATACCATTTAGCGAACGACGAAGAAGAAAAAAAAGAAGAAATTTCATACCATTTGAGGTAATCATAAAAAGCATGCACGTGACTCGTTTTTGTGGACAGGTCTTGTGTGATTGTTTGTGCATGAATTTGTTTACAAATAATTTCAGCACCACATGGCCATAGATATGGAGTTTGCACAAGCAAAAAGCAGCCAGAAGAAATGCTTCTTGTTGCTTATATGCTCGCTTTAAGAAGTAGAGGTCGTGAGTTTGAATCCCGGTCGCTGCCGCCTGGTGGGTTAAGAGTGGAGATTTTTCCGATCTCCCAGGTCAACTTATGTGCAGACCTGCTAGTGACTTAACCCCCTTCGTGTGTACACACAAGACCAAGTGCGCACAGAAAAGATTCATGGATTTTCTGTAATCCATGTCAGAGTTTCGGTGGGTTATAGAAACATGAAAATACCCAGCATGCCTCCCCCAAAATCAGCGTATGCTGCCAGAATGGCGGGGTAAAAAGGGTCATACACGTACAAATCCACTCGTGCTAAAAACATGAGTGAACGTGGGAGTCTAAGCCCATGAAAGGAGAAGTTCAGCAGACGCTATTGCAAGTGCTTCAGCCATGCTTTTGCAGATCAGATTTTGCAACATTGAAGACCAGCTTGTGTCCAATTAAGTGTGTTTATTAGACAGACGGCAAATTTTAGATACATGGAAGATACTGTTCTGTTTAATGTAATTGGCCCACAGCATAAATGTCATTTCACCTACTGGTCTGCATATTTATTATGTGCAAAACAATTAAGTGGCAACAGCTTTGGTCCTGTGAATACACAATGCTGTCACAGTTTCTCTCAGAAAAACTTTCTGTTTCTCTGTACCTCTATTAGTTTCACTTTCCATTCCTCTCTGTTTCTCTCTCTATCTTCCCGGTTTCTGTCTCCTTAAGGTCATTTATTTTTTGTCTGATATTTCTTTTTCAATTGTTCTGTCATTGTCAATAGGAGAAAAACTGAATGGTATTATTTGGTGTTTTGTGCTGGTGTACTTTTTCTTCTCCTCTTGATCACAATACATGTATCTCTTTCTTTGTTTCTTGCTGCCAATCTTTTTTTAATTACATTTAGTCAAGTTTTGACTAAAGGTTTTAACATAGAGGGGGGAATCGAGACGAGGGTCGTGGTGTATGGGTGTGTGTGTGTGTGTAGAGCGATTCAGAGTAAACTACTGGACCAATCTTTATGACATTTTTCATGAGAGTTTCTGGGTATGATATCCCCAGACGGTTTTTTTCATTTTTTCGATAAATGTCTTTGATGACGTCATATCCGGCATTTTGTAAAAGTTGAGGCGGCACTGTCACACCCTCATTTTTCAATCAAATTGATCGAAATTTTGGCAAAGCAATCTTCGACGAAGGCCGGACTTTGGGATTGCATTTCAGCTTGGAGGCTTAAAAATCAATTAATGACTTTGGTCATTAAAAATCGTAATTAAAATTATTTTTTTATAAAACGATCCAAAATTACGTTTATCGTATTTTTCATCATTTTCTGATTCCAAAAACATATAAATATGTTATATTCAAATTAAAAACAAGCTCTGAAAATTAAAAATATAAAAATTATGATTAAAATTAAATTTCTGAAATCGATTTAAAAACATCGATTTCATCTTATTCCTTGTCCGTTCCTGATTCCAAAAACATATAGATATGATATGTTTGGATTAAAAACACGTTCAGAAAGTTAAAAAGAATAGAGATATAGAAAAGCGTGCTATCCTCCTCAGCGCAACCGCTAACCGCGCTTTTCTGGATTGTTAATTTCACTGCCTTTGCCACGAGCGGTGGACAGACGATGCTACGAGTGTACGGTCTTGGGTAAAAAATGCAATGCGTTCAGTTTCATTCTGTGAGTTTGACTGAGCTTGACTAAATGTTGTATTTTCGCCTTACGCGACTTGTTCTGTCTATTCTCTGTCTCACTCATGACACTCAGGCATGTATACAATGCTAAGGCCAAAAAAAAAAAATTGTCTGTTTAGGGTAACCCGACCGACCCTATCGATTTGGCGCCGACCCAAAAACTTTTTTTTGATTTAACAAAAAAAAAAAGAAAAAAAGAGGTAAAAATGCTAAAAAGAGACATTTGGCGTTTCTTTCTCTCCCTTTCTCTCTGTTTTATTTATACGTTAGTTTTGAAACATGTATTCATCAAATATAAGAAGTGAATGTTCAGCCAACATAGCATTTAAAAAAAAATAAAAAAAATAAAAATAAAAAAAACTACCTACCTACCGACCCTACTTTTTTTGGTCATGTTACCCTAAACAGACAATTTTTTTTTTTTGGCCTAATGACACACACAAACACATACCGTACTGAGTACTCTCTTTCTCTCTCTCCCTCTCTCTCTATATACACCTCCGGGACAACCTGTGTCTGGCCTGTCTGAAAACACCTCCTCGTGAGGGATTTTGCAGCCAGCACAGTGAAGATAAAGAGGGAAAATTTTCTCTGCTCGCGCGGCAGCAAGCAGGATGGCTCTGAACTGTATACACACTCTCTCTCTCTCTCTCTCTCTGTGTCTCTGTCTGTCTCTCCATCCTTGAGTAATAAAGTTTGTTCGTTCGTTCGTTCGTTTGTTCGTTCTCTATCCTCCCTCTCTCCATTTCTTTCTTATTGTGTCTCTCTTCAAAATTATCTGAATCTACATGTATGTATTTTTCAAACCCAGTGTTTGTTGTCATTCCTCCATCTGTCTTCCTCCATCTACAGCATTTAAAAGTAATAGAGAATAGTCGGTTGCCTTGAAAACGGAAACAAATTGTTTGTCGTAGCGTTGGCAATTTAAAGCACGTACAGCCCAAAGATTATTGTGTTTTGAAATGCATCGTGTAAGTTTCAAAAGATTTTTGGTTCACATAACTAAAATGTATAGTTTGCCAGATTTGCTTGTTTGCTTGCAAAAGAAACCCTATTCCAATACTGCACGGCTAATGTTAGAACCTAGTTAATAAACTATACGCTTGTTTTTGCAGGCACCAAGTATGTTGTGAGCACTACAGTTTCTATTTTATGTAGAGTGCACATGTGTTAAAAAAAAACAAAAAAAAACTGTTCATATATCGTCAGTGGCCTTTGAAGACCTCGTAACTTACATTTTCCCGATTTTCGGATTTTTGCATGGTTCCGTCCCTTGATTTTTTTCCTATCATCTGTGAAAAGCTTGTAACTCTATCTATTTTGCAAAGGTCTTTTTCCCCTGATTTTAAAAACCTCGTATTGCCGTTGGGTGTTGAGACATTAGCGACATTAGCGGGAAAACCTCGTATTGTCTGTTTGAATCCCTGCGAGTCTGTTGAAAATCCTCGTAATTGTTCCTTAAATTCAAAACAAAAAAGTTCAAAACAAAAAAGTGAAAACCTCGTATCTACACGTTTTGATATGGTGAAGAAGAATTTGATTTTTAAAACACTCATTATCTCAGAACTATGATTTTGAAGATACGAGGTCTTTGAAGGCCACTGACGATATGCATTAGTTTATTTTTTTTTTTAAAGAAAAGACACAGTAGATGATACATGTATTACCAATTAACCACATTTTAGATGACAGAAATTCAGTCCTTACATAATTCCCTGTTAAACAACAAGATTTTCTCGCCACTTGGTGATTCTACCAACGATAGCACTTCAGATTGCTGATAGATACTCTGTACTAAATACATGTATACATGCACCAGTTTACAGCCTTTTAATTTAAATTAAACTAATGTTGATTTTCTAGGTAGTGAACTATTGAGTGAAAATAGAACTGCTTTGATCGTTATTTGCAATTAGTCATGCGAGTACATGTGTAAAATATGGAGGCAAATTCTGTTCTTTTTCTTTTATTACTTTTCCTTTTTGTTCTTTTTTTTGTGTGAAGCCAATATAATTAGTACAGTAAATACAGAAATTCATTTCATGTTTTGTTCCCCTGCTGAATCAAAGGTATTGACATTTTCTTGCTCTCAAGCTGATGTCATTTTTGTGCACATGGTTGCTACAGCTAGTAAGATGAAACTGCAGTAACTGAGCAATTGCAAACACATGTTGCAGGCTCTTTCTCTATCCTTTACATTTTTGTGTATACAGTGTCCTGGTATACAATGATATTGTAACAACACAGTAACATGTCAAAAAATGAGGGTGCATAACTCAGCAGCTGCATATAATGCATTGAAGCTAAAAATGATTGATATGTTTAGATTATTAATAAATCTGTATCAGTATTGTAAATACAATTACAGTTTTTGATTGAGTATAATTACATCGTCTGTGGTTTGTTTTCATGTCTGGGATTTAAATAAACAAGACAGCAGACAAACTTCACAGTCATGATTTTAATGTGATTTTTGGCAGCATATTTGTGGTTTTTGTCTTTTTGTCTCCCTAATTTGGCTCCCTGGTGTTTTTGAATATATATATGTCACTGACAAGAGCATTCAGATCCAGTTAACAAAAATTGCACTGGCCATTGTTATACAGTGGTACCTATGATGTAAAGCCTCTTCAGTGACAGGCCACCTCCCATTAAGGGACACCTTCTGTTGTACCTTTATCTTGAGTATCTTTACCATTGCATACCTGCCATGCAAACCACCACCTGCAATGTTTGAACAGTTGTTTGCTGGTCCCAAGTGTATCCTTTCATCACAGGTACCACTGTATACTTACAAAAGTGAAGGACAGCTTTGTATTTTCGTTTGACTGTGCAAAATTTGTCTTCATATATAGTTTATATCCCCACGCTAGATTCATTTTTTTCTTTGAGCGGGTTTCCTTGCATAACCTGACCTTTTTTCTGCATATATATCATGTGTTTTTACATTTAGTCAAGTTATGACTAAATGGTTTAACATAGAGGGGGAATCGAGACGAGGGTCGTGGTGTGTGTGTGTGTCTGTGCGTGCGTGTGTGTAGAGCGATTCAGAGTAAACTACTGGACCGATCTTTATGAAATTTTACATGGCAGTTCCTGGGTATGATATCCCCAGATGTTTTTTCCATTTTTTCGATAAAAATTAATGTCTTTTATGACGTCATATCCGGCTTTTTGTAAAAGTTGAGGCGGCACTGTAACACCTTCATTTTTCAATCAAATTGATTGAAATTTTGGCTAAGCAATCTTCGACGAAGGCTGGACTTCGGTATTGCATTTGAGCATGTAGGCTTAAAAATTAATTAATGACTTTGGTCATTAAAAATCTGAAAATTGTAATTAAGATTATTTTTTTTATAAAACGATCCAAAATTACTTTTATTTTATTCTTCATCATGTTCTGATTCCAAAAACATATAAATATGTTATATTCGGATTAAAAACAAGCTCTGAAAATTAAAAAATATAAAAATTATGATTAAAATTAAATTTCCGAAATCGTTTTAAAAACAATTTCATCTTATTCCTTGTTGGTTCCTGATTCCAAAAACATATAGGTATGATATGTTTGGATTAAAAACACGCTCAGAAAGTTAATACGAAGAGAGGTACAGTAAAGCGTGCTATGCAGCACAGCGCAACCGCTACCGCGCTAAACATGTATACAGGCTCGTCACTTTCACTGCCTTTTGCACTAGCGGCGGACTACGGTCATTGTGAAAAAATGCAGTCCGTTCAGTTTCATTCTGTGAGTTCCACATGCAGCTTGACTAAATGTAGTAATTTCGCCTTACGCGACTTGTTTGTTCTGGTGACTCAAAATGGTATATCCTGTTAAAGGTGAACCAAGCATTTTCATAAGCACAAGCAATAGGGCCCCAAATCAGTGTGTGTCATTGTGCAATCTTTGATTAAGTTTCATTTTGCATTTTGTTTGCAGACCATACACTTGATATAGAGATACTTGCGTTGTGTCAACTGTCGCCCAAGCGCTTGTTTTAACACTTAAATATGAACACAACTCATTCGTTTAACAAATCAATACATGTATTGGGACATGTTGCTGTGTATGTGCCATTGTTATCAAATTACACAGAAGGCTGATATAGAGGTATGGCAAGCTCAAACTCAAAGAGAGAAATGAAAATCAGGTGTAACTTGTATGTAGCATAGAAATGGTATGATCAGATGTTTGGCTGGGTAAGAGAGCCAGTGAATACCAAAACTTTAACCATGTGTTGCCAAATGACATTTGCAGTATTTGTAAAGTCTTTGTTTCAGTTAGTTGTCTGTTTTCATATGGACTGCAAAACTCATTGTAAAACTATGCTAAGAATTTGGCTCATAGGAAAGAAAAAAAGAAAATGGTGTATATTGCAACTGCATTGTCATGCAGTTATCCTGATGCACACTCAAACACACAATTAACTTCCTTGCCATTAGTTATTCTTTCCAGTGGTTATTATCATTTTGGTGCTGGTATGGACACAGAATGTATTATTGCAGTGTGTGTTTTACAGGAGACAATGTTGCTCATCGGTGCCAGTAACGAACGACTGCTGTTGGCGGCAGAGCTTCAGGAGGTGAAGAGACGACACAGAGATGGATTTTTTCATGAATTCACCATTCAGGACATCCAAGAATTTGTTGGCTCAGGTCGGTCAGTCAGTCTGAATTTGTTAACACTAAACCTCCCCCCTGATGCTTATTTGAAAACAATTTCTGTTTATTAATGAGCAAAAAGGGTTTATGTCAGATTCCTTGGGATAATTCATGTTACTGACGGTGCCATAGATGTGGGCCCTTACAAAAAAGAAAAGTCATTGTGAGGTTTCCTTAAATTTGCAGCGACCTCACGGCAATAGGAACAGTTTGCGTCGGCAGTGATGCAGCTTTCCAACTTACAATGCCTAAGATAACTAAGAAAAGATTTTAACTGGCAACTCCCTCACTTTGGTTTACTCTTCTGTAAGTAACCCCCAGTCCTTTTTGCTCTCCCAGATGATTTAGAATCGTTCTTCACCCAGGCAGAGAAGCAGAAACTGATGATGAAAGAGATAGAGAACATCAGAGCAGCGGAGCTCGATGTTCATATCCCTGGCTACGAGGACGTCAGATTGTACCCAGGAAAGAGCATCAGTGAGTGTTGGGTTACATTTTATGTATGATTCTCCAATTCACAGTTTCCCCCAAAAGCGGCGTATGTCTGTCTGTCTGAATTGGGGGGGGGGGGGGGGGGGGGGGGGGTACAAACCCTTATACACGTATTTAAGAACTTTTTCTTTGAGCAGAACCAAAGGCCATTGGATACGGATCAAGAGTGAGAACTGTTGGTATAGTTTGTCCTACTTATCTGTCTGCTGTAGCCAAGTGAAACAGGGAGTAAGAGAAGTGGCGCTGAAATCATCCTGCTGCTAGGGGACATTTTGATGAGTTCAAAACCATACAAGTCTTTTACTTAAGAAAGAATTCGCAGTGGATGTAAGTTAGAGATAAGAGTTACAGTGCAAACTTCAGTTTGAAGACCAGAAAATGCAAACTTGAATAAAACTAACATGATGATCTGTATGTGTTTCAGTCAAGAAGTATTTGAGCCGTGAAATTGTGGTTCAGATGTTTCCACTCCATGACGAGGAAGCCATCAAGAGACTGGGCAATGAGTGGTACCAGCCTAAGAACTTCTTCAAGCTCCAACCTATACGTGAGTCGATCTGTTGGTTCTAGCCATATGCATAATGCTTGTGTGTCATGATTGTGGAAGGACTTTAGGTTGTAGTTACTCAGACAAACATTGGAGGGGCCAATCACTAGCGAGGTGTGTGTCGGAAACACGTGGACAGGAGCACATGTGAGCGTATTTGTCAGAGAAACAGCAAGGGCATTAACTCTTTCACAACCCATACAAACCCCACAGAGTTATTTGCGGAAAATCGTTTATAAGATTACGTTACTCAGCTACATGTTGTGGTTTTGCATTTGGTGAACTAAACAACAGCATATCTTTCATCATTTGGTCAACTAAACAACAGCATAATTATCTTTCATCATTTGGTCAACTAAACAACAGCATATCTTTCATCATTTGGTCAACTAAACAACAGCATATCTTTCATCATTTGGTGAACTAAACAACAGCATATCTTTCATCATTTGGTCAACTAAACAACAGCATATCTTTCATCATTTGGTCAACTAAACAACAGCATATCTTTCATCATTTGGTCAACTAAACAACAGCATATCTTTCATCATTTGGTCAACTAAACAACAGCATATCTTTCATCATTTGGTGAACTAAACAACAGCATATCTTTCATCATTTGGTCAACTAAACAACAGCATATCTTTCATCATTTGGTGAACTAAACAACAGCATATCTTTCATCATTTGGTCAACTAAACAACAGCATATCTTTCATCATTTGGTGAACTAAACAACAGCATATCTTTCATCATTTGGTGAACTAAACAACAGCATATCTTTCATCATTTGGTCAACTAAACAACAGCATAATTATCTTTCATCATTTTGCTAAGTTTCCAAACAATAGCTTCCCAAGATAAAGATTCAGTGGGTTCTGTCCGTGGCAGAAGATGTGGCACTTTATTGGTACGTTTTGTTTAATCACCCTGAGGTGCTTCTGGCTTACAAACGCTACTGTACTTAATAGGTTAACAGTTGAGCAGTACTGACAGATGGAGATTGCAGATTTGTTTGGTGTACTGTTCTTATGGGCTGAGATGGAAGTGTTGGTTGCATAGTAAGACCATTGCTTCTTCCCCCCGCGGGTTAGGAGGAAGAATTTACCCGATGCTCCCCAGCATGTCGTAAGAGGCGACTAACGGATTCTGTTTCTCCTTTTACCCTTGTTAAGTGTTTCTTGTATAGAATATAGTCAATGTTTGTAAAGATTTTAGTCAAGCAGTATGTAAGAAATGTTAAGTCCTTTGTACTGGAAACTTGCATTCTCCCAGTAAGGTCATATATTGTACTACGTTGCAAGCCCCTGGAGCAATTTTTTGATTAGTGCTTTTGTGAACAAGAAACAATTAACAAGTGGCTCTATCCCATCTCCCCCCTTTCCCCGTCGCGATATAACCTTGAACCGTTGAAAACCACGTTAAACACCAATTAAATTACATATCTTACCCAACTCACATATAGCAATTAACCCTAGTTCAGTGCTGGTTACGCTGTACGCGTCCCCTTGGTAACCAAGGGAGACCACTCTAAAAAAGAGAGTGACCTATCCCATAATGCCAGACTAACTACTAGCCTGACTTCCGTATGCGCGCGCATACACCACCATCTTATCATTCCAAAACTCAGCGTCAGACTGGCTGGTCGCATTTACGTACGCTCTGGCTGTTGTTCAGCCGATGTTGCTTGGTCTGTGGGACCGGGTTTCTTCTCCTTGGTATTCTTTCGTCGTCTTACCTTGCTACTGTATTGAGGTGAGATCGTTCTTTGTCTTGTACTTGTATTAAGGCGTTGTTTGGCCATTTTGGACTTGTGAAATTTTTCGAAATTTTTTTCTGAAATTTTTTGACCAAGTCTGTCTTGCTATGGCTGATACCGTTTGGTTGGGGCAGAGTTCTAAGCAGGTTCTGCTGAGTCCTCTCCTTCGAAAAGACGCCTAGATAATCTAAACAAACCGTCGGCGGTGTTTGAACTTGACTCAGGCTAATGTGTTGATGTTTTGCTAGACATGCCGTATGCCGCCATTTTGTCGGCGGCCATTTTGCCGGAGTAGCCTTTGGTTATGGCCGCTCATGTTGCTGAGCCGGCTAAAGCGGTTTCTGCTCCTGCTGTTTTCTGGGCTGGCGGCCGCGGTCGTGGCTTCGCTTTTGCTTGCACTTTGTTCACAGGTATCTTCACTGGCGGAAGAATTTTCGTCTACGCGAGCTGAACTCCGGGCACTCCCTCCCGGGGTGACAGGATCGTCATTTTTGGCCAAGTTTGTGGCGGGCCCTTCCGCTGTGGTGACCAGAGCGGATGTCTCGCTGTTCAGGATGGGGACAAGGTTATCCCACTTTCGTTGGGTGTGCCGTCTCCTGGTGGTTCGCTGTCACAAGGTATGTCTGCTACACGAGTACCTGGGTTCTCCGGGGAAAGTGTAGCGCGTCTACAGTAAAAAGTAGCCATGGGCGTTTCGCTCACGGGTGAAAGTTCTGATACTCCGCCTGGCCATCGACCGCTAAGCGGCCGGTCAGGGGGGGGTAGGGACACTGTAGAGCGTACGGAAGGTTGTTGCTTTCTGCCGCGTCATTTGACGTTTGGTTAGTCTGTGCGGCTTCCGCTTCCGCCCTGGGGGCAGGAAGAAGACAGTTAAGATGGCTCTCTGTTTGACTATGGCAGTCAAGCAGGGGGTTACTGTCACAGGGTGGTCTGCTACATGAGTACCCGGGTTCTCCGGGGGAAAGTGTAGCGCGTCTACAGTCAAAAGTAGCCACGGGCATCGCGCTCACGGGTGAAAGTTCTGATACCCCGTCTGGCCATCGCCGCTAAGCGG
Organism: Littorina saxatilis; assembly: GCF_037325665.1. Lineage (NCBI taxonomy): Eukaryota > Metazoa > Mollusca > Gastropoda > Littorinimorpha > Littorinidae > Littorina > Littorina saxatilis. The sequence goes on along the minus strand of NC_090245.1, from coordinate 8,798,080 downwards.
CCGGTCAGGGGGGGGGTAGGGACACTGTAGAGCGTACGGAAGGTTGTGGCTTTCTGCCGCGTCGTTGGACGTTGGTCAGTCTGTGCGGCTTCTGCTTCCGCCCTGGGGGCAGGAAGAAGACAGTAAAGATGGCTCTCTGTTTGACTATGGCAGTCAAGCAGGGCGTCAACTTCCGATTTGCGCTGAGGTGCATGAAAGCTGTCTGGACGATGGTGCTTTCGCTTTGACGGATGGCGTCGGGTTCCTGTTGCCGTCTAAGTTCAAGTGCAGGGGTGCTTGCAACTGAAACGGCAGCAATCCACGGCCGGTTCCGCTTCCGTTTTTGCGGTTGTGGCTTCGGCCGTTAACACTGTGGTGTTTGGTAGGCGGCTCTCGTCAGCCTTCGGCTTTAGGTTCCGTTACTGCGGTTCCTCTGCCGTTACACAGGCTGCGTTCACTTCCTCTTCCAGTCTTTCAGCTGGGATGAGGCAGGTGGATGGAGAATCTGTTCACGAAGTTCCGGCTTCAGGGGTTTTTCCCTGCCTTTCCCTCTTCTTGGCATGTGTTGCCCTGTCGGGATTGGTGGCCGGTTCTCATCCTTTCGAAGTTCGTTGGGATACTGCTGAACAGGATGATGAGGGTATAGAAGATGGGGCTTCTGTGGCAGAGGGTGATACCTCTTTTTGGTTGGCCCCACCTCTGCCTTTGCTGGCAGCTTTTGGGGAGGCTTTGATTGCTGCGGTTTGCGGCTCCTTTAGCTGATTTGAGCCTTTGAAGGGAAGTCTTTGTACGGCTAGTTCTTAGCTCCTTCATCGGCGGTGGGGGAATTGCGGAAGGTTTCTTATGAGTCTACTTCCTCTCTTCTTCCTTCGGAGCAGCGCTTGGCTGAGCACCTGTTGCGGTGTGGCTTTAGCTGGCGTCATCCGCTCAAGTAGCGCATCGCTCGCTGAGCGTTTTGCGTAGGCTCGGTTAGCGCCAAGCCTAGGAACTTAAGGTTTTCTTTTGTTCTGCCTACGGGCGTCCTTTTTTGGGATGTGTATAGCAAGGGGAAACTGTCTGTTTGTGAGAACAATTTTCCCCGGGCTGTAGAAGACACATTTATAAAGGATTTAGCTTTGCTGTTCGCATGGGAGAAGGCCTCGGCCGACAGTATTGGTCGGTTGGGAGTCGTTAATCTCTCCCTTGCGTGAGGATTTTCTTTCGTTTCCTCTTCTTTGCGAGTGGACTCTTTCCTATCAAAGGGAAGCTCACAGCAAAGAAAAGCCCTCGGTCTGTCTTATCAAGGAAAAGCGCTAAGCTGGCTGTTCTCAGCTTCTGCTGTTAGCTTCTTCCCGGCTTGTCACGTTGCCAAATACCCACCATTTTATACCCTCGGGGCTTCTTACTGGTCGGGTTCAGTGGGCAAACATTAGCACGTTTTCGGTCATACTATTGACAGTTATGTCAACTGGAGTATGAGTGCTTGGTTTCACTTTTCTTTCTGCCTTCGTGTTTTACACAGCGGCCGGAGGCGGATTAGGACTTTCACTTTATTGGGGTCCTTCCTTGGGTCTTTTACGAAGATCGTGCTGGTGTTTTCTTCCACTTTTGGGGGCACAAATGTCAGGGGATAACATGTGTTGTTTCAGTCAGACAGCACCTCAGTGGCCTGGTTTCTCATTTAGCAAAGGGGGGGCATCTCGCTCCTTAGTGTGGCCACATCGGGCATGCGAGATTTGGTTGTGGTGTTACCACCACGAGTTCTTTTTAGCAGTGAAGTACCTTCCGGAGAGGCTCTTTGGCTTGGCAGACTCTCTAAGTCAGTTGGCCGAGTAGGTCCACACGGTTTGGACTCTATCTCTCTATGCGCTTCTACTCCTTCTGGTGGTGTTGGAGGTGCCGCTGATAGAAGTTTTTTGCCTCATGGTACTATCACCTTCTGCTAAATGTTCGTCTCCCCGTTCCCGGTTTATACTCTCGATTTTACTGTGTGCGGCTTGTGGGTCGCACACTATGGGCCCATTCTCATTGGTTGACAGCCCTTAAGGCCTTTAGGGCTGTTGGGAGGGCGCCGTTGTTTGCACTTGAGCCACACGGGTGTCTACTGTTCGGGAGTCATGGAGACGCTCAGGGGCTTCTGCCTCAACTCCGGATTGGGTCTAGAGATCCCATAGGGGTCAGCGTCTTAGTTTTCATGTCACATTGACTGGCTTGAAGCAAAGGACGTAATATTAACAGAAAGAACTCCACTTCTCTCCGTTCATTGCAGGTGGCGAACCTCCTATTTTGGCTTTCCGAATTTTCTCCCATGTCTCTGTTGTGAGACGTTGCGCGATATCAGTTGCACTGAACTGGCCAGGCGGGGACATTTTTTTCTCGTGGGCTCTTTGTAGCCAGCGTGACTAGGGAAGCCTCCCTTTTGGGTGGCTGAAAGCAGATCTCCAGTCCCGACTTGAGATTGGCTCCTAGTTTTGGAGCTTTTGAGATTGGTTTGTTGAATCCCTGGCAAATTAGCCTTACTAATCTTAACACGGGAAGCGGTCATACTTACTCTGGTAACTTCTGAGGGAAGTGGGAGTAAGTTCGTTTTCTATCGGGTTTTGCTATAGACTTTTCTTTGGAGAAAGACTGATCTATAGTGCTTAGGTTTTGTTCGATTTTCGGACGAGTATTCAGAAACCTGAGGAACCAGCTCTGATAATACAATTCAATCCTTTTTGCTTTATTTCGGCTCTGCTAGAGCCCTATTAGCCTTTTGAACTTTTCTAGTTGAATATTTTTCTTACTCGCTCTGATTCGTTTAGATCATCAGAACAGGTTTTTTTTATTTATTTCCATCAATTCTCGTGGAGGCATTGACTTGGTGAAGTCAGCCTTAGCTAGATGGTCTGCCACGTTGATTAGGCATGCCTACAGTGGTGGCAAGAAAAGGGGGGGGGGGGGCAATCAGTCGTCCTTCTTCAGGCAGCACGGACTCAAGAAGTCAGAGTGTGGGCCTCTTCTTTACCTGTTCTCAAGTCTGAGATACTTACGTAAGTCATTAACGCAGCTCATTGAACATGCGAGAATTTAGGCATGAGTTTCTATGGCGGGATATTTTAGGTACCCGCTATTATAGTACACGTTTACTAGACATCAGGAAATGCCTTTTAAAATGTTTACCTACGGGGCGTATCTGGTGCCCGGCAGTTCAGATCTTTCGGTCTGCCAGCCTTTGTTGCTGTAGGCTAGATACTGGCAAGATGTTGGCTTGGTTCAGGAGGCCAGAATCTTTTAGGATATCACTTAACACAGCAAGGTGTAAGGATATTGTGAAATTAATTTGAACCAAGGTGTTTCTCCAGTTTGTTCAGACAGGTTTTTTACCTGCTGATAAACATAGTCTGGGGTTGTTAGGGCAGTTTTGCCTCTCTCTGTAGCTGGGACGTATGAGGCAAGGGCATGGGCCTCCTCTTTGACAGTCCTCCGGTCGGGTCATTTAGGCTGAAGACTGGGGTAGGCTTACTGGCGGTCTGAGGTGGTTTTTTAGAAACTTCTTCCTCAGAGGTGTCTTGAGACGGGGCGACAGTTCCGCGCTATCTGTTATGGTAGCCGCGGGACAGGTCCTAATATCATAATTCCACGAGATTCCCACTCTGCTTGGCCCTTTTTGGTGGCTGCAGGGCGGTTTCTTGTGGATTGATTTGGCGAGTACCCTCCTCCTATGATAGCAATCTGCTATATGTGAGTTGGGTAAGATATGTAATTTAATCAAAAATTTTAGTAATAAATTTTCATTTGATTAATATACTTACCCAACTCACATCGTTTATTCCCTCCCGCCTCCCCGCTGTGGTGGTATGGGGGTCTAAAAAAGAAGTGAGTTGGGCTTCGTTTTGGAATGATAAGATGGTGGTGTATGCGCGCGCATACGGAAGTCAGGCTAGTAGTTAGTCTGGCATTATGGGATAGGTCACTCTCTTTTTTAGAGTGGTCTCCCTTGGTTACCAAGGGGACGCGTACAGCGTAACCAGCACTGAACTAGGGTTAATTGCTATATGTGAGTTGGGTAAGTATATTAATCAAATGAAAATTTATTACTAAAATTTTTGAATAAAGAAAGAAAGACCATTGCTTCTACAGCAGTCAGGGTCCTTGGTGCTGTTGTCATAGCGACAAGACCTTTCATGTGAGGACCCTCTGAAGGGCATCCAACTTCTGTTGTCCTTTGGTGGTTTGACCAACACACTATATCCCTGTCTTGATGGGACACCTTAGTCAAAGGGACACCTAGGGTATATAACAAGGGTGTCATTTTTGCCATAGGCACTACTGCTAAAAGAGAATGCTCTGCCCTTTTCTCTTCATGAACAAAATGAATAGAAGTCTTTCTGAACAGTAGTTTAAGCCCACAGTGGAACCCCCTTTTTAAGACCCCCCAATTTAAGACTCCCTCTCTTTTAAGACCCTGTTTTCTCAGACTTTCTGTTCATAACCTCCGTAAATTTACCCCCATTTTAAGACTCCCTCCTTTTTACGGCCTGATTTTCTCCAATTTTTGGAGGTCTTAAAATGTGGGTTCCAGAGTATTAATATTCTTTTGCATGACTTTGTTGTCTATGTTGGATTGACTCCCCTTTCTGTTTGTTTCAGACAAAATCAAACAGTATTTTGGGGAGAAAATCGGCCTCTACTTCGCCTTCCTGGGAGTTTACACGGTCTCTCTCATCCCTCCGGCACTCATCGGCATCATCTACTTCGTCACTTCTTGGCGCAGCGTCTACCGCGAGGCACTCTTCGCCATCTTCAACCTGGTCTGGTCCACTATTTTCCTGGAGGGGTGGAAGCGTTACTGCTCCGAGTTGACCTACATGTGGGGCACTATCGACACAGCCACCGCAAAATTTGAAGAGCCGAGAGCAAACTACCACGGGCACCTGGGTAAAAACGCGGTGACGGGTAAGCCGGAGCCGGTGTACCCCAAGTGGAAGAGGTCAGCTAGGTTTTACTGCGTGACGGTTCCGGTGATAAGTGTGTGTCTTTGGGTGGCCTTCATCATCATGTTGTTCTACTTCTGGATGCAGCACTGGGCCGATGATGTGTACGCAGGGAACAAAGGCTGGATCAACTTGATGCTGGTGTACGTCCCCACTGCTATTTATGCCGTCCTTATTGGCATTCTCAATGGCATCTATCGCAAAGTGGCTAAACTTCTTAATGACTTTGGTGAGTGCGTTTGATTTTCTGGTCTTAATGTTTTTGTTCTTTTTTCTACAGAAGTTGATATATTTATGGACTCAATTGAAAATGATAAACCAGGAGTCCCACCTTTTTTGTGTTAAATGATATACCTGAGTCCAATAAATTCTGTATGTTTTAAAAGGTCAGTAATAATGCTGTGTTGGTTTATCTGCAGTTGTGTAAATTAAGAATCGAAGAGAAACAACAAATATATCATATGTCCCTTTCTTGCAGAAAACCACCGCCTTGATTCTTCCTATGAGAACCACCTTGTCATGAAGCTTATTCTGGTGAGTTTTGCCAATATTTCTTGCAAAATCTATCATTGATAAGGGTAATAAACCGTTCATATATTGTTCAGTGTGAAAATGTGTATGTAAATGTGTACATGTACTTTATGAATAGAATTTTGTTTAAATATTTTTTTTAAAGATTACTTGTTTCTCTGGGGTTTGGGGGGTGGGCGTCAAAAGTAAGACTGCTTTGTTTGAGCGTATTTTTTGAGTCACTTGAGAAAAAGTGACTATGTAATCGGTCAGTGTTAGTCTGTCCGGCCGGCCGTAGACACCACCTTAACGTTGGACTTTTCTCGGAAACTATCAAAGCGATCCGGCTCATATTTTGTTTAGTCGTGACCTCCAATGACCTCTACACTTTAACGATGGTTTCGTTGACCTTTGACCTTTTTCAAGGTCACAGGTCAGCGTCAAAGGAAAAATTAGACATTTTATATCTTTGACAAAGTTCATCGGATGTGATTGAAACTTTGTAGGATTATTCTTTACATCAAAGTATTTACATCTGTAGCCTTTTACGAACGTTATCAGAAAAACAAGGGAGATAACTAGCCTTTTCTGTTCGGCAACACACAACTTAACGTTGGGCTTTTCTCGGAAACTATAAAAGTGACCGGGCTCAAATTTTATGTGAACGTGACTCCCAGTGACCTCTACACTTTGACGTCTGCTTTGGTGACCTTTGACCTTTTTCAAGGTCACAGGTATGTCTTGAAGGAAAAAAATTGAAATATCATATCTCTGAAACTATTCATCGGATTTGATTCAAACTTTATAGGATTATTCTTTACATCAAATTATTTACATCTGTATTGTGTTGTAAATAGCAATTTCTTCCTGTCCATCTGATGCCTCATATAATATTCAGAACTGCGAAAGTGACTCGATCGAGCGTTTGCTCTTCTTGTTTTCTGATGTTGCTTTTTCTCTTTCAGTTTGACTTTGTGAATTGCTTCATCTGTCTGTTCTACGTGGCCTTCTACCTGCAAGACAGAGTCATGCTCAACAGTGTGAGTTCAATAAACAAATTCCGAAAGTAACTGTCGGGTTTGTATGGGTTGTTGGAGAGTGACCTTTTCTTGCAAAACCTCCGACAAACAAAGGATGGACCAATCACTAGCGAGAGGTCTGTCGGAAACATGTGCTCCTGTCCTTGTGTTTCTGACAGACACCTCGCCACAACACCTACAAACCCGAAGGAGTTATTTTCAAAAATTGTCAATTCTGAAGGATTATGATGTGGTGTTTTTCTGCATCTGAAATGACCATGTAAGTACCGTATTTTCCGGGTCATAAAGCGCGACTTTTTTCCTCGAGTTTGACCCCTGCGCCTTGTATAACGAAGCGCCTAATCCGTGTATGAAATACGAGGGAAAAAAAATTGGGAAAAAGTCATGGGGAACAAAACGTGACAAGAACTCACCTCCATCTCGAATACCAGTAGTCGTATTTTTAAATTCCGTGAGCACTTGTTTACACAACTCACACTGATCGTCACATTTCTCGGCACGAGCTTGCTGACACGAATGCACATCCGGCGATGACAGACGAAGCCATGATGGAGGACTCAGACTTCTCTGGATTTTCTGGGAATGAAGGCGATTAAACCACCAGACAGTCAGACAGTTTTCAGATGTGAACCGGCAGAATGTGAACCCTTAGTTACCACATAGGACAGTGCTTAATATTTCTGTTATCTTTGCTTTTTCACGATTTTTGTGTGAATGCTCGCGTGTGACTGTCAGTGTCATTTTTGATCTTTCGATTTTCATTCTTCGACCGTTTGTTACCGGTATACTTTTTGACTCACATGCGTAGCAAAAGTGAGTCTATGTACTCACCCGAGTCGTCCGTCCGTCCGTCCGTCCGTCCGTCCGGACGTCCGGACGTCCGTCCGTCCGGACGTCCGTCCGGAAAACTTTAACGTTGGCTATTTCTTGGACACTATTCAGTCTATCAGTACCAAATTTGGCAAGATGGTGTATGATGACAAGGCCCCAAAAAACATACATAGCATCTTGACCTTGCTTCAAGGTCAAGGTCGCAGGGGCCATAAATGTTGCCTAAAAAACAGCTATTTTTCACATTTTTCCCATTTTCTCTGAAGTTTTTGAGATTGAATACCTCACCTATATATGATATATAGGGCAAAGTAAGCCCCATCTTTTGATACCAGTTTGGTTTACCTTGCTTCAAGGTCAAGGTCACAGGAGCTCTTCAAAGTTGGATTGTATACATATTTTGAAGTGACCTTGACCCTGAACTATGGAAGATAACTGTTTCAAACTTAAAAATTATGTGGGGCACATGTTATGCTTTCATCATGAGACACATTTGGTCACATATGATCAAGGTCAAGGTCACTTTGACCCTTATGAAATGTGACCAAAATAAGGTAGTGAACCACTAAAAGTGACCATATCTCATGGTAGAAAGAGCCAATAAGCACCATTGTACTTCCTATGTCTTGAATTAACAGCTTTGTGTTGCATGACCTTGGATGACCTTGACCTTGGGTCAAGGTCACATGTATTTTGGTAGGAAAAATGTGTAAAGCATGTGAGTCGTATGGGCTTTGCCCTTCTTGTTCAATTTTGGTGCGCCCAATGGGTGACTGGATTACAATTTTTTTTAAAAGAAGGGGGTGCGCCTTATGCGCTGTAGCGCCTTGTAACCCGGAAAATACGGTAATTTCTTTTGAAAGAAATAACAACATATAAAGTTTAACAAAATGGAGAGCTTTGTATTGGTGTGGAAAGATTATATGTGTTGGGGCTGTAAATTAATTCATCCAAATAGAGACATGTTCAGCTGTGTAAGTTCAATTCTGAAGGATTATAAGAAGTGTCTTTTCTGCATATGATCTGACCCTGTCAGTTATTTCTGTTTGAAAAAAAGAAAAACGACAACTAAAGTTTAACAAAATGGAGAGCTTTGTATTAATGTGGTAATCTTATATGTTTTTTGGGCTGTGGTAACTCATCCAGATAGATTTGTGTGAACATTTCCAGATAAAGTTCTGAAGTTGTTTTAATTGTAGGGCAAGTTTCAGAGTTTGAAGGAACATTGCTTGATCAGTCACAGTGAATAAAGGATGCCTAGGGCGCAGGGGCGTGGTGGTAAGACGTCGGCCTCCTAATCAGGAGGTTGTGAGTTCGAATCCCGGTCGCTGCCGCCTGGTGGGTTAAGAGTGGAGATTTTTCCGATCTCCCGGGTCAACTTATGTGCAGACCTACTAGTGACTTAACCCCCTTCGTGTGTACACGCAAGCACAAGACCAAGTGCGCACGGAAAAGATCCTGTAATCCATCTCAGAGTTCGGTGGGTTATAGAAACACGAAAATACCCAGCATGCTTCCCCCGAAATTGGCATATGCTGCCTGAATGGCGGGGTAAAAACGGTCATACACGTAAAAATCCACTCGTGAGTGAACGTGGGAGTCTAAGCCCATGAACGAAGAAGAAGAAGAAGAAAAGGGATGCCTAACTATCAAACCCACCTTCCCTGACTCACTCAAATTCAAGTGTGCCTGTAATGTCGGATCTCAAAGTGTTTTGCAGAATTAATAATAAAACAGATGAATTCTGGAAATAACTATGTCGAGTCCCCGGGCCAGGCAGGGCGAGCCATGGCTCTATTTGCGGCTCTGGAGAGTTAGGTCTGCAGTTAATCAGTGAGCCAAGGGTTAAAAGGAGGTTCCACAGTACAGTGGACGACTCTAACTTTTTCTTCCACAGTTCCTGTCCACGATGCTAGTGACCCAGCAGGTGGTGGGTCAGATCCGTGAAGCCATGGTGCCCTTCCTCTTCCTGAGACGGCGAAGCAAGCAGCTTGACGATGCGCTGGAGCGTAGGAAGGTGGTCGACCAGCAGACGGACAGTGAAGATGTTGACCCGGCCGCCAAGAAACAGATTGTGGTGGAGAGCGCCATGGATGTTTATGATGTATGTATGCTTTTTGACTCACATGCGAAGCAAAAGTGAGTCTATGTACTCACCCGAGTCGTCCGTCCCCCCCGTCCGGCCGGCCGGCCGGCCGTCCGTCCGGAAAACTTTAACGTTGGATATTTCTTGGACACTATTCAGTCTATCAGTACCAAATTTGGCAAGATGGTGTATGATGACAAGGCCCCAAAAAACATACATAGCATCTTGACCTTGCTTCAAGGTCAAGGTCGCAGGGGCCATAAATGTTGTCTAAAAAACAGCTATTTTTCACATTTTTCACATTTTCTCTGAAGTTTTTGAGATTCAATACCTCACCTATATATGATATATAGGGCAAAGTAAGCCCCATCTTTTGATACCAGTTTGGTTTACCTTACTTCAAGGTCAAGGTCACAGGAGCTCTTCAAAGTTGGATTGTATACATATTTTGAAGTGACCTTGACCCTGAACTATGGAAGATAACTGTTTCAAACTTAAAAATTATGTGGGGCACATGTTATGCTTTCATCATGAGACACATTTGGTCACATATGATCAAGGTCAAGGTCACTTTGACCCTTATGAAATGTGACCAAAATAAGGTAGTGAACCACTAAAAGTGACCATATCTCATGGTAGAAAGAGCCAATAAGCACCATTGTACTTCCTATGTCTTGAATTAACAGCTTTGTGTTGCATGACCTTGGATGACCTTGACCTTGGGTCAAGGTCACATGTATTTTGGTAGGAAAAATGTGTAAAGCAGTTCTTAGTGTATGATGTCATTGCTAGGTTTAGTTATTTGACCTTGACCCTGAAGGTCAAGGTCATGTAAAGGTCAAGGTCAAGCATGTGAGTCATATGGGCTTTGCTCTTCTTGTTGTCCTTTTTATATTTAGTCAAGTTTTGACTAAATATTTTAACATCGAGGGGGAATCGAAACGAGGGTCGTGGTGTATGTGCGTGCGTGTGTGTGTGTGTGTGTGTCTGTGTGTGTGTGTAGAGCGATTCAGACTAAACTACTGGACCGATCTTTATGAAATTTGACATGAGAGTTCCTGGGTATGAAATCCCCGAACGTTTTTTTCATTTTTTTGATAAATGTCTTTGATGACGTCATATCCGGCTTTTCGTGAAAGTTGAGGCGGCACTGTCACGCCCTCATTTTTCAACCAAATTGGTTGACATTTTGGTCAAGTAATCTTCGACAAAGCCCGGACTTCGGTATTGCATTTCAGCTTGGTGGCTTAAAAATTAATTAATGACTTTGGTCATTAAAAATCTGAAAATTGTAAAAAAAAAATAAAAATTTATAAAACGATCCAAATTTACGTTTATCTTATTCTCCATCATTTGCTGATTCCAAAAACATATAAATATGTTATATTCGGATTAAAAACAAGCTCTGAAAATTAAATATATAAAAATTATTATCAAAATTAAATTGTCGAAATCAATTTAAAAACACTTTCATCTTATTCCTTGTCGGTTCCTGATTCCAAAAACATATAGATATGATATGTTTGGATTAAAAACACGCTCAGAAAGTTAAAACAAAGAGAGGTACAGAAAAGCGTGCTATCCTTCTTAGCGCAACTACTACCCCGCTCTTCTTGTCAATTTCACTGCCTTTGCCATGAGCGGTGGACTGACGATGCTACGAGTATACGGTCTCGCTGAAAAATGGCATTGCGTTCAGTTTCATTCTGTGAGTTCGACAGCTACTTGACTAAATATTGTATTTTCGCCTTACGCGACTTGTTAATTAAGTTCTTGTAGCTATTTATTGGGCTCATGAGATATTATTATTTCTATTTAAAAAAAACATTTTTTATCCTCTCTGGTATTATTCTTGTTTTTTGTTGTTGTTGCAAGAAGTGGATTGAAAGGGAGAGTAGAATATATGTATTTATGGACGTTTATCATGTACAGATGCTGTAAAGTGTACCTTCATGGGCAATTTTGTGGGGTTTTTTGTGCCAAGAAAGGAATCGCAGAAGAGAGTAGCTTAATTATAATGTCTGTTACATTTTCACCAGATAAAACAAGTCAGGTCAAGAAATCTTTATGGTCTCAAATTTTAGAAACTAAATTTGACTGTCTGAGGGAAGCACTGCATGTGACTTGAATGTTTTTTTGCTAGTTAATATTGTGTATATCCCATCCCATCTTTCGTTTGACAAGAAACAGCAGATAAAACTTATTACAATTGTAGCAGTTTTCCTATTGCATTGAATGTTTGTTTATTTACCCGGCGGAAAACCGTGGAAGTTGTAGATAATAACCAAGACCTGAGTCCTTTATGCGGCTCTACAGATGTGTTGTTTAGTGTGTGCACCTGTTATTTTCTCCTTTCCGGATCTAGTTTTGGCCTCGCGTTGTGTTCATTTTTCCCTAGTGCGTGCAACTAAAATCTGCTAGTGCGCTATATTTATCCTCTTCCATCTAAAATTGCCGAGTTAGCTTATCTTTCCACAAAGGCTAAATCAGTGAGAAGAAGTGACGACTCAGGTATCAACGAAAATCATTCAGTCGAGTGATGGAGTCAATTCCATGGGATTACCTTTCTATAAAATAGTTTATTAAACTCATTTCTAGAAAAGTGTACAAGCCTTCCAATACAACAGGTGCAAATTATTCAATATCATAAATTCACATACAAAATTGATACAAAAACCCGGGTAGCCCTTACATGGCAAACATCAAAAATGCGCAGATTATTATCATGGAAAACAATGAAGCCGCCTAATCTCCCTTCCCCAAATAATCCTATCCTAAATCGAGACTCCGCATATCGAGCTAGCTACCTGTTTATCCCATACAGGATCTTTTGTTCCCTGACTGACTATCTACAACTTTCTTATGATCTATTTATTTTGATGGAATTCGAAATGGGAGAAACAGTTCTTCCCTCTTTGGGCTATTTTTTTAAGGATGGTCTAAGACCTCAGAACTTTCTAGATTAACTTCAGTGAGAACGGGACAGAGCCGCGGACGACTCTACTTATTCTCCACCAAAGTGTTTATCCCTATCTTATTTCCAGTCTTATCTCTTTTACAAAGTACCGTACGCAGATAGGGTGGGACACCAAAAACACAGGAGCTTGCCCTCACCTACGCAGGTCACCTAAGGTTTAATCTACCACACCTATAGCTGGCTAGTTTAGGACCGTTCAATCAAACGCACGCCGACGTTCTAACAGTCCGGTTGTTTATTTCTGACTATCTACGGAATTTCTCTCCTACATATCTTTTGGACCTTTACTGTCGTTTGAAGTAAACAATCAGTAACATGCGCGGTCGTCCTTTAAAACTGGCTAGGCCTAGGCTGTCCTACTTTACGAAAAGGTAGAAAGAATCTCTAAGTTCTTTTATCGTTACGCTGTGTTTTCCCTACACTATCCCTTCAATAGAATGCGAAGTCTCTTCTTCTTGTCCCTATTCTAATTCTTGATCTAGTCTACCTTGTCTTTACTCTCTCCCTATTCTAATCCCTAACCTAGCGCCCTCAGTCTATGTCCTTATTCTAACCCATCCTATTCTGTTCTAAAGCCTGTCCTAATGCGTGTAGTAACTTCGTTTTACACTGTCTTTTATACCAATCTGCATGGCAACGCAAACAAACACACAGAACCAGAGGCAGATTGGCTGACCGAAAAAGAACATTAACCGCACTACTTTCGAAACATTACGCGGACAATGTAGTCCGTCCTTTTTCCTTTATCTTTACACTTGCTGATCACAACAAGCGCTCTTTTAATAACTGTTCGTAATATTTAAGCAACTTACAACATTATCTTCATCAAAGAAACCTTGTCTCCCCTCTCTTTTAAGATTCTTATCCTTTCTGATCTAACGATGATTTCTTCCGGCGATCGTTGTTTCCAACCCTACGAACAATCATCACATTCCGGCTACCTTATCAACCACAATAATCTCCTGCGGTCATCAAATTACATCCATTAAATAACTTTCATCCAATCTCTCATCATTCAACTTGACATTGGTCAAGTTTTACTACCCTTCATCAACCCGTATGCCGGTAAAGCGTGTCCAGCGCCACATAAATGGCCGCCAACACGGAACTGAAAAGGGAATTACCTCCCTTGCATCGTCTACTGTTGTTTATACCCTATTATTCTTTCTCTTCTTTGACAAGCTGAAAACAGCGATAGCGTGACAGAAAGGACTCTGTACACCATGACCATTCTAAGCCTTCCATCTCTAACTTTTACATCAAACTTTCTTCAAATCTGGCTCTCCCGCCACATTCCCCCCAACTCAAATTCTATGTCGTTTGGAACAAACTACCTAGAATAACTATAAGAGATTTGAATAAAGTTTACCTGCTTATGCTCAACATACACCTGTTGTGTTTTCAACAAATTCATCAATACTAACTATCTAATTTCATCAAAATAACAACTAACTATAAAACATTCTTTATTGAACCATCAACAACATCATCATTATCATAGTTTATTTTTAACTTAAAATATGGTCATCTCATTGTGGCATTCTGTCGCCTTCTCACCGGTCATCTTTTTCATCAATGGATCACGCGGATGCCCATTATGTCCAAGTTGACGGCTAAAGTTGTAAGGGGTATCGAAGTACGCCCTTCCGTAACTTACCCTCGCTTCCTTAGCCAACGGTTAAAGTTGTGAGGGGTATTGCTGTACACCCTCCCGAAAACTCAGGTGCAGTCCACCTAATAGTCAGCTAGAGTTGAAAGGGGTATCGTGGTACCTCCTCCTGATCTACTGGTCTGGATTCTCATTTCCTATTAGACTTCACAGTTACGTTCAGAGGGGTATCGGGGTACCTCCTCCTGCGAAATCTAATTTGTAGCCCTACAGATTGACGGGACGGAAAGCAAGGGGTATCGAAGTACGCCCTTCCGAACAATCTGCTACAACGGTGATCCTCTTCTTTCCCCATCTCCTTTATTTGTACTATTATGTATCCGGTTAAAATATGAGTATACGATCATGTTAAGACACGAGAAAAACACTTTACCTGAGACAGATACGGACCTATGGTGACCTTTATCAAAGTCGCTCAAACCGTCCTAATATCTCAGCCAAAACGATCTGACTGACCACCTCACTCTGACTCTGACAAAAAGACACTGTTTGTTATGAACGCCAGTAAACTTTAGCTGAATCAAATCAGAGCGATAAGCAACCTTGTTGCTTTTCTTTCCACATTTGACCAAAAGCCAGGATCTGGCCATGGTGGAGGTCTGACTGGTGGTCTGAATTTACACGGCAAAACCCACCCTGTCTCCCAAACAAGCACCAAAAAGGCTTTGGTTGCTCTATTGACACTGTCAATTGTCTCAACCTTGATCTCATGACCCTTTTTGAGGTCAATCACGTCCCATGAGCTCTCATCTGTCTTTGTAGTCTGCTCTGTCTGTACAACAACTGAAGTGCACCTAGATGAATCATCTTGGTCAGAACTACCTTGTTCTGTCCCACTAGCTGGAGTCTCTTGCAACTCCTTACTTTGGATAGCTAGAGTACCTTCCCTGTCCGCAGCTTTTTGTTCTGCTTCACAGGTTTCCTCCACTAAAACCCTCTTCTCAAAGTTAGTTCTGTCTTCAGTACTGAGTAGGCAATCATCGACTGGATCAGTTACATCCCTACTCTCGAGTACGTCAGATTGTCTCTGAGCAACTGATACATCTTTGACTTGTGTCTGTGATTCCCGTTTACCATCTCCCACCTCTGGGACTACTCCGATATCTGAAGCATCAAGTTTTGAAATACGTTCAATCAGAAGACCTTTCTTCTCACAACTATCAAGGGGTGAACCCACCAAGTCTGAACTAGTCAAATCCCGCATCTCCCAAGACGCCTTACTTTGATTCACTAGAACACATTCTTTCTTCACAACCCCTCTTACTGATACCTGGGTACAATCTTCCACAACTCTTCCCCTAGAGTTACTATTGTCACCCGTATCTATCACACTATCTTGAGCCGAATCAGCCATATCCTCACCTTCTGGCGAGGCAAAATTCCTCTGAACAACTGATTCAACCGAAAAATCCCTTTCTAAACTTGCTTTTCTTTCTTGGTTTGCTTTAGGAGAACTCATTTCATCCTTTCCTATTTTAAACCTGGAATCACCTTTCCCCTTGAAGGGAAGTCTTTTGGAAACAAACTCCCTTGTTCTATTCCCTCGAGATCTTCTATCAAAATCTCTACCCTTGTTTGAGTTACCGGCCTCAAATCCAGCCCTCTGTAATAAGTCACCTCTGCTATCAGGGGTACTCTCCTCACCCTGTGTTTTCTGGTTGTGACCCTCCACAGCCCTCGTATTCCTATGGGTATGAGAAGGACCAAGCATGTCACGGCTCCCTCTACAATTCCCGTTTTTGTCATCCCTTCCGTTTTTATTTCTAGGACACTGACGAGCATAATGTAGAAAGTCCCCACAAACATGACATGCCCCCTTTTGTCTTTGTTCTTTTTCTTTCTGCTTTCCCATCATCTTCTCCTCAAAGATTTCCATTGTTTTCTTCATCTGTCTCAGGACAGCTTCCATACTGGCAGTTACTTTTTCGTCCTCTTCCCGTGTGTTTCTTTCTTCCCCCTTTCGCTCATTAAGCAGGCCCTCCTCATAGCTCTGTACTAACTCGGTCTCTTGGCCAAGTTCAATTGCCTCGTCGAGTGTGTTTGGTTTACCATACAACACGTGTTCTCTCATTGCTGCGTTGTCTAAACCCCCAATAAATTTATCTATAAGGATCTCTTCTAGGCCGGTGTTATAGTCTTCGGGGTATGCTTTCTCAGCCAGTTCTTGGATAGATCGTCCAAATTCTTGGATGTCTTCGTTTCGTCTTTTTCTTCTATTCTTGAACTCATTCCTGTACATGTTAATGGCGCCTACCGGTGTGAGACATTTAGTTAGCACCCTTTTCAATGACTCGTAGTCTTCTCCGTCCATCCCCTTCAACACCCTTTCCACTATCGAATCCGCTTTTCCCTTTAGACACATCCTCAATTGTATTCCCTTCTCCTCATACGACCACCCATTCCATTTAGCTACTCTCTCGAATTTCCCCAAGTACAATTTTACATTCGTACTTCCATCAAACTTGTCTGCCTCCATCTGTTGCCGTTTGTGCGTAAAGATTTCTGAGTGCAATTCCCGTTTGACAGGACCATAATACTTTTCCGCTGGGATTCGTCTGACATCCCCATAAGAATTTGGACCGCAGTCTCCACGAACCCCAAACTTTACGTCATGTCTACCGACGTCACCAATTGTTGTACATTCTTTGTGACACTTTTGACTTGTGCGACCTTTGGAACGCGCGTAGTAATCTCTGTACTCGCGTTCTTCCTCCCTGCACGCATGTTCAGCAGACTCCCGCTGACAAACAAGCTTACTTCTTGTTCTAGGATAGCAATATTCTTGTGAGGAATAAAACCTCCCTTGTCTAGAATGAACCGACACTTTCTGTGCATTCTGCGGTGCAGAATATGTGAAAAGATTTCCTGATTTTCTCTCTGGATTTACGTGATACTGTTTCTTTGTGTGCTTCTGCATTTCTCCACAAGGTGGGATATCTTCCCGACATCTTTGTTCTATCTCATCTACTTTTCTGCCAAAAATAGCCCTAAGAACCCAACCTAGCAGAACACATCCACCAAAATAACCTGCCGCGTGTAACCAACTCGACAAAATACCCGTTTCGTCGTCCTCCATCTCAACACGACCCTAGGCCTATTACAGCCTCTTCATTCAGAAAACTTCTAAACCTACAGATAGGCTAAGAACACGCCACCGTCATCACAATCACCCACTTCTAAACGTACTTTAGAAAAAGAAACTTTTCCTCTTAGACCCCTGTAACGAAGATGTCAATCCCATCTAACGAACAATAGTAATCTAAAACATATTGACTAAGCTTACAGCCGCTTAGATCTCTCACGAAAAATATGTTGCGATCACCTGGCTGTCAAACACAGGCGCTTGACACGAAATGACAATAACAGAACTACCAAGAATACTCCGCATCCATTCTTCATCCGAATGATTCTCAGGTCACGTGAAGTCGTCTTTCACAACTAACTATTTCTACAATTCTCCTTGATTTTGTGCTGAAATGATCAGCCTTCTACTACCCTGAAAGATAAAATAAAAAGCTAATAATTAGGCCTATTAGATCTTTGATCACAGCCACCAAAATGCAGCCTTCTACTACCCTGAAAGATAAAATAAAAAGCTAATATTAGATCTTTGATCACGGCCACCAAAATGTAGCCTTCTACTACCCTGAAAGATAAGCTAATATTAAATCCTGGTCACGGCCACCAAAATGTAGCCTTCTACTACCCTGAAAGATAAGCTAATATTAAATCCTGGTCACGGCACCAAAATGTAGCAGTTTTCCTATTGCATTGAATGTTTGTTTATTTACCCGGCGGAAAACCGTGGAAGTTGTAGATAATAACCAAGACCTGAGTCCTTTATGCGGCTCTACAGATGTGTTGTTTAGTGTGTGCACCTGTTATTTTCTCCTTTCCGGATCTAGTTTTGGCCTCGCGTTGTGTTCATTTTTCCCTAGTGCGTGCAACTAAAATCTGCTAGTGCGCTATATTTATCCTCTTCCATCTAAAATTGCCGAGTTAGCTTATCTTTCCACAAAGGCTAAATCAGTGAGAAGAAGTGACGACTCAGGTATCAACGAAAATCATTCAGTCGAGTGATGGAGTCAATTCCATGGGATTACCTTTCTATAAAATAGTTTATTAAACTCATTTCTAGAAAAGTGTACAAGCCTTCCAATACAACAGGTGCAAATTATTCAATATCATAAATTCACATACAAAATTGATACAAAAACCCGGGTAGCCCTTACATGGCAAACATCAAAAATGCGCAGATTATTATCATGGAAAACAATGAAGCCGCCTAATCTCCCTTCCCCAAATAATCCTATCCTAAATCGAGACTCCGCATATCGAGCTAGCTACCTGTTTATCCCATACAGGATCTTTTGTTCCCTGACTGACTATCTACAACTTTCTTATGATCTATTTATTTTGATGGAATTCGAAATGGGAGAAACAGTTCTTCCCTCTTTGGGCTATTTTTTTAAGGATGGTCTAAGACCTCAGAACTTTCTAGATTAACTTCAGTGAGAACGGGACAGAGCCGCGGACGACTCTACTTATTCTCCACCAAAGTGTTTATCCCTATCTTATTTCCAGTCTTATCTCTTTTACAAAGTACCGTACGCAGATAGGGTGGGACACCAAAAACACAGGAGCTTGCCCTCACCTACGCAGGTCACCTAAGGTTTAATCGACCACACCTATAGCTGGCTAGTTTAGGACCGTTCAATCAAACGCACGCCGACGTTCTAACAGTCCGGTTGTTTATTTCTGACTATCTACGGAATTTCTCTCCTACATATCTTTTGGACCTTTACTGTTGTTTGAAGTAAACAATCAGTAACATGCGCGGTCGTCCTTTTAAACTGGCTATGCCTAAGCTGTCCTAATTTACAAAAAGGTAGAAAGAATCTCTAAGTTCTTTTATCGTTACGCTGTGTTTTCCCTACACTATCCCTTCAATAGAATGCGAAGTCTCTTCTTCTTGTCCCTATTCTAAATCTTGATCTAGTCTACCTTGTCTTTACTCTCTCCCTATTCTAATCCCTAACCTAGCGCCCTCAGTCTATGTCCTTATTCTAACCCATCCTATTCTGTTCTAAAGCCTGTCCTAATGCGTGTAGTAACTTCGTTTCACACTGTCTTTTATACCAATCTGCATGGCAACGTAAACAAACACACAGAACCAGAGGCAGATTGGCTGACCGAAAAAGAACATTAACCGCACTACTTTCAAAACATTACGCGGACAATGTAATCCGTCCTCTTTCCTTTATCTTTACACTTGCTGATCACAACAAGCGCTCTTTTAATAACTGTTCGTAATATTTAAGCTACCTACAACACTATCTTCATCAAAGAAACCTTGTCTCTACTCTCTTTTAAGATTCCTATCCTTTCTGATCTAACAATGATTTCTTCCGGCGATCGTTGTTTCCAACCCTACGAACAATCATCATATTCCGGCTACCTTATCAACCACAATAATCTCCTGCGGTCATCAAATTACATCCATTAAATAACTTTCATCCAATCTCTCATCATTCAACTTGACATTGGTCAAGTTTTACTACCCTTCATCAACCCGTATGCCGGTAAAGCGTGTCCGCGCCACATAAATGGCCGCCAACACGGAACTGAAAAGGGAATTACCTCCCTTGCATCGTCTACTTTTGGTTATACCCTATTGTTCTCTCTCTTCTTTGACAAGCTGAAAACAGCGATAGCGTGACAGAAAGGACTCTGTACACCATGACCATTCTAAGCCTTTCATCTCTAACTTCTACATCAAACTTTCTTCAAATCTGGCTCTCCCGCCACACAATTATTGTCCACCGGTTTATTTTTTTTTATCTACAGGAGCACAATTATAAGTTTATCTTGTGCTCTTTTATTATATCCTTCATTCCACAGCTTTGTAAACATAGCCTTTGACTAAAATACTGTTTAAACCAATACTAGTTTAGTGATAATTCAGGCACAAAATTAGCTAAGAAGCCAATGCACAGCAAAGTAACTAATTCAGCTAATGCAATGCTTTTTTTTCTTCTGTCAGGGTACAATGGACGACTACTTGGAGTTGTTTCTGCAGTTTGGCTACGTGTACCTGTTCTCTTCAGCCTTCCCGCTGGCCGCACTCTGGGCCTTTCTCAACAACATCACAGAGATTCGCTCCGACGCCTTTAAGATGTGTCGCGTCTTCCAACGACCTTTTGCTGAAAGTGCCTCCAGTACAGGAGCATGGCAGGTTTGTGTAGCAATGTTCGCTTCTTCCGTTTGTATGTGGCCGGGTTAGGGCAACAAAAAGTTAAATGTTTTAGCATGGAGCTTATGGTTTGCCTGAAAATCGTGTAAGCTGTGGGCCCTGGATATCGGAGAAGACTAAATGTTCTTATAAAGTCAGCAAAATCGAGTTTTATCAGTTCTAGTGAAAAATAAATTGAAGGGAAAAATAAAAAGTTCTAGGGTCTGGAGGAACAAATGGGGGTCAGCCGGGGAATTGGAAACACTGTATTGTGTTGTTGACATAAAGCAAATGTAAATGCAGAAAATTATGCTTCATACACCTTGTTTTTGTCTCAGAGTTGGAATGGCCCGTTTGTTTCTGAACTTGATGGCTAAAAGCACAATTATTTTATACTTCTTCTTGTGTGAGTTTCTCTAACGGTGCTATGAACATTATTTTGAAAGAGATTCAGTGGAATGCATGCAGATTCAAAACAGTGTTTTCTGAAAGGTTTAGTTCTCTTCCAGCTCTTGTCTTTTGCTTAACTTTCTTTAAAACACAATGCCTACAAGCTTCGGGTGTATCACATTCATTCTTTGTCAACTGATGTAAAACAAAATATACATTTGCACAGATCGTTTGAGGGAGTAATAATTAAAGTATCATTTCACAGTTATTACAGCTTTCTAAATTATTGTGGTGGCTGTTGCAGGTTGCATTTGAGATCATAGGTGTGATATCGGTGATCACCAACTGTGCCCTGATTGGGATGGATCCTGAAGTACAGAAGTTACTGCCCTCCGATGTTACTGCAATCAATGTGGTGCTTATCTTTGTGGCTGTGGAGGTGAGAATTAGTGTGTGTCCTCTGACGTTACTGCTACGGTGGAGGTGATAATTAGTGTGTGTCCTCTGACGTTACTGCCACTGTGGAGGTGAGAATTAGTGTGTGTCCTCTGATGTTACTGCCACTGTGGAGGTGAGAATTAGTGCGTGTCCTCTGACGTTACTGCCACTGTGGAGGTGAGAATTAGTGCGTGTCCTCTGATGTTACTGCCACTGTGGAGGTGATAATTAGTGTGTGTCCTCTGATGTTACTGCCACTGTGGAGGTGAGAATTAGTGCGTGTCCTCTGATGTTACTGCCACTGTGGAGGTGAGAATTAGTGTGTGTCTTCTGATGTTACTGCCACTGTGTAGGTGAGAATTAGTGTGTGTCCTCTGATGTTACTGCCACTGTGTAGGTGAGAATTAGTGTGTGTCCTCTGATGTTGCTGCCACTGTGGAGGTGAGAATTAGTGTGTGTCCTCTGATGTTACTGCCACTGTGGAGGTGAGAATTAGTGTGTGTCCTCTGATGTTACTGCCACTGTGGAGGTGAGAATTAGTGTGTGTCCTCTGATGTTACTGCCACTGTGGAGGTGAGAATTAGTGTGTGTCCTCTGATGTTACTGCCACTGTGGAGGTGAGAATTAGTGTGTGTCCTCTGATGTTACTGCCACTGTGGAGGTGAGAATTAGTGGGTTCTTCTGTGTGTGTGTGTGTATGAGGCGGAAGTGAGGTTGCGATCAGGCAAAGATGTTACTGCCCTCTGATGTTACTGCCACAAACATGGTGCTCATGTTTGTGGCTGTGAAGCATCAGAGTGTGAAGACGTCTATGTCTACCTGTACATCTGTCTGTCTGTCTGTCTGTCTCTCTGTCTCTTTGTCTGTCTGTCTGTCTCTCTCTCTGCGCTGTGTGTCTGCAAGCCTCTGACTGCCTCTCCTTTGAATGTCAATCTTCTTCTTCTTCTGCGTTCGTGGGCTGAAACTCCCACGTACACTCGTGTTTTTTGCACGAGTGGAATTTTACGTGTATGACCGTTTTTTACCCCGCCATTTAGGCAGCCATACGCCGTTTTCGGAGGAAGCATGCTGGGTATTTTCGTGTTTCTATAACCCACCGAACTCTGACATGGATTACAGGATCTTTTTCGTGCGCACTTGGTCTTGTGCTTGTGTGTACACACGGGGGTGTTCGGACACCGAGGAGAGTCTGCACACAAAGTTGACTCTGCGAAATAAATCTCTCGCCGAACGTGGGGACGAACTCACGCTGACAGCGGCCAACTGGATACAAATCCAGCGCGCTACCGACTGAGCTACATTCCCTGAATGTCAATAAGATGGGTGCAATGTCCTAGTGGATAAGATGCTGGCCTAGTGGATAAGATGCTGGCCTAGTGGATAAGATGCTGGCCTAGTGGATAAGATGCTGGCCTAGTGGATAAGATGCTGGCCTCACATGCGGAAGGCTGAGTGTTAGAATACCGGCCGTGCCTGGCGGGTTAGGAGTGGAGATTTGTTCCATCTCCCAGGTCAACTTATGTGCAGACCTGCTTGTGATTTATCCCCCTTTGTGTGTACACGCAAGCACAAGATCAAATGCGCACGGTAAAACGTCCTTGCACATAAAAACCCACTCATGCAAAAAACACAAGTGTTTGAACCCATGAACATAGAAGAATAAGAATTTCAGTAATTTTCCCTTACATTGTGCATGCACCTTTTCATCCCTTTTACATGTGTTTGGCTCTGTCATTTCCCATGAGCTTATGCCGAATCTCCGGTTGGCCTAGTGGTAAGGCGTCCGCCCCGTGATCGGGAGGTCGTGGGTTCGAACCCCGGCCGGGTCATACCTAAGACTTTAAATTTGGCAATCTAGTGGCTGCTCCGCCTGGCGTCTGGCATTATGGGGTTAGTGCTAGGACTGGTTGGTCCGGTGTCAGAATAATGTGACTGGGTGAGACATGAAGCCTGTGCTGCGACTTCTGTCTTGTGTGTAGCGCACGTTATATATGTCAAAGCAGCATCGCCCTGATATGGCCCTTCGTGGTCGGCTGGGCGTTTAGCAAACAAACAAAATGCCGAATCTCACATTTTGTATACAGTGGAACCCCCTTTTAAGACCCCCCAATTGAAGACTCCCTCCTTTTTAAGACCTTGTTTTCTCAGATTTGTTGAGGTCTTAAAAGGGGGTTCTACGGAACCTGTGTAACCATCAAAACCTGTTCTGTGCTGTATTCCAGCACTGTGTGTTGGCCATTAAGGCAGCGGTGGCGTACTTCATTCCTGACACGCCGAGATGGGTTCAGATCGAGATGGCCAGAATGGAATATGAATCAAAACAGGCTCTGCAAAAAGAGGTACTTTGTCGGGGTTTTTCCCTGGCAGTTTATTTTTAAAGATATTGTTTACAACCTGTTTTCGGGTGTTTGAGTGCTAGTTGTGACTTGCATAGACTGTAAATGGGACATGCCATTCACTCATTAATTGATTGCTTCATTTGTTTGAATCATTTATTCATTCATTAATTCATTTCTTCATTGATTCATTTCTTCATTGATTCAGTTGTTTATTGATTCATTTGTTTATTGATTCATTTGTTCATTGATTCATTTGTTCATTAATTCATTTCTTCATTGATTCATTTGTTCATTGATTTATTTGTTTATTGATTCATTTGTTCATTGATTCATTTGTTCATTGATTCATTTGTTTATTGATTCATTTGTTCATTGATTCATTTGTTTATTGATTCATTTGTTCATTGATTCATTTGTTCATTGATTCATTTGTTTATTGATTCATTTCTTCATTGATTCATTTGTTTATTGATTCATTTCTTCATTGATTCATTTGTTCATTGATTCATTTGTTCATTGATTCATTTGTTCATGGATTCATTTGTTCATTGATTCATTTGTTTATTGATTCATTTGTTCATTCATTTATTTGTTCATTGATTCATTTGTTCATTGATTCATTTGTTCATTGATTCATTTGTTCATTGATTCATTGATTTATTTGTTCATTGATTCATTTGTTCATTGATTCATTTGTTCATTGATTCATTTGTTCATTGATTTATTTGTTCATTGATTCATTTGTTCATTGATTCATTTGTTCATTGATTCATTTGTTCATTGATTCATTTGTTCATTCATTTATTTGTTCATTGATTCATTTGTTCATTCATTTGTTCATTGATTCATTTGTTCATTGATTCATTTGTTCATTCATTTGTTCGTTGATTGATTTGTTCATTGATTCATTTGTTCATTCATTTGTTCATTGATTCATTTGTTCATTGATTCATTTGTTCATTGATTCATTTGTTTATTGATTCATTTGTTTATTGATTCATTTGTTCATTCATTCATTTGTTCATTCATTCATTTGTTCATTCATTCATTTGTTCATTCATTCATTTGTTCATTCATTTACTCATTCATTCATTCATTCACTCATTTGTTCGTTCGTTTGTTCTTTTGTTCGTTCGTTCATTCGTTGGTTTGTTTGTTTGTTCGATCGTTCGTTTGTTCATGTATTCATTAGCCATTACTTGATAATTCCCTCTGGTGCTAATAATTTAGGAAGGTACATGTAGTTGAAACCAAGAGGTTTTCATCATTCTTTCCTGTACTTATTGTTTTCAGTGTAATTGGAACTTTATAATAATGTATTCCCCATGCTGTGGTTTGTAAGATTATGATGATTTCATCCAGATTTTGTTCCTGTCAAAAAAATTAAATGTCACATGTATTTTATTATTGCAGAAAATGGCAGCAGCTAACCGCAAAAAGGCGCTTCTGCAGAAAGCATTCGTTAAACCAGCCTCTAAGTCAACTATGTTGTAGGACATAATACAATATACACAGATACAGACATCTCTCCGATTTGTTTCTTTGAAGTTTTAGTAGAAATATTTTATACTGAATCTCAGACCTCTGCGTGTTGTATCATCTCTTAGGTTTTGATATGACTGTTTTAATGTACAGTATTTTGTTAACACTCCCGTCTTACTCTGTTTTGATTATTTTATACAGACTCTCCCACCTGTTGATATTGTATTTTCTATTGGGTATTGATATGACTCTTTGCTTTTGTTAATGTACAGTATTTTGTTAACTCTTCCATCTATTCTAACTGTTTTTGTGTTTCAGTATTTAGCTGTCTTTCCTGACTTTCTGGTTCGCCCTTTCTTCTGCATTGTTTTGCGTTTTTTAAGTTTCTTTTAGTGCTCAAGTTTAATTTTCTGTTGTTTTTGTTTCTTGGCTTTTCTTTTGAGTGTCTGGGAGGAGTTGTACTGTACAGAAACAATACAAGCATCAGGGTTCGACACTAGCGGGGGCGGGGGGCGGAACGCCCCAGAGTTTTGTGTTCCGCCCCAAACATTGCCGAAGCTTGGGGCCCAGTCCGCCCCAGAATAAATTCCAACAATGACAAACCGAAAATTCTAATGCCAGAGCCAATCAATAAAAATCGCCAGTCAAAGTCGTCGCTGAAATTTGATTTACGATCAATGCCGCAGTCAAGAAAAAAAACACCATTGAAATCGTCGAAGGACAATGCCGCAAGGGAAATAACTCCCAGATTGCGCTCTTTAGCGTGAGAGATAAGTATCGCCTTCAATTTTAAATGCCAAACGCAAAATGTGGCGACACATCCCTGGTGTAAAAAGACATGGAAATGAAGATGAAGAACAGGGTGGAGAGAAACGAAAAAATGAGACCGATGCAGCCAAAAGCGCGAAGCGCTGTCGTAATTTCAATGTCAAATGGTTGAAAGAATTTCCCTGGCTTCAGTACGATGAAGAAAAACAGACAATGCATTGCCGCGCGTGAATACTGAGAGTGGGCCCCAGATTTTTGTTTTCCGCCCCAGCAATTTCCATCTCTGGGGCCAGTGTGGCCCCAGGCCAAATAAGTTAGTGTCGACCCCTGAGCATACTTTCTGATTGTGTATTATTTGTACTCCTGTATTTCTGCTGTTGTATATATCTGATGATATTCTCACACACACACACACACACACACACACACACACACACACACACACACACACACACACACACATCTGATTGTATTTTATTGCTCTTTTTGTCTTGTTTTGTATACTGTCGCCTTATTGACAGCAGCTTGTGAATCATGTTTTGAAACAAATCTGTTGTTTGCTGCGAAGTATTCAAAAGACTGAATTTTCATGTTGTCTTTCATTCAGATTTTTGTGTGATGCAACATTTCTGCTGCTGTATTTGCTGAGGTAAATCTATGCATGGGATTTAATTGTTGTGCAGGGCATAAAAGGCTGTCGGTTTTGCTTTTACCCCATGCTATTTTGCCTGAAGTGTGTAAACTGATTAAAATAATGCACAATTTACAGGAGTAAGGAATTGTCAGGTTTCATGTTGTGGGATCTTTGGGTTACTTTTGTACTTCCACCCTCTGTCAGCGAGCTGTTGCCTGTTGGATTTTGTTCTGACTTTCAAGCATTTGTTTGGTACTAAGACTAAAGAGGTGGCACAGAATTTTGGTCCAAAATCGTTCTATGACACGATTTGGGTTCTCAGCATTTTTAGATTCTTTGAACATCCCAGAATCGCTGTTTGATGTTTATGCTGATATCAGCACATTTCTATGGGACCTATTTTTGTACAATTATTCTTTGACCAGAATTTGGTCACATCTAGTGATGCACCATTTGTTGGGGACTGCAAGGGGTTTTCTTGGATTAAAGGCACACCCCCCACTTTAACAATTTCACCTTCCTACAAACGGAAAAGACAGCACAGATAGCTGTGTCTTTCACCAAGAGCAGTGGAAGAATCCTGAATTACCTGTACTGTACAGTATGCAAGTAATTGTGTTTTTGTTTTAAATTATTTTGTCAATCATGGGAGCAAGTGTTTGGTTCTGCTTTGAATTGTATACATGTATCCTATTGTGTGGATTTTTCTCATTTTAAAAAGGGAGATTGCAACGAAGCGCCTTTTAGTACCAAAAATACGTTGTATATCTCTCTCTTTCAGTTGTTTTTTTCACAGCTTTCTGTAAAAGTGTATGAATTCCGGCCTTTTAGCATGGCTAGCAAAACTTGGTTTTGATTGATGCAATGATGGTGTTTGAAAAGTATTTCTTTTCTCAGGAACTGTTATTGAAATTGTCCAGCAAAAATGTGTCCTTGTTCTTGCCATTGAAGTAAGAATCTTTATGTTCAGAGTCTTTTCTTTTTCTTTATTGCTAATAGATGAATTATACCCCCCGCTGGTTAGAGTCCCATATTGGTTGGGACGAGAAAGAATTTACCCGATGCTCCCCAGCATGTCGTAAGAGGCGACTAACGGATTCTGTTTCTCCTTTTACCCTTGTTAAGTGTTTCTTGTATAGAATATAGTCCATTTTTGTAAAGATTTTAGTCAAGCAGTATGTAAGAAATGTTAAGTCCTTTTTACTGGAAACTTGCATTCTCCCAGTAAGGTAATATATTGTACAACGTTGCAAGCCCCTGGAGCAAATTTTTGATTAGTGCTTTTGTGAACAAGAAACAATTGACAAGTGGCTCTATCCCATCTCCCCCCTTCCCCCGTCGCGATATAACGAGCTCACTCATACAGTGACGGCAGATATACACCGGAGTTGAACTGAACAGCATTATTGTTACGACTTTTGTGTTAACGCTCAAGGCTACTGGGACTCATTACAAATCTTCATTGTTTTTTCATGCCAAGACATTCTTGTTATTGCTTCAATGTTCATAGTCATAGTCACTGCATGAATGCATATTGTGTGGATATTACTGAATTCTATTGCGTTTTTTTTATGTTTATAATTATTTAATGTATGTGAATTCTGTATGCAAAAGTCAACATTTGCCTGGACATGTACCGTATGTAAGTGAAAATTTGAACAAAATGATTATGTACACAATACTAGAATCATTGTCAATCCGGAAATAGGATACAATTAGCTGTTCAATAGATATAGCTTTTCAGACTCCTCGTAGAACCTTAATGGTATAATTAGAAGTATCGTTAGTAGGCGCTAAAACCCTATTTGTAGCTTGGTTAGTAAGACAGTAGGATAGTAGTTCCTTCAGATAGACTTTCACCTCAGTTTTATTTTGTAGGTGTTTACATGGGTTCAGAGAATATGTGAGGTACGGTACAACTAAACCTCTTTGCTGTGTTCAGGTCACATTTGTGCTTGATGTAATATGGCAGTATTACCCCTGCCGATCACTAAAGAAACTGAAATCTTTCTCTGTAGGTAGCATTGTGCAAAAACACAGGCAGCATATTTTTATTTTTAGCGCTGGGCATTTCTCAGGAGACCAAAGAAAATACTGTCATTGTTACTAGCTGTCATCATAGTAGATATAATTAGGTCCATTATACAATGCTTGAAGCTCAATCTGACTGGTGCTAGTTGAAAACCGTAACGGACTATAAATGGCAAGTACTTGAAAGGATTTATGCAACTTCTATTTTTAACAATCATGCAGGGGACACTATCCATGCTAGTCATAGATGGATCGGAGGTGCATTGTCTCCCTTCTTTTTTTTGTAAGGCAATAACTTAGTTTTATGTGTATTTATTAGCTTTAAGCAAGAAGGTTTCATGTACCCTTGTCAAGGGGCATACAAGCTTGTGTACAGGCACAGGCTGATCCACACAAAACAGCAGATCAACGTTAATGCATGGCTTTTTGTTTAGGCCAACAAAAAAAATAGTCTGTTTACGGTAACCCGACCGACCCTATTTTTTTCGCGCGACCCTAGACTTTTTTTGGCATTTGGGGGGGAAAAAAAAATCTTTTGTTTTGCAAAATAACGTAAAAATATGGTTTTTGGGGAGAAAAAAAAGAAAAAAAACCCCGACCTACCGACCCTATTTTTTTGGCCTATGTTACCGTGAACAGACCTTTTTGGGGGGGGCCTTATAGATGTTGAAGTTGCTTTCTTCATTACTTTTCTCTAACATAAGTTAGGGCATCTGTATGAAGCTTTGTTTTTGACCTATTTATAATAATGTAATCATTATTTTTGACCTATTTATAATAATGTAATCATTGTTTTTGACCTATTTATAATAATGTACTCATTATTTTTGACCTATTTATAATAATGTAATCATTGTTTTTGACCTATTTATAATAATGTAATCATTATGTTTTCAATTTCAAAAATACAATCATTTTTTATCACAAAGGGTAGGGATTTTACGCTGAAAAAGGGTAGAGTTTTTAGGGTTAAAAGGGGAAGAGATCAATCTGCAATAGAAAGAGACCTCATCAGTGAATTATTCTATTTGTTGGCGAACAGTCTATTTTGGGTTTGGTCTCTAGCTAAAATAGAACCCACATTAATTAGAGATCAGAATTTTTTGTTGTTGGGACAGTTATTCAAAGAAAATCCAGTTACTTTCACTTTCATGACACTATGAATGCATGGTTATTGTCATAATCTTTACATTAATATCTGGCATTGAAAATGACCGTGTGCAATTTGATTTTGATTCTATAAAGAGTCATCAGCTGTATAAATGATGATGCCTTCTGTGTGCAATGTTTCCTTTATAATAGGTAGCAAATATTCTAAAACATAATTCAGACCTGGGAACGCATACGATTTTGGTGTATTTTGTATGCTCGATTGTCTAAAATACGATCAGTACGGTCGGTGGAAAATAAATACGATCAAACAAATTCATAGACTACTTTTCTTCACAATCGTAACTTACAGGCAAGAGAATCTTCCGCCGTTTGGCGGAAATCCGCCTTTTTGATGAGCCCCAGGGTCATTTCTGAGATCGGTGTAAATCCGTTGAGAAAATTTGGGGGGGGAGGGGGTACGGTACTTTCATCCGCGTAACAGCTTCCATCGGCGATAGTTTATTCTCAATTGGCGTATTCTTATTTGGACTGAATGTTGCTTGTACGAAATTTGCCGAGTAAAACCCGAGGATGATAAGAATGCTGTCGGAAACAGCCAAGCAAGTGGTTTTATGCTTGTTCCGGAATTTGCCGAAGATTTCCGAGCGCTTTCTTTGTTTTTACAGATCGTGCAGTTTCTAGACCACGCGCCATTTTGGTCACCATGCATCAACGAATTACGAAAAGCGAAAAGGCCCTTGCGGCCAAAATCGACTCAAGTGTGAAAAACAAATGGAATTTTGGTTGGCTTGAGGAGAGAGTGAAGACTTCGATCTGGTTGACGAAAGACAGTCTAAAACGAACACAGTGGAGCTCTCTGTTAACGATTTTGAACATATTGGTGAGAAATTACTGCAGCTTCAAGTGCACTGTTTTGTAAAGTTATGGTGTCTCCTGGTGCACGTTTTAGGTGTGGAAAATGCCAAAAACCCTCAGCTTCAGGGAGCGTTGCCCCCTGACCCCCTGGCAGGGGCCTATAGCGGCCCCCGCACCCCCGCATTATTCTCCTCCTTTTTGATGATTTCCTGTTCCCATGCCTGAACTTAAACCAATCCAGTATTTGGGAGGTTTGAATGATGTGTGGAGTACACTCATTTTTCTTTGAGAATGCTACAAGTGCAAAACAGGGGTTCCCAGGTCTGATACAGTAATTATATTTTAGTCATGTGTTAATGTGTTACCTGCCCTTGTGCATAATCCCTGCTCTTCCTTTTACATTTATTGCCTTTGTCCCTCTCTTTGTCTTAAAACATTTGATGTGATATTGTGTACAAATCTAATTCATGTAACTGTTATTAGAAAAGCATTAAGAATTAAGGGTTGTTAACTTACTACAAATGTTTAACAAGTCTGACATGACGAAAAGATTCCCCATCAACTGTAATTAGAAAAGCATTTGTGTTTGAATCAAACGCATAACAAGTCTGACATGACAAAAACATTTTACCATGACACTGTTTTTAAACAATCCGCAACTAATTGTCTTTACAACAGTTATTCAATTCAAGAGAACTTTAGCCACGAGTTCACATTATTTCATCATGGTTGCTACAGACTGGTGGAGCGTCCAGCAGTGAATTTTCTACTGTATTCTTCACTTAACAAAACTTGGCCAAGCACAGCATGCTGAGAGCAACACATAAATGACAAGACGACAGACTATTTACCCGAGTGATTGGTGCGGCGTTGTGACGTTTACATTGTATTGAATTAAGATGGTTGTGTTACACTCTGGCAATGAATTCCGATTTGAGTTTTGTCTTGTTTTCAACTCAGATACCACAGTGGAATCCCCCTTTTAAGACCCCCCAATTTAAGACTTAATCCCCCCTTTTAAGACCATGATCTTTGTTCAGACTTTTTGTTTATAACATCAGTAAAATTACCCATATTTTAGGACTCCCTCGGCCTCCTGATTTTCTCAGATTTTTGGAGGTCTTTAAATGGGGGGTTCCCCTGTAGCCGAAAATGTGCAGGCTGGCGACAGTTTTTCTTCACTGGTTTCAGCAGTTTTACAGAGGTACCTGCGATGAAAGGACACCCATGGGACCAACCGAAAGTGTCCCTACATTGTAGGTGGCCGAGCTGTCATGACAGGTATATTTTGGTCAAGATAATAGACAAAGGGACAACTGGTGTCCTTTCAAGGGAGGTGTACTTTAATGGGAGTGGCCTTACGTCATAGGTACCACTGTGTACAATTAGAGAGAGCTGCCTGTCCAGATTCATCAGCTAGCTTATCTGACACTGTGGGTACATGTAGCAAGTCTTCATATAC
Source organism: Littorina saxatilis (assembly GCF_037325665.1). Taxonomy (NCBI): domain Eukaryota; kingdom Metazoa; phylum Mollusca; class Gastropoda; order Littorinimorpha; family Littorinidae; genus Littorina; species Littorina saxatilis. Next base: position 8,766,289 of record NC_090245.1, on the reverse strand, counting down.
TGTTGTACACATGTCTGTGTCTCGCATTCATTATACTAATGTTCCCTTTTGACATATATATATTTGATCACATAGTTATCTCTGTTATGAACCAATAAATATGTATTTGAACTCATTGCTTGTTTCCCGCAGTGGGGCACTGCGGTTATGAAATTAAAGGCCCCTCCTGTTTTTGGAACCGCAGGAGCTTTCTAGTTTGCTGTTAGGTAGATTTTTGGTTCCTCTTTCCTGTCATGCTCTCTTTTTCTTCATGAATTCTTTTCTTTTTTCTGCCTTCTTGCTCATTCACCTGTATTTTTTCCAAAAATCTCTTCTCTTGCCGCTTGTCTCGCGATTCATGTATAGTTTAATCTGTTAGTGTTCTGATGTAAGTCCAGCAGTAGATAGGTTAAGCCTATTTTAACATACTGGAAACTGGTAATCTTCCAGTAGGTATTAATTTAGTTTTACTAAAGCCTGCTGGGACACAAGTAATGGGTTAGTGCATTTGTAAACAGGAATCGCTTGACAAGTGGCCCCCTTCATTCCCCCCTTCCTCGTCCTGATATGGCTCTGCGTAGTCGGCTGGACGTTAAGCAACAAATAAACAAAAAAAAAACTCATTGCTTGTTGAATTTTGTTCTCAAGATTATTATAATTCAGAAAACCAGAATGCTGACAAAACAAGTAATGAACTCTGTATCACTATGTCAGTCATTTACCAATCGCACAAAAGCCACACACATATTCATTTACTCTTCCGTCTTTATTAATACAGTAAAAGCGTTCATCTCAAACAACAACTATCATGATTGTGTGATTATAAAAGAAAAATGCACAGATACAGTCTTATGCACTTCCCATTTTGATTGATAGACGAATTTCAAAAATAACTATCATATTTCATTGGCTGTGGCAGAATTATGCCCTTTTGAATTGATGAGCAAACACGTGGCCACAGATTAGTGCAGAAATGCCATCATGGCGGCAATGAATACAGCGGAACTTTACAGATGCGTTTTATTTGCATGGGGTTTAGAAGAAAAACATAGGCGCCTCCATTTTTAGAACAAAAGTGACAAGCTAAGGGAGACAACAATTATAAATGACAAATTATGTTTCCTTTGACCAAAGACACAAATGACACTCAATTTTTGAGCTCATTCTGTCATTCAACTTTACTAGATTTAGTTTTATCATTGATAAAAGTGACTTGTATTAACTATAACTCAATAATCGCACTGGATTGTGAGCTTTGAATAGACGAATTCCAAAAATGACTTCTTGCAAAACCTTGTACAAGGATTGGAGGGGCCAATCACTAGCGAGGGGTGTGTGACGAAAATCGTCTATTTACAACGCTAAAGTCCAACATAACCAATATATTTCGATAGAAAAGGGCATTGTATATCGAGCAGGCACCGTATCAAGTGCACATCGAAGCTCATATTATTCACCGAGGCCATGATGGTAGTGGGTGTTTGCTGTACTGTTTCGTAGCACGGCGCAACTCTTCAACAACTAGTATATATATATGTATCGATTGGAGATTGGATTTCCCTTCTTTGAGTCATGTGACGTCAGAGGCCGACAAAACTTTATAATTTGGCTTTTCAGGTTGACCGAAACTTCAAAGGAACTCAAAAAAAAAACGTCATGTGTTTGATTGCATACATGTGTGTGTGCTGTTCAATGTCAAAACAACAACAGTTCCTTTGAAGTTTCGGTCAACCTGAAACGCCCAAAATATGAAGCTTATGTGTTTGATTGCATACATGTATGTGGATTGCATGCATGTGTGTGTGTGCTCGTTCAATCGTCAAAACAACAACAAAGTCATAAGTACCTGAAAAGCACTTTCTTCCATAAGTCTCCCAATCATTCGATCGATACATAAATGTTATTTGCGTGTTTGACCAAAATATGACATTTTACACAGATCTCGACAGTCATTGTTCACCTCGACCGCTAGCGCGGTCTCGGAGAACAATGACTGTCTCGATCTGTGTAAAATGTCATATTTTGGTCAAACACGCAAATAACGTATATATATATAGTTATTTCCGAACCTTGCCTGTTAACATCCGAAGCTTAACGTCTGTACATTTCTGGTTACACTAATAATGCTGTTAGTATCTTTGCACTCGGAATGAGAGTTAGTAACATGACAATCATTGGTTCAAAGTTCAGTCACATTTCATGTTGAATTATGCATGGTATTGGGTGAAAACAAACTGCAAGTACAAGCTATCAAACAGCTGTGAAAAAAACTTATCAGGAAATAATCTTTATTTCTTACAGACTTTAAAATCCAGAAAAAGCTTTTCCAGTTTCTGTCACCTAATACATACTAACAACCTTCCACAAAAGAAGTGCACGTTTTCTTGGTGCAAATTTGGTTATTTTACAGATGGTCATGTGACTTTTGTTTCTTTAACACCGGATTGATGAATTTACCTGTACACTTGTAACATTCACACTTTCTTGGTATACACGTATCTTTAGTAATGGTGTCAGGGTGTACTCAAATATAAGCATTTATATACATCTAATTACTCACAGTAATGATCTCACAGTAAATGGAATAACCTCATTGTCTACTGAATGGTGAATTGGACTTACAGATATTATGAACGCAGCCAACATTTCACAAAGTAAAGAAAAGAAAGGATTTTATTTTTTAAATATGCATGTAAAATATATGTGTTTATGAACAAAATATGTATTGCATTTGTTGTGAATACATGTACCAACAAAATCACCGAAATGTTGGAAATGAGCAAAACCATTTTTGACTATCATGACAAATATTAAATGACAAGATGTGTATTTGTTTCTACATGTAATACCAATGCACATCGATCTTTAGCAATGTAATAAAAAAAAAGGAATTTAATTTTCATTTCAAAATGTACATATTAGTTTCTACAGGTGTGCAAATCGTTTTGTTTGCAGTGGAATGTCCATTGTATGAAGGCTAAAAGCACTAAACCTAACAAGAAAAGACAGTACAGCGAAACCTCCCGTAACGACCTCTCCCAAGAACGACCCCCTCCTTTTGCCGACCGAATTTCTCGGTACGGATGCTTTTCACACTGTAACTAACCTCCCAAGAACGACGCCCTCCTTTTTCCGACGACCGACCTACCAATTTAGGGTCAATAATGACTTTGACCTTTCCTTTTAACCAGTGAGTGTCAAAGTTTAACCCAGCACACGCAAAACACGCACGCCATTAGTCAGGCATCAAGAGTTAGGGGTGGTAGTCTGTAGTCAGTAATGCGTGCAAGTCCAGTGGCCCACGGCTGTCATCTTCTCACCTATTGCTGTCACAATTGAAGGACTGCCCTCGAAGTAGAGGGGGGGGGGGGTGGATAGGAGTTGGGTAGGGGCAGTTAGAAGGACAACTCAATAATGAATTGCTGTGTATGTATTCTCTGAGTGTGTGCTCACCAACTGAGACCTCGGGTCAATGACCCATTCTTGCTCATAGTATCTTTTGATGTTTAAGAGGAAACTGTTCCTGTCCCAGGTTACAGACACTGACTTTCTTACCCAGGGTCAATCACTGAGTTTTACCTATGAGACCGCAGGCGCGCGCGTGTGAGTGTTAGTGTTATGTCTGCCCGTCTGTGCGCTGATGTATGCACGTACATCATGCTTATCCTTATGCACATCAAATGGGAACAAACATAGGATAACGGACACAACTTTCAAGACTGAACTGCCAAACAGTTGCCACCCCTGTGAAAAAAATGATACCTCGCAAACTCCCAATAAAGACCCCTCCTTTTTACGACCGATTTTTCTGGACATTTTCAAGGTCGTTAGTGGGAGGGTTTACTGTAGCTATAAATACAGCTTCACATTTCTTGACATACACCCTCTTTCCAGTCAGTACTTTCACTGTGTTTCACTTGATAATCACTGCATGCATGACGGGCACAGTGGCGTGGTGGTAAGACGTCGGCCTCCTAATCGGGAGGTCATGAGTTCGAATCCCGGTCGCTGCCGCCTAGTGGGTTAAGAGTAAAGATTTTTCCGATCTCCCAGGTCAACTTATGTGCAGACCTGCTTGTGACTTAACCCCCTTCGTGTGTACACGCAAGCACAAGACCAAGTGCGCACGGAAAAGATCCTGTAATCCATGTCGGAGTTCTGTGGGTTATGGAAACACGAAAATACCCAGCATGCCTACTCAACGAAAGCGGAGTGAGCTGACTATGCTCTCAGAGTATAGTGTGGGGAACCCAAATGGGCAAACGAGCTCACACGTAACCAGACAATTCTGGAACGCTGAATGAAGAAGAAGAACTGCATGCATAATTGTTCAGTTTTGAATTAGATACCGAGACACACGTGCACATGCCCACGTCCAAATTCAAATAAATCTCTGTACGTAAACAGATTCTGTGATCAACCCCCCATGCACTCATATTCGCAAATGCCTGGGAAAAAAAGCGCAAGACACTCTTTCAATAAGAACCGGTAATCTGTGTTTCTGTAAGAATGGTAAGAAAACTAGCAGCAGTTTTCACATCATGTCAGTGAATAAGAACAGATAAATTGTGCAGCAAAATTCAGTCACTATAAACCAGACAACACCTGGTCTTTGTCATACACAAAATGCCATAACGATATACATTTTATCCTTATCCATACATACACACGAAAGTGAAAAAAGTAAGAATAAATAGAATGATTAAGAAAAGACAAATACATGCATTATCACTTAAAAGAATTAAGGTTATGCAATACTGACAAAATAGCTCCCTGATTGTAAGAAACCGAATTCAGCCAAAATATAATTAAAAACTAAAATGAAAAAAGACACCATAAATGATGCTAATAACTGAAAATGTAATTAAAACCACAGTTTAGGGATACGTACACGTACATGCACCCAAAGATGCAATTCATGTTTCATCACTACCATTCGTTGAAAAATATGGACGGTTAATTTTGTTAAAGACGGTTAAAAAATCTCAACCAAAAGCATTCTGTAGTTATGACATATACTGCTTATGAAACACCACACACACTTTATTTAACTGCAAAAAACATGTGATCACAGTAAGCTTTTAACTGGACGAAGATTGTGCTGCTTGAAACATTGAACGCACAGAAAAATTGTGCTGCTTAAAACAGGTTAAAATATCTGGAACTTTAAACAGTGTTCTGTAATACTTAGATGATATGTAAGCTACAGATGATATGTAAGCTACAGATGATATGTAAGCTACAGATGATTGTTTGTGGAACGTCTTTTACTTGGAACAAAATATTAAAAAAAACAAGGCTGTCTTCGTTCATTTCTCTCAGAATGCTGAGAAGAAGGCTGCTTTAAACGTTTGGGCGCATAAACTTGGAAAATATGTATTACTATATATCGGTTCCAGAACCTGTATATTTGGACAACAATATACACAAGTTCATCGTACGTGTGCATGCTCAGAGTAACTAGAATACTTGTAATCATACAGCACTTTACACACTTGTAAACATCAACATCTCACAGGTTTGCAAATAATTAACAACACACACACAAATTTAAAACATCAATCACAAAATAATGGCAAAATAACCAGGTTGTAAGTTAATTACCAACAGACAACAAATAAGTTACAAGTCAAAAAATCAACTTGATTGAGCAAAAAAAATACACTGAAAAAAATATGACAACCAGTTTAGATACTATACTATATAGTTGTGGCATATTTCTTCTATGAGACAGATTCAAACTTTGTTCATATACAACTGTAGTTCGTCTTTGAACATCAGCAGCAACATCACCAATCTAGGTAGACAAAAATCTTCAGTTGTTCCTCAAAACAACATAGCACTACAATACTGGCTCTTGATCCCAACAAACAACTTCTTTTTCTCTATCTAAACAACAAGATGACTGTGGGTCAGATAAATAAAGTAGAAAAACAAAATAAATTGGTACTTACCAACACAAGGACAGCACAGACAATATTCTTTTTCTTTCATTAACCCCTTCACTGCCTCAGCATAACAGCATTATCCGAACGGTCTATGGGAAAGAAATGTGTTTAGAACCCCTACAAGTACTTGGACAGTGGTTACCTCCCATTTAGTTTTCAGAAATGTCCCGCAATGTTGTTGACACAAATCCCATGTATGAGATACGGTTATGGGCGTAGGACAAACCGAAAATGACCACGTATTACATACGGGGTGGGCAGTGAAGGGGTTAAAGCACTCCTACCCTGTACCAATAATAGACGAATTCCGAAAACAACTGTCAGTTTTGTACAGGTTGTGAAAGAGTGAATACCCATACTTTTTACTCGGACAAACATTGGAGGCGCCAATCACTAGCGAGGGGTGTGTCGGAAACACAGGGACAGGAGCACATGTGTTATTGTTATATGAAGTCTTATATCGCGCGCGTATCTCCAGACTCGGACTCAAGGCGCAGGGATCTATTTATGCCGTGTGAGATGGAATTTTTTACACAATACATCACGCATTCCCATCAACCAGCAGATCGCAGCCATTTCGGCGCATATCCTACTTTTCACGGCCTATTATTCCAAGTCACACGGGTATTTTGGTGGACATTTTTTATCTATGCCTATACAATTTTGCCAGGAAAGACCCTTTTGTCAATCGTGGAATCTTTAACGTGCACACCCCAATGTAGTGTGAAGTTATTTGTCAGTGGAAAAGCAAGGGTCTTCACTCTTTCACAACCCATACAAACCCGATGGAGTTATTTTAGAAAATCGTCTATGTTAAGAGTTCACTATTTCAACTGAAAAGCTGTGTAAAGACAGTCAGTAAGCATGTGCTCATCACCCATGCTGCAAACAAAGATTGCATTTTTCTGTTGTCTACTACAGTGGTACCTGTGATGAAAGGACACCTTTGGGACCTGCCAAAAGTGTCCCTACACTGCAGGTGGCCTGTCATGACAGGTATATTTTGGTCAAGGCAACAGACACAGGAACAACAGAAGGTGTCCTTTTATGGCAGGTTTTCTCTCATCGGAGGGGCTTCACATCGCAGGTACCACTGTATAAATCTGCTGTACACTTTTGCTTAAAACTTTGTCATTTCCTTAACATCAGCTTTCATTCTGAGCAGCATTACTGGCATACTGCATGCTTGCTTCAGACTGAAAATGCATTTGAAAGTCCAATATGTTCAGCATTTAGCACGCATTCTAAATCTCACTTCTCTAAATCTTACCACATGATATTTTCTTTGTATTCAAACCGTCACATATGGCAATTAAGACGCAGTTAATATTAATATACAACAAGCCTTAGTTCTAAGCAACTATTAGTTCTATCCAACGCATCAACAACTCAAATCACAACCATCAACTTTACACCAATCATCAAACATTTTCCAAATACTCCAACAATGAATTCCAACAGCAGATTTTGGTTATGACACCTACAGTGCTAGTGATTTTCCATGCCACTGGTGCATTTGCTCAGCAGTCAGTTTCACTCAGAATCGTTGAACCGTTCCCTGCGTCAGCATATCCATGCATTCAGCTGTCTTTGGCCACGTCTTCAAGGAACAGCAGTTGATCCACAATGAAACAGTCGGACGGATTCTTGACGTACACTCGCAAACCTATCATGATGTCAGACTCGCTCTTCTTATCGTCGCTGCGTGCTTTGCGCAAATAGTCGTAGGCTTTCTTGAAGGCTTCCTCTCCCAGGGAGGCTATGCACTGCCTGAAACATACAGCATGAAAGGTCAGTGAATTTCAATCAATCAATCAATATGAAGCTTATATAGCGCGTATTCCGTGGGTACAGTTCTAAGCGCTTGTTGAAGAGTTGTCAACACAGGACTAACACAGAAACTAACATCTACAGACGGACACGAACCCTATCACACACTAGCAAACCCTGATAAACATACAACAAACAACTGTTTAACAACAATGTACACATCAATAGCTAGGTCCAAACAAAATAATATTAAGCACAAAGAAAACACCTCTCACAGAGCACAGCACAAGAATGTCTTTTGGGGCACAACACATCACGTCGAACATGAAAGTCGCAGCCAGCTACGGGAAGAACTGAGTCGATCTTCAACCTACTCTTGAACGCGTCAAGAGAGGGGCTCTGGCGAAGCTCAAGCGGCAGGGAGTTCCAATTTGCTGGACAAAAAGAAAAACTAAGCCACGCAAATAGCACTGATCACAAGAAGTATGTGTGTTTGTGTGTGTGTTTATTTGTGTGTGGGGCAGAGGGGTGGTGGTGGTGGTCGGGACTATGTTACATACATTTGCCCAAACCAGCACAGACATGTACAGAAAAATGAATACAGTAATAGACCTTATGTGCAAGGTGGTGGTGGGGAGGGGGGGGGATGGGGGGCTATACATGTTCCATAAATTTGCCAAAATGCACACAACATAAACACCACAACAGACATTATGCAAACAGCGGACATGCCCAGCTAGCAAGCTTTCGTCGGCCGACTGACGATTTCAGTCGGGTGACGTCGTCAAATGTCGTGTGTCGACGTCCGTTGTCGCGCCGATATCGTTTTGACTGTGTGTAAAACTCGGCAAATGTACATAATAAACCCCGACATCGGCCCGACGCAATGTTGCTGTCGATAAAAATATGCAGAGTTACGGGAGATAACAACTTGAATTTATTATCATTATTTTAGCATTTGTTACGTCCCCTGTTCAAGCGTCGGGAACGGCGTGACATGACTCTGCAAATGCGAAACTAAATTATTCATATTTGTTGACTTTTTCACATAGGAGTAGGATAATTAATTGTAAGTTTTGTTTGTATATTTGCAATCAAATACAGCATGAGCTCAAACCATGAGTTTTACATTTTAAAAATACGCCATCATATATACTTGAAATACTCTAATAGCTTTCCTTACGGTACAAACAAGATTGAGTGTGAAGATGGCCGGCTAGCTGCTACTTTCCCGCGTGAGCAAAGTTTATTTGTTTTCTTAGTTCAAGTTAATATCGAAAGAAGAGACATTCTTGCGAATGTTGGACAGCACATTGATGATATGTTATCCGAGACGAATGTCGCCTCGGGATCTCAATCTGAGTGCTGGTCCCAGTGCCACGTGGTGGCGGTGATAGTTGACAAGTTAAAATTGTGTAGCCAAGGACGGATGGAAACCTACAGGTGTGTTCAAGCTGTTAACGTCAACTCGAGGACAACCGACGGATCCAGCGAGTAAGTGATTTTGGTTTTTTTTTCTTTAATGTTAGTTTTGCTGTTATACAGTGGGGGGAGTACATACTGCTGTATCTGTAGATGTAGATGTAGGTGTTTTGTCCTGTACAGTGGGGGGGGGGGGGGGGGGGGGTGGAGTACATACTCATGATACTGCTGAATCTGTAGCTTTAAGTGTGGTTTGCACTGTTACACTTGGGGGGTGGGGTGTATGTATACTGATGTATCTGTAGCTGTAGGTGTGTGTATTGCATTGTAACACTTGGGGGGGGGTACATACTGATCTATCTGTAGCTGGTGGTGTGTTTTGCACTGATGCACACCAATCTTACATGGACCAATCTTACATGGTCCAACCTTACATGGTCCAAACCTACATGGTCCAATCTTACATGGTCCAGTCGTGGTGACGATTTTAAACCATGTTGGGTCACGCATGGTCCAATCTTACATGGTCCAATCTTACATGGTCCAATCTTACATGGTCCAACCTTACATGGTCCAATCTTGCATGGTCCAATCTTGCATGGTCCAATCTTGCATGGTCCAACCTTACATGGTCCAACCTTACATGGTCCAACCTTACATGGTCCAATCTTACATGGTCCAACCATACATGGTCCAACCTTACATGGTCCAATCTTACATGGTCCAATCTTGCATGGTCCAATCTTGCATGGTCCAATCTTGCATGGTCCAATCTTACATGGTCCAACCTTACATGGTCCAATCTTACATGGTCCAACCTTACATGGTCCAACCTTACATGGTCCAATCTTACATGGTCCAATCTTGCATGGTCCAATCTTGCATGGTCCAACCTTACATGGTCCAACCTTACATGGTCCAATCTTACATGGTCCAACCATACATGGTCCAACCTTACATGGTCCAATCTTACATGGTCCAATCTTACATGGTCCAACCTTGCATGGTCCAATCTTACATGGTCCAATCTTACATGGTGCAATATTACATGGTCCAACCTTACATGGGCCAATCTTACATGGTCCAATATTACATGGTCCAATCTTACATGGTCCAATCTTACATGGTCCAATCTTACATGGTCCATATATATATTATTGGACCATGTAATATTGGACCATGTAAGATTGGACCATGTAAGATTGGACCATGTAAGGTTGGACCATGTAATATTGGACCATGTAAGATTGGACCATGTAAGGTTGGACCATGTAATATTGGACCATGTAAGATTGGTCCAATCTTACATGGTCCAACCTTACATGGTCCAACCATACATGGTCCAATCTTACATGGTCCAATATTACATGGTCCAATCTTACATGGTCCAACCATACATGGTCCAACCTTACATGGTCCAATCTTACATGGTCCAATCTTACATGGTCCAACCTTGCATGGTCCAATCTTACATGGTCCAATCTTACATGGTGCAACCTTACATGGTCCAATCTTACATGGTCCAACCATACATGGTCCAACCTTACATGGTCCAATCTTACATGGTCCAATCTTACATGGTCCAACCTTGCATGGTCCAATCTTACATGGTCCAATCTTACATGGTGCAATATTACATGGTCCAACCTTACATGGGCCAATCTTACATGGTCCAATATTACATGGTCCAATCTTACATGGTCCAATCTTACATGGTCCATATATATATTATTGGACCATGTAATATTGGACCATGTAAGATTGGACCATGTAAGATTGGACCATGTAAGGTTGGACCATGTAATATTGGACCATGTAAGATTGGACCATGTAAGGTTGGACCATGTAATATTGGACCATGTAAGATTGGTCCAATCTTACATGGTCCAACCTTACATGGTCCAACCATACATGGTCCAATCTTACATGGTCCAATCTTGCATGGTCCAACCTTACATGGTCCAACCTTACATGGTCCAACCTTACATGGTCCAATCTTACATGGTCCAACCTTACATGGTCCAACCTTACATGGTCCAATCTTACATGGTCCATATATATATTATTGGACCATGTAATATTGGACCATGTAAGATTGGACCATGTAAGGTTGGACCATGTAAGATTGAACCATGTAAGATTGGACCATGCGTGACCCAACATGGTTTAAAATCGTCACCACGAGTTTTCGTCACACCCAACAATTCAAAGTGTGGTGCAACACACGAACACTATCCAATGTTTTAGCCATTGGTTTGGATGAGCACGACAAACATTTCGTCTGCTTCTAAAGGTGCTACCGCCTCAGAACCGCAGGCGCGAAGAAAAGTTCGCAGGGATTTCCCGATTGCATAACCGGAAACGAAAGGGATCGCTACGAACTAAGTTTCGTTGGTCAATCTAAAGCTCGCTAATAAGCACCATTGTACTTCCTATGTCTTGAATTAACAGCTTTGTGTTGCATGACCTTGGATGACCTTGACCTTGGGTCAAGGTCACATGTATTTTGGTAGGAAAAATGTGTAAAGCAGTTCTTAGTGTATGATGTCATTGCTAGGTTTAGTTATTTGACCTTGACCCTGAAGGCCAAGGTCATGTAAAGGTCAAGGTCAAGCATGTGAGTCGTATGGGCTTTGCCCTTCTTGTTTATACTGCTGTAGCTGTACGGGGAGGGGGGGTATACTGCTGTAGCTGTTAGTGATTTTTGCACTGTTACACGGGGGGGGGGGGGGGGGGGGGGGGGGGGGGGGGGGGGGGGTGGGGGTGGAGTACATACTGCTGAATCTGTAGCTGTAAGTGTGGTTTGCACTGTTACACTTGGGGGGTGGGGTGTACATACTGATGTATCTGTAGCTGTAGGTATTGCATTGTAACACTTGGGGGGGGGGGGGGGGGTGTACATACTGATCTATCTGTAGCTGTAGGCGTGTTTTGTACTGTTACACTTGGGGGGGGGGGGGGGCGGTTTGTACATACTGATGTAGCTGTAGGTGTGTTATGTACTGTTACAGTAGGCGGGGAGGGGGGGGGGGGTTGAACATACTGCTGTATATGTAGCTGTAGGTGTGTTTTGCACACAGGGGGTGGGGGGGGGGGGTTGTACATACTGCTGTATCTGTAGGTCTAGGTGTGTTTTGCACTCTACACGGGGGAAGGCGGTTGAGTGTTGTACATACTGCTGTATCTGAAGCTGTAGGTATGTTTGGTACTGTTACAGTGGTGGCAGCGGGGGGAGGGGGATGTACATAATTCTGAATCTGTAGCTGTAAATGAGTTTTGTACTGTTACAGTGGTGGGGGGGGGGGGGGGGTTGGGGGTTGTACATACTGCTGTAGCTGTAGGTGTGTTTTGCACTGTTACTAAGGGGGAGGGGAGGTGTACATACTGCTGTAGCTGTAGCTGTAAGTAATTTTTGCACTGTTACACTTGGGGGGTTGTATATACTGCTGAATCTGTTGCTGTAGGTGTGTTTTATACTGTAATACTGAGGGGGGGGGGGGGTGTATACGGCTGTATCTGTAGCTGTAGGTGTGTTTTGTACTGTTACAGTGAGGGCGGTAGGGGCGGGGTGTTCTACATACTGCTGTATCTCTAGCTGGTGATTTGTTTTGCACTGTTACACTGGGGGGGGGGGGGGGGGGGGGGGGGGTTGTACACACTGCTGTATCTGTAGGTTTGTTTTCCACTGTAACACTGGGGGGAGGGGGGGTTATACTGCTGTAGCTGTAGCTGTAAGTGAATTTTGCACTGTTACACTTGGGGGGGGGGGGGGTGGTGGTGGTACATACTGCTGTATCTGTAGCTGCACCCAGCCAGCAAGACATTAGCGGCCGATAGTCGGCCGAACACCCTTCAAAAAGTCGGGCAGGTGACGTCAAAAGATACGACGCGGGTGTTGGCCCGACTAACTTTTGCAAAGAGGCAACGAGGCGGCCGACAGGCGGCCGAACACCTGTACTATGGCGGCACGCATCCGGTCCGATGTTAATCGGCCCGATGGCTTGTTGGACCTGCGGCCCGACACCTTATGCCGACATCGTCCCGATGTCTTCCCGCTGAAATCGATATCTTCCCGATGTCGGCATAAGGTGTCGGACCGCAGGTCAAACAAGTCATCGGGCCGATTAACATCGGACCGGATGCGTGCCGCCGTAGTGCAGGTGTTCGGCCGCCTATCGGCCGCATCGTTGCCTCTTTGCAAAAGTTAGTCGGGCCAACACCCGCGTCGTATGTTTTGACGTCACCGGCCCGACTTTTTGAAGGGTGTTCGGCCGATTATCGGCCGCTAATGTCTTGCTGGCTGGGTGGAAACACAGCCTTATACTGGTGGGCTTTTCTTCTTCTCAAAACAAATGGGAAGAGAGAGAGAGAGAGAGAGAGAGAGAGAGAGAGAGAGAGAGAGAGAGAGAGAGAGAGACAATGACAATGACAATGACAAATCTTTATTTTTCGAGGGTGACAAGAATAAGCATAGATATGCTTTTTTGCATCTGGCCCTCGCCCTAAAGAGGGACTAAACTATTTTACTATAACTATGACTAGGGAAAAAAAGGTTACATAAAAACATTAATGGTAGAACATATAAGTTTATGTACATGAAGCGCATTATGTAGAAGCAGAGAGAGAGAGAGAGAGAGAGAGAGAGAGAGAGAGAGAGAGAGAGAGGGAGAGAGAGAGAGAGAGAGGGAGAGAGAGAGAGAGAGGGAGAGAGAGAGAGAGAGGGAGAGAGAGAGAGAGAGAGAGAGAGAGAGGGAGAGAGAGAGGGGGAGAGGGAGAGAGAGAGAGAGAGGGAGAGAGACAGACAGAGAGAGACAGACAGAGAGAGACAGACAGACAGAGAGAGAGAGAGATCATGATGCCAATGTTATGGCAAGCAAAGAGAAGGAATACTCACTTTTTGAGGTTCTTTATCTTAATGTCTCTGGCACCAGGCCCAAAGGCTCCAGAAATCGTGTCATCAGAAATCACTGTGTCTTCTGCAAATAAAACATTTCATTTGAGAATGACTGCAACAAATGATCATTTGCATGTGCGTAATTATGGCTACTGGACAAGTTAACATACTTCAAGAAGGGAACTTTTGAATAATCAAAACAAGACCATCTTTCATTTGACAAGACTGTTAGGATCATGTAACATCCTTGTAGTGTTCCTTTTTGTCATGCATTATTCTTTTTTGGTTTCCAATCTTCTGTACGACTACACTACCGCAAAAATGGTACATGTAGTTATAATGGTGGGATCTAGAGTTATCAATAAAAGAACGAAGTTGATGTTTCAGTTCTTATACGATGTATTATTTTTTAACCTGTCGATCCACGCATGTATGGCTTATTGCAGAGGAATTTCATCAGTTGAAGCTATTGCCATTTTTGTCATGGCTTATTGCAGAGAAATGTCATCATTAGAACTGTTTTAGGATTTGCGCCATGTAAATGTCCTCATTATTTGAAGTTATCACCATTTTTTAATGGTCTATTGCAGAGGAATTTCATAATTTGAAGATACTGCCATTCATTTTTTCTTAGAAAATGTTCCCTGCTTGAGCATGATTCGTGTGTTTCTGTGATTGACCCAAACTACTGGATTTGCTTTATATACGTCTTGTAACTTACCATTGGAAGACGCTGTATGTAAGGCTCCTTCCAGACGACTGATGTAGTCTGCCATCTCATCGTCCCCACCAGCTACAATGGTTCCCTCTCCTTCTTCATCCTCCTCTTCTTTCTCCTCCCCCTCTCCTATTTCGTCTGCCTTCTCTTTCTCTGGTGACGAGTCCTCAAATTCCCCCTCAAACTGGGAGTAATAGGTCTCTGCCAGCTCTGGACTGTCTGGTATACCTGACAAGTAAAACAAGAAATGTAAGAAAACAGAACAGGTTCAAATAAATTAGGGGGGTGTAAACAAACCTCTGGGCTTGACCTGAGCGTCATAAAGAAATAAATCAAGAAATTAAAGGGGAGTAATACAGTGAAACCCCCCTTTTCAGACCAAAACAAATCTGAGAAAATCAAGTCTTAACAAGAAGGGCAAAGCCCATACGACTCACATGCTTTACACATTTTTCCTACCAAAATACATGTGACCTTGACCAGGTCATCCAAGGTCATGCAACACAAAGCTGTTAATTCAAGACATAGGAAGTACAATGGTGCTTATTGGCTCTTTCTACCATGAGATATGGTCACTTTTAGTGGTTCACTACCTTATTTTGGTCACATTTCATAAGGGTCAAAGTGACCTTGACCTTGATCATATGTGACCGAATGTGTCTCATGATGAAAGCATAACATGTGCCCCACATAATTTTTAAGTTTGAAACAGTTATCTTCCATAGTTCAGGGTCAAGGTCACTTCAAAATATGTATACAATCCAACTTTGAAGAGCTCCTGTGACCTTGACCTTGAAGCAAGGTAAACCAAACTGGTATCAAAAGATGGGGCTTACTTTGCCCTATATATCATATATAGGTGAGGTATTGAATCTCAAAAACTTCAGAGAAAATGGGAAAAATATGAAAAATAGCTGTTTTTTAGGCAACATTTATGGCCCCTGCGACCTTGACCTTGAAGCAAGGTCAAGATGCTATGTATGTTTTTTGGGGCCTTGTCATCATACACCATCTTGCCAAATTTGGTACTGATAGACTGAATAGTGTCCAAGAAATATCCAACGTTAAAGTTTTCCGGACGGACGGACGTCCGGACGTCCGGACGGACGGACGGACGGACGACTCGGGTGAGTACATAGACTCACTTTTGCTTCGCATGTGAGTCAAAAAGGAGGGAGTCTTAAACTTGAGGTAAATTTACAGACGTTATGAAAAGAAAGTCTAAAAAAAACAAGGTCTTAAAAAGGGGGAAGTCTTAAATTGTTTTTGTTTTTTAATCAAAAATCTGAGAAAACAGGGTCTTAAAAGGGGGGGGGGAGTCTTCCATCGGGGGCTTAACAGGGGGGTTGCACTGAATAACGAAAGACCTGCAAGGATCAGCAGTATGACAAAGGCACGCACAAGAAAGCGGAGGGGCACTAGGTGAACTGAAAGTAACAAAAGATTCCACACCATCTTTGAAGTCCAAGGTGGAGTGTTCCCTGTTGTAAACCATGGTGTTTCTCATGGGCGTGATGGGACGATCTTTCGGGGCAGATAAAGATCCCAAACGACCGCCAGCCGTACGAGCAAGGACCTTGCCTGTCACCACATCATTGTCGTCATCGTCGTCATAGAAACCATGGTGGCCTGAAACACAGCAATGAAAGTTGACAATACAGTCGAACCTGTCCCAGCAACCACCTCTCGTTAATGACCGTCTGCCCATGAAGGATTATGCATCCTATTCGATCCCTGACGTATTTCCTACATAATTCACGTTTCCATAGACACCACATTTCTATGATGACCCCTTTTGGTCAGGCCCTTGGGTGGTACCTGGAGACAGGTACGACTGTAACTGTGACTGTGAGGACTCCAAAGAACTACAAGCCTATCCTGAATTTCCGCTTTTCACTTTTTATGGCCAACACGGTCTATGCAAAGGATCTCTGCATCACAAACATTAATCAAAAATGCCTTTTTTTCAGATTGAAATCTCAGATCTGATGCTCTGATCATAATTATATGACAGCGGAAGTTGGATCCAAATTTCCATAAAATGATGCTGACAACCTCAGTCTCAAAAATTCACCATAAAGCCTATAATTATTTGGTTAGCCCTGTTTTACACTTCTTTTCACTTGCATCAAAAACTAACATCTTCACTCGGACATTTATTTACCGGCACGGTTGGCCTAGTGGTAAGGCGTCCGCCCTGTGATCGGCCGGGAGGTCGTGGGTTCGAACCCCGGCCGGGTCATACCTAAGACTTTAAAATTGACAATCTAGTGGCTGCTCCGCCTGGCGTCTGGCATTATGGGGTTAGTGCCAGGACAGGTTGGTCCGGTGTCAGAATAATGTGACTGGGTGAGACATGAAGCCTGTGCTGCGACTTCTGTCTTGTGTGTGGCGCACGTTATATGTCAAAGCAGCACCGCCCTGATATGGCCCTTCGTGGTCGGCTGGGCATTAAGCAAACAAATAAAACAAACAAGAAACTCGGACATTTTAATTTTAAAACACTGTTCAGAAGTACTTACTTGCAGACAGAGCTCTGTAATGCGGACCAAAAGTGGCATACTCCTCTGACACTGACCCGGTCAGTCTGGGGTCAGGAACGTAGAGGGCACTGGTCAGTGTGCCACCTTCACCACTGCCTCCTTTCCACGCTGGTACCTGTAAGTTTCAAAATAGACAGGTAAAAAATACAGGTAGATACACAAACACTGTAATGAATATTCCCAAATGCAGGATCAGTGTAGAGGATCAACAGAGATCGGGAAAAATTAGGAACTAATGCATAAGATATGTCCACTTTAAGAATTTGATTATAAGAGAGAGATCGAGAGAGAGAGAGAGAGATCAACAGAGAGAGGGAGGGAGAGAGAGACTGCAAAATTATGTTTTGTCATTTTTTAAATTTTTTTATTTGGAAGGGTAAAAAAAAGTTCTATGGTCAGGAGGAAAAACTAGTCAGTCAGGGAGTCGTAAACGTTGATTTTTAATTCCTTGGGTTAAGCAATCTCACTTTCATAGTACCTGCGGTGTGTGCCTTTGTAAATCTGGGAAAATATACAAGTACACCTCATGACATACACAAGCTTAACATTTATTCAAGCCAGTGCCGTTTTATAGACTTTGAGAAAAGTGTTACTCACTGTGGTTTTGGACATGGTGTCCTTCAGGGCCTTGCTTCTATCTGCGTTTTCTTTCAGCTTTACCTTGGCATGTTTCCTGGGAGAAAAAACAAAAACAGGTACAAAACCTGGTCGAGCGAAGCATATCCTGTATTCTAAAAAACAAAATGACTGTGGTGAGATAAACAAAGTTAAAAAAAACAAAAACAGATATCTGTATCTGTGAGTACAGATATCTTTTGTTTTTTAACTTTATATCCTGTATTGCTCACATCACTGATAGTCGGAAAAAGCATTGTCTTATAGGAGAGAGTCTTATAGTGTGGGTTCCGCTGTGCGACAGCACAATTCAACCCCCCTTTGACTTCCAAAAATCTGAGACAATCAAGTCTTAAAAAGAAGGGAGTCTTCTTCTTCTTCTTCTGCGTTCGTGGGGTGAAACTCCCACGTACACTCGTGTTTTTTGCACGAGTGGAATTTTACGTGTATGACCGTTTTTTACCCCGCCATTTAGGCAGCCATACGCCGTTTTCGGAAGAAGCATGCTGGGTATTTTCGTGTTTCTATAACCCACCGAACTCTGACATGGATTACAGGATCTTTTTCGTGCGCACTTGGTCTTGTGCTTGCGTGTACACATGGGGGTGTTCGGACACCAAGGAGAGTCTGCACACAAAGTTGACTCTGAGAAATAAATCTCTCGCCGAACGTGGGGACGAACTCACGCTGACAGCGGCCAACTGGATACAAATCCAGCGCGCTACCGACTGAGCTACATCCCCGCCCACTGAGAAGGGAGTCTTTAAATGGAGGTAAATTTACAGAGGTTATGAACATGCAGAACATCTGAAAAAGTAAGGTGTTAAAATGGAGGGAGTCTTAAAATGGAGGGAGTCTTAAAATGGAGGGAGTCTTAAAATGGAGGGAGTCTTAAAAGAGAGGGAGTCTTAAAAGAGAGGAAGTCTTAAATTTAGGACTCACTGTAACTCTGTGCCTCGTTTGTCTGCTTCCTGCATTTTGCGCAGTCGCATGCGCTCCCGTGGCGACATATACTTTGTGTCTTTCATTTTAAGTTCTTCTTTGACTTCAGTCTTTCTCAGGTCCTCCAGGTGAGACTTTTCCCTCCTACAAGGAACAAAATAAAACATACACATGAAAGGTAAACTAACAGTGAGTTAAATTATCCTGAACAGCTTACCAAAGTAGTTCAGGAAATCTGTTTAAACTTTGCTGTTGGGTGGTTTACAATTCTGAACGTTTTGATACATAGAGATATGCCTGTCAATCACTCAGGAAATCAATTTTTGAACTTTCACCCAAAGCGGAAATAAATAAAAAAAAGCCCATAATTAGCACCCCCTGGTGAAGGGAGAAATGGAAAAGAAGATGACAGAAGATATAGTAGGGTGATGAAGAGGGAGACATTTTAGACTTCTTCTTCTTCTTCTTCTTCGTTCATGGGCTTAGACTCCCATGTTCACTCATGTTTTCAGCACGAGTGGATTTTTACGTGTATGACCGTTTTGACCCCGCCATTCAGGCAGCATACGCCGATTTCGGGGGAGGCATGCTGGGTATTTTCGTGTTTCTATAACCCACCGAACTCTCACATGGATTACAGGATCTTTTCCGTGCGCACTTGGTCTTGTGCTTGCGTGTACACACGAAGGGGGTTAAGTCACTAGCAGGTCTGCACATAAGTTGACCTGGGAGATCGGAAAAATCTCCACTCTTAACCCACCAGGCGGCAGCGACCGGGATTCGAACTCACAACCTCCCGATTAGGAGGCCGACGTCTTACCACCACGCCACTGTGCCCATCAGCACATTTTAGACAGACAGACAGAAAGAAAAAGCAGACAGACTGAAACAAACATGCAGGCAGAAATGTCAAAATTAACTTACAGAAGGTAGGCAATCTCCTGTGCCTCTTTTTCTGCTTTTTCCTCATTCAGATTTCCGTGATGTCTTGATCTGTACTCATCGGTCAAAGTGTCCTTCATTTTCTGCACACACGAGATGTCACATACATTAAAAACATGAGCGCAAACTGCAGAAAAAGTCACATCATACATCAAAACATCTCCACTAGCAGCAACAAGAGTCTTGCCACCCAGGTGGGAGTGTGTTTAGGTCTAATCGGCCACCTGTACCTTTGGCAAAATGACCCAGGTCTTGTGTGTGCTAGTAGTGACACGGGGGTAAAACATGGATACTGCCTGAGTCAACACATAAAGTTGATCTGTATCTGTCCCGTCTTGGATTCAAACTTGTTCAAGTCCAGGGTTCTACCAACTGAGCTAGCAGGCTGATGATTTACAGTGGAACCCCCCTTTAAAGACGTCCAAATATCTGAGAAAATCAGGTCTTAAAAAGGAGATAGTCTGAAAATGGGGGTAAATTTACAGAGGTGAAGAACAGAAATTCTCAGAAAACTGGGTCTTAAAAGGGAGGGAGTCTTAAATTGGGGGTCTTAATAGGGGGTTCCACTGTAGCACCATACGGGCTGGCGATCCACTCACATTAATGTGCTGCAAAACGTACGGCAGCTTGAGAACCTCCTGGGCTCCTGGGCGAAGGTCCGGTTCCTTGGTCAGCATCCTGCAAAAGAAATACAGAAAAAGAATAGTTCATGCTCCAAGATCATAATGACCTGATATTTTTGCACAACAACATTTTTTCAAAGAAAAACCCAAAACCACAAAACCCATACCCATAATTGGGGCGGGGATATAGCTCAGTTGGTAGCGCGCTGGATTTGTATTCAGTTGGCCGCTGTCAGCGCGAGTTCGATCCCAGGTTCGGCGGAAATTTATTTCACAGAGTCAACTTTGTGTGCAGACTCTCTTCGGTGTCCGAACCACCCCCCGTGTATACTACATTGGGTGTGCACGTTAAAGATCCCACGATTGACAAAAGGGTCTTTCCTGGCAAAATTGCTTAGGCACAGTTAATAATTGTCTACCATACCCGTGTGACTTGGAATAAGGCCGTGAAAGGTAAATATGCGCCGACATGGCTGCAATCTACTGGCCGTATAAAATTTCATCTCACACGGCATCACTGCAGAGCGCCTAGAACTGTACCCACGGAATATGCGCGATATAAGACTCATTGATTGATTGATTGATACCTAGTGGCTTAAACTGACTTGGGAAAATAATTTGTTTTTAAGTGCTTTGAACTCTTTTGAAATCCTGCAATATACAGGCTGGAGAACAGCTCGGGAAAAAAACCCACCTCTGAAAACTGACCTGGCCCAGGAGTTGACTCCCATGTTGGACATCCCCCCCCCCCCCCCCCTTAAACTTTACTCATCTTATTCTCATGCTTTAAAATTATGATGACCTGATATTTCTGTTTTAAATTTTGTGTTTTTTTTTTTTAATTTCTGCACATTATTTCTTCAAAGACTGTTTGGCTTCCAACAACACTACCTAGTGTTGGTAGTGTTATGAATGTCCCTGAAGAAGACCTTAGTGGTCGGAACGTCACTGTTGTTTGTTTAGTCTGCCCATGTGAGTAAAGTATTTTTAGGTCTCTTTATTGATCACAAAGCTATAGCTACACTTTTAAGCCAAGAATACAAGAATACTCATCATGACAACAAGAAAATCACTTACTTTTTCATGACGTCGTTGAGGTCCCTAGAGTACTTCTTGGGGATGTCCGGGGCTTCTCCCTCCACAATCTTGTACATGACACCCATCAGACCTTGACCGTTGAAGGCATGGTCCAGTGCACACAGCTCATACAGGATACACCCCACTGACCTGTGTAAGCACAACCAAAACATATCTGTTTAGATATCACAGTATGAGTGTATCAGTGAACTTTTTGGTTGCAGAACTAACAATGCATCTTTTTTCGCACAATTTTACTTTATTATATACCTGAAAAAAGAGTCCACACACACACACACACACACATATACACACACATACACTGTTCTCTCTCTCTCTCCATATCTTTAGAACTGTAAACAATGAACATTGAGGGAGCAGCGATTGTATGTTGTAATTGTAACTAGCTATTATAGATACCCAGTGAGGGTGAAAGTATACCTGTGGAAGATGAATAAAAGTGTGAGGAGTAAATTAGTTTCCCTTAATTTTCTCACCCACACCCCCTCATCCGTGGTTAGTATCTGGGCCAATGACCACAAGCACAATAATCTATCAATAAAGTCTGTGAAAACAATGCAAACAGAGAACATTCAAGCAAACAAAAGAAGAGGGTGCAGATGTACAAAGGCACTCCCCAGACCTCAGATTTGGAATTGTGTGAGTAAATGAAGTTAGCTTCCCTCAATTTTTCCCAGCCCAGAACATCCAAGCACTGTAAGAAGAGAGCGGAGATATACAGTGGCCATGGCACACTCACCAGACGTCAGATTTGGAATTGTATCCTTCATGCTTCAACACCTCAGGACTCATGTAGTATGGCGTGCCTGTGAAGGTGGAAGCCATGTCGGTTGTTCCCATCAGAATACGAGAGATTCCAAAGTCACCAATCTTCACCATGTTCTGCCTCAAGAAGATGTTTCTGAAAGAGTACACAAATAAATTCAGCATAGTTATGAACTGTCTCCATCAAAAGATCCTAGATCCTATGAAGCCTTTGCTATACGCATGCAAGATGAAGAAGAATGCTTTACAGCTAACAAAGACACAGAAAGGCCAACAGAATGTAACTAACAATTACTTAAAAAAATTATAAACAATATTATCAACAGAGAAGAAGAATAAGAAGAGGAAGAAGAAGAAATGCTTGTTTTGTTACGTTATGAGTAAACTAAACATATATTCATGTCACAAAAACATCTAATATATAAACCGTCCTGAGGAAATTCTAAATATTACCGTGGTACCTTCTACGTGAGGCCTCTCCGGTGAGGCAAAGGTTCATCAAATAAGAGAACACACTCCGTTAACTTCACCAAAATATACTTGACATGGCAGGCCACGTGCAATTCAAGGTCAATTTCGGATTGTCCCACAGATGCCCTTTCATCACAGGTTCCACGATACAAACATTAGCCACCTGCCCGCGAAAAAGTGTGAACCATCATCTACCTTTCCACACAAGCGCCTGTCTTACCTGGTCTTGAGATCTCTGTGCAGAACACGGCGACTGTGCATGTACTGGAGAGCCATTGTCAACTGCACTATCCAGTCCAGCACCGTCTTCTCCTCAAACTTCATCCCTTTCTTCTTGTACTCTGTGATCTTATCATCCAGGTCTCCACCCTGTTTGGGGACAGAAAAACAACAACTTTGAATTACTTCCTTTTTCAAACAAAAAATCCAGAACATTGAATGTCAGTCTTGTAGGTCTGAAAACTTGCCAAAAATAACTGGTGGGGTTTGTATTATTGTTGCTGATTTGTTTTAAGCATTACAAAACTAGTTTTCTAAGATATGCTCACCCATCACAAACATAGACCAATGTCTTTGGCTGAAAGTAAACAAACGCATACTTGCAACATGCATACACACACACACACATGTGGAGAAAAGTGCAGTACACATACATTTTTTTGCTGGTATCTCTTATTTTCCCCATAGGAGCCTTGTAAGTGTACAAGAGGAAATACAGTACGAATAGCCCGTGCGTTGAGAAGAGAAAGTAGGTCCTTTTAAGCTGACAACTTTTGTGCAGCCAAATTGGAGTTTTACTCTATTCCTTAGCAAAACTCCGGTACGAGCGAGTTAATTACTTTCACATGTGTTGCTGAGGCCAGCTTGGCTGGCCCTGAGAAGCCGACTGACCACAGAGGGGCCTTTGTTCTAGTCCCCCCTCCCCTCCCACAACTGGACTTTACCCCCCACATAGCTATAGGAAATGATTCATGTTGAAGATTTTAGGATCTTCTTTGCCCTACCTTTTCTTGTAATGTTTTAATCACATCGTTTTTGGATACAACACATAACATCCCTTTTTGTTTTAGGATCATCTTTGTTAAGTTTTACAGTCAGTTTTTATGAAGGTTTAGTTAAGAGGGGCGTGTTCTTTTTACCCTCTCTCTCGTTTTCCACCCCCTTCTTTAGTTTGTTGATTACAAGGTTTGATACTCTCTCTCTCTCTCTCTCTCTCTCTCTCTCTCTCTCTCTCTCTCTCTCTCTCTCTCTCTCTCTCTCACACACACAAAACGGAGATTAAGAGAGATGCTGATTCGGTCTCTGAAGACCTGAGTTCTCGAGACACAAAACAATAAACAAGAAAACAAACAAATAAAGAAACAAGCAAACAAACACAAGCTGATAATGACACCAGGCCGTTCAACTTACATCGCAATACTCTGTAATGATGCAAAAGAACTCTCCATCAATGAAGCTGTCATGGAACTTGACAATGCTGGGATGATCAAGGCGAGACAACAGGCGTGCCTCGTGCATTGCGTCCACAGTTTCATCGGGTTGTAGGTCTCCAACTGAGATTTCTTTCAACACTTTCCTGAAAATGTATGCAGCACGATGCAGTGTTCAACGTCTTCAAAATGTTTGTACTTATCAGATACTTCTTGGCAAGATAAGCAAGCGATATTGTGATTGATACAGTGAATATATATTCATTCATATCCTAACGGAATGAGAACATAGTCAGATTTGTGTCTACTGATGATGCATCAAAAGTTTACAAAGTTTTACACTCAGTTGATAAATTCTATTCATCATTAGCACAAATATTGCATGTGTTCATACCTCTTGGATAACATTTTGTATGTTTTCTATCCTCTTGGCATGGCTAAGTTTACTTGTATTTTGACTTCAGTAGCTAGGTTCTCGATCCAATTCTAGATGGAACCCTGATGATGTATAGATTTGATATCTGACTAGTTAATTCATAGATTGATGGATATACTAATTACATGGATGGGGAAAAAAAACACCCAATGTCAGCACATTTTCAGACGAATGCATGGACATGCACTCTTGTACAGAGATATAGGCCCAAAACACTTGAAGAAGAACAAGTCTGGAGACTGCAGGTGAGAAGAACTATAGACCAAGATAACAATAAAAATGTACTCACCAGAAACATGGACAATCAATCATGAAACATGTTCTTAAATTTGATTTTCCATGTTACTGGTGAGCACATTTTAATGTTATATCCACTTGATCAATAATCTTAATGTCATTGCAAACGTACACACACACACACACACACACATGAGATAACTCACTGCTCATTTTCATTTTTGATGTCGTTGCACAGGAACGCAACACCGAAGTTTCCACTTCCCAGTTTTTTCAACACCTCATATCTGTTGGCAAGTACCCGAGCCTCTTTCGAGTTGCGATCCTTGGAAGGCCTGCTGGGCGGCATATTTCACACTTATCAGCTCATACACTAGTCATTTACCCAAAGGCGACAGATACACAAACGAGCAAAACGTGATTCGTTTACTGATGGCCTAACTTTATCGATCCCGTTCTTTGTGAACTTGTGACCTGACAGTGACAGGACAAGACGATAGGTGATCACAACTTCTCTCGGCCGATTTTCGTGAAAAGCAGCGCAAGAAACAAACGCAGAAAACTTATCAAGTATTCGGCTCGGCTGACGATTACAACAGGAAGTTTGTTTGCTCCGTTGTCATCTGAAAAGTAACAAATTTCGTTCCACACTCGCAGTTGCACTCTTGGCGTGTTGGGACATTTTCAGCGTCTATTGTTACCGCGCGACATCATGTCGTAAACAGTCGCACCTGCATTCTGTCTCACTCCATTGTTCTGACTGATATTTGGCGTCAACCTTCTTTCATCAATACAATTCACAGAAATATTAGTTATTTACACTGAACTATCGTACAAGGTGGTTCGACAAGCTTGGGTGACGTTTACGACTGCCTCAAACGAATGAGCCAGACAGGAAAGACAACTCATTCCAAAAAAAGCAGACGACGCTTGTACGATCATTCGATCCGCTTCAGTACGGTAGTGTTTTTTTAAGAGTCTTCTTCTTCTTCTTCTTCTTCCATATTGTGACCACGGTCATTTAGGCTGACCATTATGTCACATTGTGGAGGGTTGCAGATTCCAAAGAGTGAGAAAAAAAAAAGAAAAAAAAGCAGCCTAGCTAGAATCTACTGGGGGCTGGGGAGTTCCTGCACAATGCAGGAACTCGACTCCTGCGCAATGCAGGAGTCTGGGGCCTGGGGGTGTGAGAGGAGGAGGGATGAAGGGGTCTCGTTCCAGTCCCTGATTGTTCTTGGGAGGAAGCTGTTCTTTCTGTAGTTTCTCGCTGGGATCCGCTTGAATTGCTGTCTCTCTGTGGGGACTCCTCTCAGTCTAGCCCTTGGGGCGAGTAGGTGTAGCTCCTCGCACCTCACATGTGCGGATCCCGATGTGATCTTCTTCAGCATGGAGAGCCTGGCCTCTTTCCTGCGTTCTTCTAGCGAGGGCCCCTCTAGTTCGTTGAGCATGTCGTCCACGCTGGCCGTCTGTTTGTGTCTGTTGAGAACAAAACGGGCTGCCGCCCTGCGCTGCACTTTTTCAATCTGACTGACCTCTTTGATCTTGTGCGGGTCCCAGACTGTGCAAGCGTACTCGACTATTGGTCGGACAAGTGATTTGTAGGCTAGTTCTTTTGTCTTTGGAGATCCGATTTTCAGATTTCTCCTCAGCATGCATAGTGCACTGTTGGCTTTGGCACACACGTTGTTGATGTGTTTGTCCCAACATGCATCTTTCTGAATGGTGACGCCCAGGTATTTGATGGCGTCCACCGACTCCAGCTGGTGGTCATGGAGCACGTAGTCGTGGGGCTTGGTTGTTCTGCTTCGAGTCATTGGGAGGGTGTTGCATTTGTCAGGATGGAATGACATTTCCCACTCTTCTTCCCATGCTTCTAAGCTCCGCAGATCGTCCTGGAGACTCTCGTGGTCTTGTTGAGAAGTCATTGGTCTGTTCAGCATGGTGTCGTCTGCAAACAGGCGCGAGCTTGAAGTGACTCTGTCCGGTAGGTCATTGCTATAGGCTAGGAAGAGGCATGGGCCCAGCACAGATCCTTTGGCGGGGTACTCCTGACTTGACGTCAGTATAGTCAGACTCTGCCCCTTCCACGACAACTGACTGGCGGCGCCCACTGAAGAAGCTCCTGATCCAGTCGTTGACCTTTCCTCGGACACCATAGTGGTGGAGTTTATGGCACAGTAAACTGTGGTTGACTTTGTCAAATGCCTTGGCAAAATCCATGACAACTATATTAGTCTGGAGGCTATTTTCTAAGTTGGTTGTGAGTTCCTCAAAGAGTTCAAGCAGTTGGGTTTCACATGAACGACCTTTTCTGAACCCATGTTGTTCTTCGCACAGTATCTTGTTGGACTCGAGATGACTCATGATGCTGCTGACCAGAATGTGCTCCATCACCTTGCACGAAACGCTTGTGAGAGAAACTGGGCGGTAGTTCATCGGGTCATAATGCTCGCCCTTTTTGAATACTGGGGCGACATGGGCAGTCTTCCAGGACGGACCCTGAGCGGAGTGATTCCTGGAAGATGGTCGTCAGTACTGGTGAAACTTCGGGTGCGAGCTCTCTGAGGACACGGGGGGATAGGTCGTCTGGGCCAGTTGCTTTGGTGGGATCCAGGTTCAGAAGGAGTTTTTCAACTCCCTTCTTTGAGATGGAGATTTCATCCATGGCGGGAAAAGATTCCTGGTCGCTGGACATGGTGCATTTCGTCTGGAACTCCTCGCTGGTGTAGGTGCGTCCGTCACTGAATGCTTTGTAGAACTGGTCATTCAGGACATTCGCCTTCTGCTTAGAGTCAGTGACTAGGCGCCCCTTGTTTTTCAAAGGAGGTATCCCGGATGAGGTGGAGCGTTGATGTTTCATGTAGGTCCAGAAGCGTTTTGTTGATGGTAGAGAGTCAGCTTCTTCTTTGGAAGGAGTGAAAAGGTTGCTTATGTACTCCCAGTATGCTTTGCGGATGCCCTTCTGTACATCTCTTCTGAGATACTTAACCTCAGTCCTCAGTGCGTCTGTGTTCTGTTTCTTCATCTTTTTGTATTTTCTGTTTTTCTTTCTGATCAGCCTTCTTAGGGATGGTGTGATCCATGGTTGTTTGTCTGGGACAGGCTGATCTTTCTTAACCCAGTGTGGGATTTTCAGTGGGGCGACCACCCCCAACCCAGCGCGTCCCCGGGTGGCGGATAGGGGAACGGTCTTCAGATATGGAGATCAGCCGCTTGCGGCCGCGGACCAAACTGGCTCCGGGTGGGATCCCGGAAAATCCTCCCCCCTGTGCTCTCAGGGTAGGACGTATGGGCCATGAGCTAAGGGTGAGGTAACCCCGACAGAAAACCCCGAATGCTGAAGACGGAGGACCCGGGCCGCACGGCGCATTCTAACAAACCACGGGTACACGCACTTACGCAAATGATGACACAATCAACCAGCACAGATGGAAATGGCGCTCGCCCATTGAGGACCCCCCAGGGTGGAGCAGCGTCGGGTCCCATGCCTCAAAGGGACCCAGCCCCAACTACTGGAGGTCCCTCCCGTCCGTCTTGTCACGCCAGGGGACGCGGGAGGAAAGTGACTGGCACCACCACAACCAGGAAGAAACCCAGTCAGCAGCGACCTTTTCAGGTCATGCACTGGAACGCAGAAAGTATCCT
This sequence comes from Littorina saxatilis, assembly GCF_037325665.1. NCBI lineage: Eukaryota > Metazoa > Mollusca > Gastropoda > Littorinimorpha > Littorinidae > Littorina > Littorina saxatilis. Next base: position 8,737,811 of record NC_090245.1, on the reverse strand, counting down.
GAACAAGAAGACAGAGTTGGAGCATATCCTGCATGAGAAGAACATCAACATCTGCTGTATTCAGGAGACGCACCTGACACCCCAAAAGTCCTTCAAAGTGAGAGGCTACCAATGCCTTAGGTCCGACAGAACAGACCGAAGCAAAGGAGGAATCCTGACCCTCATCAGGAACAACATCAATGCCTGTTTGATAGAAACGCACATGGAGGACTCCGAATATCAGGTGATTCGAATCCAGACGAAGACATCAGAATTCCATCTTGTCAACTTCTACTGCCCCAATGATAGACACCTCGCCCTTGACACGATCCCCGCAAAGGCCTCCAACTTCATCGTGGTGGGTGACTTCAACAGTCATTCACAGAGTTGGGGATATGACCACCTGGATCGGAGAGGAGAAGAGGTGGAGAACTGGCAGGACGACAAAGGTCTCATCCTTTTGAACAGTCCCTTTGACTGCCCTACATTTTATTCCAGAAGATGGCACACTACATCAACTCCTGACCTAGCCTTCTGCACGGAAGACATGCACCAGCTAACCAGCAGAGAGGTCGGAGAACAGCTAGGTGGAAGTGACCATCGGCCAGTCTTTTTGACCCTGGGCATGGAGTCCTGCACTAAAGCTTCCTTCCCACGGTGGAACTACAAAAGAGCGAACTGGTTCCTCTTTAGACACCGCACCAGCGAACTCACCAAAGACATCAGAGTCGAGGGTCGAGACATCAACATGGTGGCGAAGGACTTCAACATGAGCATCCTCAGAGCAGCGCGTGAGTCCACTCCTAGGGGTGCCAGGAGAGACTATAAGCCCTACTGGAGCAATGAATTGCAGGAACTGGATGATGATCTGGCAGACGCCAGAAGGGAAGCAGAAGTCAACCCGTCACAAAACAACAACATCCTGATCCGCCTCCAGGAAGCCAAAGCCAAATTTCTCAAAAAGAAGCTACAGGCAAGACGGAGAAGCTGGCAAGAGAAGACAAGCTCTCTGAACCTTGAGAAGGATGGCAGAAAGCTCTGGAGGCTCACCAAGCAGTTGAATGATGAGAACACCAGCAGAGGAAAGATCACATTAGAAGAGAACGGGAAGGTGCTAACTGGAAAGCATGCTGCCAACCAATTTGCTGAAAGCTATGCAGCTGAGAGCAACCTCCATGTTAGCCCCGAGAAACAGAGAGAAGCAAGAAGAGAGAAAAGAGAGAGACCTGCCAGACAGTCGACAGTGGACGCCATGAGTCAACCACTCACACTCCACGAGCTGCACTCAGCTCTGAAAAAGTCAAAGGCGAAGAAGTCCCCTGGCCCAGACGGCATCACCAACGAGATGCTAACCCACCTTGGTAGTGCAGCAGAGAACAAGCTACTCGAGGTCTTCAACAGCAGCTGGCAAGAAGGATCGCTACCACAACTCTGGCGAGAAGCGATCATGATCCCCATCTTAAAAAAAGGGAAGGATCCAAAGAAGGCCACCAGCTATCGCCCAATCAGCCTCACCAGCTGTGTTGTGAAGACCCTGGAGAGAATTGTGAACGAGCGCCTCAGGTGGTACCTGGAATCCAGGAACCTCCTCGCCCCTGAACAAGCTGGATTCCGACAGTTCCGCAGCACTGAAGATCAGGTCACTTACCTGGCGCAAGAAGTTGAAGATGCCTTTCAGGAACAGAAGCTGGTCTTCGTCACCTGGATAGATCTTCAGAAGGCCTTTGACAAGGTCTGGAAAGATGGACTCCTTGTAAAACTGCTGAGGAAAGGCGTGTCCAGCAACATGTACCAGTGGATTCGCTCTTACCTCTATAACCGCAGGGCAAGAGTTAACGTCGACCAGACCAAAAGCAAGAAGTTCCTCCTTCGTCATGGCGTCCCTCAGGGCGGAGTCCTCTCCCCAACACTCTTCCTTCTCTTCATCGACGATCTGGTGTCTGAGATGCCCAAGGGGATCAAAGCTGCTCTCTACGCAGACGACCTTGTGATCTGGTGCAAGGAGGAGCACGCAAGTACTGCCACCTACAGAATGCAGCAAGCGGCAGATAGGCTGAACGCATGGGCAGAAGATTGGTGCGTCTCCATCAACAAGGAGAAATCCTCCACCACCCTATTCACACTGTCGCCAAAGCAGAAAACCGGAACCATTAGGCTTGGTGGAACTCCTCTGAGAGAGGATGAAGAAGCAACGTACCTTGGTGTCACCTTTGATAGACGGCAGACCTGGAAACCACACATTGCACAGGCAGAGACGAAGGCCCGGCGCAAGCTAGCCATACTCAGGAAGCTGGCAGGTACCACCTGGGGAGCGAACGAGAAGATACTGAAGACAGTATACCAGGGAACAATCAGACCCCACCTCGAGTACGGCTCCACAGCGTGGTCAACCTCAGCCAAGACAAACCTGCAGACCCTTGACCGTGTGCAAAACCAGGCCCTCCGACTCATCACCGGTGCAATGAAATCCACGCCCATCAAGGAAATGGAGAAGCTTACCACCATCCAACCCCTCTGTCAGAGAAGAGAAGCCAAGACTATGGTACAGGCCGAGAAGCTCAAGTGCCTACCCGACCACCCCATGAAGCACAGACTGAGCAACCTCACCAAGAACCGGCTTAAACGGAGCAGTTTTGTACACGAGAGCAAGAGACTTTCTCGACAGTACAGGGAAGTCCTTCCACAGAACACTCTACCTCTGACTCAAGAAGAAGAGGAAACCCCCAAGGCAACAGAGAAACCAGGCATCCAGATCTGCACCAGTGTTCCACATGTTACCTCAGGAGAAGATCAGAATGACACAGCTCGACAGGCACTCACCTTAGCCCTGATCGACGAACAGTACCCAAAAGAGGCGTGGATCCATGTATACACCGATGGATCAGCAACTAACGCCGTGCTCAATGGAGGTGCAGGCATTCTCATCCAGTTCCCTGGGGGACATACAGCTACAGCCAGCGTTGCCACTGGCAAACACTGCACAAACTATAAAGCAGAAGCAGAAGCTCTCATGCAGGCCGCCTCCTTCGTTCAGGACTCCGCAGACCCTTGCTACCAAGTTGTCTTCCTCTCGGACGCCCTTTCAGTCCTTCAGGCCCTAGAGAACGACAAACTCCCACAGCTGGCCAAAGCATTACAGATGGTCAGACAAACCAGAAGAGTTGTCCTCCAGTGGATACCAGCACACTGTGGGATACCAGGAAATGAAAGGGCAGATGAGCTGGCAAAAGAAGGAGCCGTGGAAGACCAACCTGAAAACAGTGTCAGCTTTAGTGAGCAGAAGACAATCATCAAGGCATTGATGAGGCCAAGGACAAACAGAGATGACTACCACACAATGTCCAGAGAGCAGCAAGTCAACCTCATCAGACTGCGTACTGGCCACAACAGGCTCAATGCTCACATGAACCGAAAGTTCAAGCTGGCGCCATCACCAACCTGTGCCTGCGGTCAAGAGGACCAAACAGCGGAACACATCTTACAGCGATGTCCCTTACTAGATGAGGAACGAAAAGAAGTGTGGCCGTCACCAACTCCCTTGCAGACCAAACTATACGGCAGTCGACAGGAGTTGGAGAAAACGACAACACTTATCACCAGTGCTGGACTGATTGTGTAACCTCTGCGAACGCCAAGAAGAAGAAGAAGATGGTTGTTTGTCTTTTTTCCTTGGTCTTTTGTGTGGGATGTTCTTCTTCACGCTCTGTAGCAGGTCTGTTTTGAAAACAGTCCACAGCTCATCCACCGTACTATCTGTACTCTTTTCGGCTATCTTCTTCTGTAGCTCCCGCATGTCTTCCTTCATCTGTTCCCAGTTAGCTTTGCTATACAAGGGGATAGGTCTCGCACACCCGTTCTTGAGGCTGATCTTGGTTGCTAGTTCAAAGTAGACGATGTCGTGGTCAGAGAGTCCTGGCACCACCTCCACACGGGAGATGAGGCCTGGTGCGTTTGTGAGGACAAGGTCCAGGGTGTTTTCCAGTCTAGTGGGCTTGTTCACCATCTGTTCCAGGTTTTGTTCACTGATCATGTCCATGAAGTCCTGGTGGAGCTGGGGGTGGGGCACTGGAGTCTTCATGGTCATGGGGCTTGTTGTCCAGTCAAAACCAGGGAAGTTAAAGTCTCCTGCTATGATGATGTTTGTGCGCTTGATCTTGCATGCTTTCTTGAGTGACGTCTCAAACTGTTTGAGGCTATCTTCGTCTGCTACGTTTTGGAATTATTTAGGTCTGTCATGTATAACATGCTCATGCTCACACTCGTTTTTCATCATCAATCATATCATATCATACTTATAAGTTATATATAACAGTGACTCAATAATCTTTTTTTCGTTGTCGAGTGGCAAATTCTTGAAAGTCACAGTATTCGGTGCACGTTTCACAGATCTGTAACTGTAAGTGAGTTACATAAATGCGAAAGCAGGACGTCAGCCGGACCTTGTTTATAAAAAGAACTTCAAACTGAGTGTCACCCCTCCCTTTCCGAGAACTGTTTATTTTTTGTCGCCGCTCTGTTGAGTTCTTTTTAATACTTTATTCTTCCACTGATAATGACTTGAGTTTTAAGTGTGCGATGAACCATACTGACAAGCTTCAAAAGACATGCCTGCATCTGTCCATGACGATCTGTGACTTTTGTTAGGAAAACAAGTCACGCCACGGTGTTTTGCAAGAATATCAGTGTTTGCCATGTATAGTAAAGGGAGTGTTGTCACTTTAAACAAAAGACTCGATAGAAATACCTTGAAAATGTGTGAGTGTGTGTGTGTGTGTGTGTGTGTGTGTGCATGTGTGTGCGTGTGTGTGTGTGTGTGTGTGAGTGTGTGTGTGAGAGAGAGAGATGTGACAAAAAAAGGACAATGAGTGTAACAGTTTCAGCAGGGGACACGCCATTTATTTTGAGTTACTTTTCCCAAGTTTCATAAATTGTTTCCAAAAAGTCATGGTACAACATTTTCAATCTCAGCAGATATCGATGCAACTAGCGTTTCAAACCTGAAAATATATTTTCCTTATGCCGTTAACGTTAACACTCAATGTTCAAATCCCAAAGGCATCAAAAAAAGAATGCTTTGTTGTACGAAGGCTATTGTTTACTCCATGCTTGAAACTTTTCACCTGAAAATTGTATGAAAAAAAAAATGAACAAAAAAATCGTCCCGAAACTGACGGGCGTAAAACTTGACATATGATGAAAGCTTACTTTCATTGGTCGCGGTGTGTTTGATTTTGTTGTTTTACGCCCTCACGGTGGAACCATGAGAGGCATGTTGGATACATGTTCCCGGGTGTTACCCCGACACGGGTGTCTTATGTTCTGGTGTGTGATCTATGACGTGACAGACTGAAAAAAGACTGACTTCTTGTACTACACTACTGCATGTAGAAGGCAGGAGGAGAGAGACCTCACCCCCCACATCCAGTGTCATGTGCCTGTGATTGATACTTACATTACATACACGCTCCGCCAGTGTTCGATTAGGCTTCGCCACACTGTTGGTCTCAGCAGTCACGAGCTCGTGCGGTCCGCGAGCGGCTTCTCGTCCAAAACTCAGTATAGCAGACGACAATCCGCGTTGATAGTGCGCAGTTGGAACTGAGATCCGACTCCGTGGACGCACATAGAGAGGCCACCGGCCGTGCTGGGAAAAACAACGTGTGTCACTTGCGTTGTTTTGATTGCGACGAGCGCGAAGTTCATGTGACAAACCAGGTACTAAATCATCGCAGAGAAGAAAATTTCAGTGGAACATTTTGCTTCATTTGACGGTTCCTACCACATCTTCTGCAGAATCGGGTAAGTGTTTTCGTTGTTGTTGTTGTTGTTGTTTATTCTCTGATGTGCCCGTAATAAGTTAAGAATTTTGAGGAACATTTATGTTAGTATCTTCTCGTAACAGGACCATTCACTTTTTGCTACAAGAGAGATACAGAGAGAGCGAGAGAGAGAGAGGGAGAGAGAATTAATTGAATTTTTCTCGTCGCCTTTCATAAACCGTAGGCCGATGCTTGTTCTCAACGGATGTCCGCCTTCATAAAATAGACGTCTTGTCACATTAGTTTATCTGTTTACACGCGGACGGACTCGGAGGGGCCGGGGGCATGGTTGGGAACGAAAAGGGTGGGACAAAAAGGATGCATGTCAATGTGCTGCATTTTCGTAATTACAGGGTACCCGAGCCAAACATGAGCAAATAGCATTAAATTGACAGCCGTTGATACTATGGTGTCTAAGTGAGGCAAGGTCATAATCTGTTTTGTGGGTTTGTGGGATTGTTTATTTTATGTGTCACGTTATCTGACATTGTGTGTGTATGTGTGTACGTGTCTGGGTCTGTCTATTGTCTGTCTGTCTGTCTGTCTGTATCTGTCCGTTTGTGTATGTGTGTGTGTGTGTGTGTGTGTCGATACGATAAGGGACTCATGTTTTGTGATCATAATGTCCAAAACCTCGAAAAGCCAACGCGCTGGCTAAAGGTTCTGACAATTTTTGAACCAGCACATCAACAGGCATCTGTGTGTGTGTGTGTGTGTGTGTGTCTGTCTGTCTGTATCTGTCCGTTTGTGTGTGTGTGTGTCGGTCTGTTTGTCTGTCTGTGTGTATCTGTCTGTTTGTGTGTGTGCGTGTGTGCGTGCGTGTGTGTGTCCGTCACGTGTGTGTGTCCGCGTCCGTCTGTCTGTGTGTATATCTGTCCGTGTTAGCATGACTGTTTGTGTGTGAGTGCGACTGAGCCGCGTGCGTCCGTGTGTGTGTGCGCGCGCATGTGCCACGGTGCGTGTGTTTGTGTGTGACTGTACTACACCGTGCGTGTATGGGTGGGGTTCTGGTTCCACCTGTCTGAAGTCATTTTGTTCTCACCCAATACCGCAACATCATGTTTTGTGGCCGTTATTAGGACAAAGATAACGAGTTTTCAGGTACCCTTCCACAAGCCGAGTGCTGACCCGGAAAAGGGTTTGGACTGACAGAAATTGACATGCGTAAAAGGATAAAGGAGTCAACAAGAAGAAAATGTAAATTCTGAGATTTCTGCGTAGTTTTTATCACATAAATGGAAAAATGGGACACTAACAGCACAACAATAGGAACAGCTGAAAAGTGGCGTGTATGTGAGGGGTACGGTTTCAAGTTTGTGAACCGTAAATAGCTGTACCGTATAGAACAATATTTATAATAATAATAATAATAATAATAAAATAATAATAATAATAATAAATGGATATTTTTAAGTGCCTAACCCAATGGCTCTAGGCCCTTTACAGAATGCCGTGTGAGATGGAATTTTTTGGGCCAGTAGATTGCTGCCATTTCGGCGCATATTTACCTTTCAAGGGCCTATTATTCCAAGTCACACGGGTATTTGGTGGACATTTTTATCTTAAGCGAAAGACACAGACATGTTATCTTAAGCCTAAACAATTTTGCCAGGAAAGACCCTTTTGTCAATCGTGGGATCTTTAACGTGCACACCCCAATGTAGTGTACACGCCGAGGGACCTCGGTTTTTCGTCTCATCCGAAAGACTAGCACTTGAACCCACCAGCTAGGTTAGGAAAGGGGGAAGAAAATTGCTAACGCCCTGACCCAGGGTCGAACTCGCAACCTCTCGCTTCCGAGGTAAGTGCGCTTACCACTCGGCCACCCAGACCACTGGGTACGAACTGTGTGTGTGTGTGTGTGTGTGTGTGTGTGTGTGTGTGTGTGTGTCAGTTCGTGTGTGTGTGTGTCAGTTCGTGTGTATGTGCTGCTGGGCGCCGCGCGTGTGTGTTGCTGTCTGTCTGTCTGAGTCAGTCTGTTCTTGTGGTTTACTATATCGAGCTGATACTGAGTTTGCGTGTGGTGTGGCATATATACTTTATGCACGCTGCACTGACATACGTGTACGTAAGTATTTTTTATCTAGTTGAGTGTATTTGTCTGCCGCATAACATGGTGCCTGACTCGAAGGACATACAAAAGGTTATCTGACACCGACATGGAACACAGCGAAAACATGCAACTGCTGCATATTCTCTTAACAAAAAACACACCCACACTGATGACAACACAAACAACAGCACTAAGACCTCGCGATAGTGCCTAATAACGAGGGATGAATCATTGTGAACTACACGAGCAGCTTCACCAAGAACAAGAAAGACTGACGCGTAATTTATTATGACAGTTGCACACTGATCTTGCATGTCTAAGCCTTGTAACCGAAGCTTAGTTGAGCTTTTTGTGTGTCGAAAGTATACCTGTAACAGACTGTACTCGGAGCCTGCAGGTAAAACCTATTATCCGTGAACAGCTTAGCAGCTGTTGCTTTATGGATATGGACACACAGGTGAGACATTCTCTGTAAACCTTCAACGACTGCTTTTTGCATAATTGATGACTCACAGTCACCCCCCCCCCCCTAACTTATCTGTGTTTGAGTGTTTAAGCGTGTCGACGGAATAGCTGATTATGGATAATCAAAATAATTAGTTTCGATTTATACGGTTTATGTGAAAGCTTGATTTGTAGCCTGATGGGAGTAAGGGTTTTGCAAGATGTTCAAATACTGTGTTGTTTTGTGCTTTTGTTGTTGTTGTTGTAATAGTCCAGGCATATTAGAGAACAACGTTGAAGTGACAATGACTAGGTTTAAAATGTCCCTTATCAGAAAGTTCAACCTCATTCGTTTGATGTTTATTAAGCACATTTTCATATAAAGTTGGCGCTTCATACGGAAAAATGGCTTTGAAATTGACCCAAATCCTTCTTTGGGCTCTGTAAATGTCGTTTGGGGGTATGGTTGTAAAATGGTATCTACTGGTCACCCCAATGTATAAACTGAAAACTATTTCTGCACCAGAACACGCAGAAAGGATTGTATCTGCCTGATGTCTGATGCTTTTCAAAATCCCCAACCACTAACACCTTCAAAACGGACTTTAACTGACACTGTTGTTTTTCCCTATATAATCCTTACTATTTTTCCGAGACGTCGTCGTGTTGTGTATTTAGCTTGCCACAACCTCATACATGGTCCTAAAAGTTAAAGTTGAAGAAAATACTAAAGATAAATGAAAAAGCTGACGCAGTGTCATTCGCACCGTGAATCCCCCCATGGGAACATACTAAAGTCTGGTTCCAAATAGGCTCAATTTCCTTCTATTTCTTTGTATTTCTGCCTCGTAGGGGTAGGGGTGTTCAAACCAAAGGCACCTTTAAACCAAAATTCAAATCACACATCTTACAATACTAAGACACTCAGCAGTAAAAGGGTGTCTGCTGGTAAAAAATTCCAAACAATCCTAAAAGTACTTCACTACTAAAAGTGCTTTTAAAAAGAGCCGTTATTTTTCCCTCTATATTCAGTATTGTGTTTTCTGCGAACATGTAGTCTATTTAGATGGTTGTCGTGTGCACTTGAGTTGCTAAAGCGTTTTCAGTTGGGCATATGTCGAAAAGCAAAGAATTAGCCCTTTGAAAACCATCAGAACTGTCACACAAAAATAACATTTACCTATCTCACCAACTGACCAAACATAGGGCTTTTCCTTATGTATTATGTATTGTCGTGTTTTTTGTAGCATACTTGTGAAAACAGCCACCACTGTTGTAAATGATACTTTAAAGAGCATTATTTCATTTTTACAGTTGAAGGACAACCTGGACTGCCGTATATTACCAGACATGGGATTCTTCCGTAAAATTACGGAATTCCGTAAATTTTTAGGCTCCAGGGATCATTCTTGAGATTCGTGCAAATCCGCTGAGAAAATTTTGGGGTATATGTAGGTATAGACCCAAGTTTTTCGGCCGGTCCGCTGATCGCGACGCTCCATTCCATACTATTCTTGAACGGTTGGTTCATAAAACGGTCAGACTGTTGCTGGTCGATCCGTATGGGAACGCGCTCTGTGTCTTTGTCTCCCACAGTCACCGTTTCAACGTAGCTATCGGGGATTCAGTATAAGCATACCGTATGAGAATGATTCGGCGCCATTTTTACATCGCTTTGAGCCACTTGCCAAAATGATGAGGAAGCTAAAGCGAGACGAAACCGTTCTATCCCGGGAAATTGACCAGCAGAAGTACAAGAAAAATCTCTGGAGATTCGACTGGCTCGATGAAGTTGTATCATTGAGCTGGAAATACGAGAAAGGCCAGAAGACACAAGACGTGAAACTGAAAGTTGGCGATGCTTTTGCTAAAATCAACTTGCCGGGAAAAGCTCAGTGCACTTTGTGCAACGATGTTAATGTTATCAACTACGGTTCCAATGGAAAGACTGCCCTCAAAAGCCACTTGAAAAGCAACAAGCACCTGACTATCCTGAAAACCCAGTCGTGTAATCAGTCACTGGGGTCGTTTGGCACCAACAAGGTAAGAACATTGAAACCACACCGTCACACGCCACCACCCCCCCCCCCATCCCCGCCTCTCTCTCTCTCTCTCTCTCTCTCTCTCTCTCTCTCTCTTTCTCCTCCTTATTTTGAGTCTTAGCGTAACATTAATTTGAGAAACATGGGAAGGAAGAGAAAGGGGGGGGGGGGGCTATGATTAAGCTGAAATATGCATTTCAGCGCCATTTTTGTGTGTCTAAAACACTAAAAACCTTCAGCTTCTGGGGGCTTCGCCCACAGACCCCGACCAGGGGCGTTGCCCCTGGACCCTACTGGGGGCCTTCTGCGGCCCCCAGACCCCCACCTTTTTTTTCCTTAATTATCACTTTTTCGGAATCCCATGTCTGATTACAGCTGTTTTACAATCAGCCAAAATTTTCTTAACAAACGTATGTTAAGAACAACTCCCACAGTGAAATTGAAGGAAAACAAAGTGAAAATCCGCCTGCCATAGAGGAGCTAAAGAATCAACAATAAACGACTGCATGGATAGCTTGATGCACGAATGCATTGCGGACATGTTTGTCTCCAACCAAGAGAAAGTTCCAAAAAATCCCTTTTGTGCTTCTTATTATACAGTGACGTCAAAGACAGCCTTTTCTGCTGTTCATACATTCAGGGGTTATGGTTACACTAAACGACGTAGTTGTAGCCATACTGCCATCCAGATTTATTTTTTCCTTGCGAGCAGTCACAGGGTGTTTGTGCTGTCTGCCAACCGTTAGATGACCCCGCCCAAGTCTGTTAAGGGACCGTTTGACCGTTATAGAACGCGTCTTTTTGATTTTTTGGCACAGTTGGAAACGGTTGATTTTTATCCCTACCATTGTTTCCAAACATTATATAGGAATGTTTTGTGAACAACGGATAATAGCCGCTACTCGCATGTGTAGCAAAAGTGAGCGTACATACTCACCCTGGTCGTCCAGCCGTTGTCCGTTGCCCGTCTTTATCTGTCTGTACTGAACATTACCTTTGGATATTTCTCCAACGCTATGAAGTGAAGAAACACCAAATGTTGCAAAATGTTGTATGACCCCAAGAGCTCAAAAAAGATACTTGAGAACCTTGACCTTACCATAAGGTCAAGGTCACAGGGAGAATTAATGTGGTCTAAAAACTGCAAAATTTCACATTGTGCCAGTTTTCTGGAAAACAAATTAAAAACAGCGGGCTTAGTTTTGTATGGTATACAAGAAAAAGAAAGCCTTATCTTCTGATACCATTTTGGTTGACCTCGGTTCAATGTCAAGGTCAGAGGAGCCCTTCAAAGTTGAATTGTAGACATATTTTGATGTGAGCTTGCCCCTTTAACTTTACTATGGACGATATCTCTTACAAACTTAAACACTGAGTGGGGCGTTTGTTAGAATTTCATACTGAGCCACATCTGGTCACATATCGTTAGGGTCAAGGTCACATTGACCCCTATGAAAAATGTGACCAAGCCGGGTAAAGAAATCCATGTGTCTTGGTAAAAAATCTTAACAAAGCAAAGCCCATGCGACTCTCATGCTTGACCTTTGTCTTAAAGTGACCTTGACCTTCAGGTGACCTTGAAGGTGAAGGTCTAACAACTGAAGCTGGCAAGGACATTGTACACTATTAGAACTGTTTTACAGATTTTTCCTACCAAATTACACATGACCTTTGGCCAAGGTCAAGATCATCAAAGGTCACACATCACAAGGCTATCAATTCAAGACATAGGAAGCATAAACATACTTATTGGCACTTTCTACAAAGAGACATTGTCACTTTTAGTGATTCAATTGCCCGTTTCAGTCACATTTCATAAGGGGCAAAGTGACCTTGACCTTGATGATATGTGACTAAATGTGGCTCAATATCAGTATATAACATGTGCCCCACACAATTATGAAGTTTGAAAGATTTTTTTCATAGTTCAGGGTCAAGGTCACTTCAAAACATGTATACAATTCAACTTTGAAGGACTCCTGTGACCTTGACATTGAAGCGAGGTCAACCAAAATGGTATCAGAAGATAAGGCTTTCTTTTTCTTGTATACCATACAAAACTAAGCCCGCTGTTTTTAATTTGTTTTCCAGAAAACTGGCACAATGTGAAATTTTGCAGTTTTTAGACCACATTCATTCTCCCTGTGACCTTGACCTTAAGGTAAGGTCAAGGTTCTCAAGTATCTTTTTTGAGCTCTTGGGGTCATACAACATTTTGCAACATTTGGTGTTTCTTCACTTCATAGCGTTGGAGAAATATCCAAAGGTAATGTTCAGTACAGACAGATAAAGACGGGCAACGGACAACGGCTGGACGACCAGGGTGAGTATGTACGCTCACTTTTGCTACACATGCGAGTAGCGGCTATTATCCGTTGTTCACAAAACATTCCTATATAATGTTTGGAAACAATGGTAGGGATAAAAATCAACCGTTTCCAACTGTGCCAAAAAATCAAAAAGACGCGTTCTATAACGGTCAAACGGTCCCTTAACAGACTTGGGCGGGGTCATCTAACGGTTGGCAGACAGCACAAACACCCTGTGACTGCTCGCAAGGAAAAAATAAATCTGGATGGCAGTATGGCTACAACTACGTCGTTTAGTGTAACCATAACCCCTGAATGTATGAACAGCAGAAAAGGCTGTCTTTGACGTCACTGTATAATAAGAAGCACAAAAGGGATTTTTTGGAACTTTCTCTTGGTTGGAGACAAACATGTCCGCAATGCATTCGTGCATCAAGCTATCCATGCAGTCGTTTATTGTTGATTCTTTAGCTCCTCTATGGCAGGGGGATTTTCAATTTGTTTTCCTTCAATTTCACTATGGGAGTTGTTCTTAACATACGTTTGTTAAGAAAATTTTGGCTGATTGTAAAACAGCTGTAATATACGGCAGTCCAGGTTGTCCTTCAACTGTAAAAATGAAATAATGCTCTTTAAAGTATCATTTACAACAGTGGTGGCTGTTTTCACAAGTATGCTACAAAAAACACGACAATACATAATACATAAGGAAAAGCCCTATGTTTGGTCAGTTGGTGAGATAGGTAAATGTTATTTTTGTGTGACAGTTCTGATGGTTTTCAAAGGGCTAATTCTTTGCTTTTCGACATATGCCCAACTGAAAACGCTTTAGCAACTCAAGTGCACACGACAACCATCTAAATAGACTACATGTTCGCAGAAAACACAATACTGAATATAGAGGGAAAAATAACGGCTCTTTTTAAAAGCACTTTTAGTAGTGAAGTACTTTTAGGATTGTTTGGAATTTTTTACCAGCAGACACCCTTTTACTGCTGAGTGTCTTAGTATTGTAAGATGTGTGATTTGAATTTTGGTTTAAAGGTGCCTTTGGTTTGAACACCCCTACCCCTACGAGGCAGAAATACAAAGAAATAGAAGGAAATTGAGCCTATTTGGAACCAGACTTTAGTATGTTCCCATGGGGGGATTCACGGTGCGAATGACACTGCGTCAGCTTTTTCATTTATCTTTAGTATTTTCTTCAACTTTAACTTTTAGGACCATGTATGAGGTTGTGGCAAGCTAAATACACAACACGACGACGTCTCGGAAAAATAGTAAGGATTATATAGGGAAAAACAACAGTGTCAGTTAAAGTCCGTTTTGAAGGTGTTAGTGGTTGGGGATTTTGAAAAGCATCAGACATCAGGCAGATACAATCCTTTCTGCGTGTTCTGGTGCAGAAATAGTTTTCAGTTTATACATTGGGGTGACCAGTAGATACCATTTTACAACCATACCCCCAAACGACATTTACAGAGCCCAAAGAAGGATTTGGGTCAATTTCAAAGCCATTTTTCCGTATGAAGCGCCAACTTTATATGAAAATGTGCTTAATAAACATCAAACGAATGAGGTTGAACTTTCTGATAAGGGACATTTTAAACCTAGTCATTGTCACTTCAACGTTCCCTTCACTAAAGTGGCTAAGATGCCTGGACTATAAGGTCTGAATACTGAATGGTGTGTGGAATGGGATACCATGTGATTTCTGCGCTAAAACTGATGGCCATGTAGTGTTTGTATTAAATTATCTGGATGCTCTGAGTTAATGTATTGTTTACACAAACATAAACACATCTGGTTGTTTGAGGCTAACGTTGCCACGTAAAGCACTCGCGCGTTCACACACACACACACACACACACACACACACTCATGATCACACACACGCGCGCGCGCCAGACTGATTCTTGCGGCTATACATGATTTTTCTTACACCCTGCTTCGCCCTCCTCCTATCCTATTCACGGTCTGGTTTGTCTGTTTGCTTGTCTCACTATCAGTCAGTCACACACCCCCCCCCCCCCCCCCCATTCACTCTCTCCGGCCTCTCCCCGCCACACCGGCCTCGATCCCTCCCGCCCAGACCCCCCATCCCCCCGTCCTGTTGATTGGGACTCACACACAGTTAAATGCGGACCGCCTCCCATTACTGAATTGTTATAATAAATAATATACATTACACACAATGTAACATCCAATCATGCGACCATTGTAGTATATGTGTCTCTTCGTGTAATATAACAGTACTGCAGTAGAAAAAAATAATTGTGATGAACACTATACATGTGACCACACAGCTGCCAAACAGGGCAACAGCCTGTGATCTCCCCTAGTGTATTGTCCGCGTTAATTTGGACTGTATTTTGTATACTGGATGATTACCCGCTTCGCCGGGCACCGGCTTCGCCGGGAAGAAGTAGAGGAATACCCGGCTTCGCCGGGATGAAAGCGTTGTGGACAGTGACCTTCTAAAAATAGTAACGGGAATATCCGGCTTCGCCGGGATGAAAGCGTTGTGGACAGTGACCTTCTAAAAATAGTAACGGGAATATGGATTGACGCCACACGAAGGAAGGGAGATAAACGCAAAACACTGGAGAAGATAAGGAAGAGTTACCGGGAATGGATCTGGGAAGATGAACAGAAAAACCAAAATCGGTTCAGCGCTGTGCGCTGAGAGCACGTGTTGAAAATTCTCATCGACCAGGTTGTGTCCGGGGTCTACCTGAATATGCCCACCAAATTTGAAGCAGATCCATCGAGAACTTTGGCCGTGCATCGCGAACACACACACACACACACACAGACAGACACAAGTCGTGTATATATATATATATGGTTTGTTTAAACCAACACGCTAACGTTGCCACACACACGTGAGACATTTTCAAAGAATTTATTTCGTGTAGTTAGAACGGACTGTCTGATACCACAATCGGGCGCCTCGTTTTGGCGCTAAAACTAACTTTTAAAATCTAAATAATAAATTGACAGCTTGCAACACAAACATTCTTAAATCATACAAGATTTCTTTTTTTTATGAAGACAAGATCAGTACAACTCGAAGTTTTGAAAGTTTTAAAAAAGGGAGCCTGCTGCAGGTCACGCAAGGTCGTGTTTCTCAAGCAGACGAACTTTCTGCATGTCGCTGCTTTCTTTGAAGTCTACCGCGGCCGATAAGTTCGTGTGACTCGCAGTCCTTTGTTACATTTTAGATTCAGAGGTACACAATATTGTGCTATTGCATTCAAATCACAAACTGACGACCAAATTGTGAGAGAAAAAAAGGAAAGTGTGTGACACAGGTTCACGATGACTCAGGGGTAAAATAAACCACGAGATCTGGTGTGTGGTTTACGCAAGCTAAATAGCCATTCAAACGAACTGTGTCATTTAATGCTGTTAAATGCTATTGCAAGTGTGTACCATAAGGTTAGAACTGCTTTTTTCGTGAGAAGATTTAAATCGTTCTGAAAACCACTTGAGGCATACTGGGCCTTTAACGTTACACTATCTATACACTATGAAACAATAGCTGAACTACTTTCAAATTACGACCAGGGACAGGAGAACTGCTGTCTCTGTGCCAGACACGGAAACGTGTGGATTATGACATCTATTTTGATAGATAGCTCACACGTATGCATACTGCAACACCTGCGTTAACGCAATAAAAGCGCCGCGGACATTTGTTTGTATAATCGTATAATAGCCAATGATAAGTGTTCTATGCACATCACATAAGCACACATGTACGTATAATGATAGGTTTCGTTTCACGATGTGTGACGCCGTGGTGTTTTTCTGTACTACATCTCAATGTTTAACGTTGTTCTATGTCAAGTTTTATGTTTGTTGTCATATATATATACACACCACAAACAAACTTCTCTGTTGAGATAATAAAGTCTTCTATGTCTATATATGTCTATATCTGGATGTAACTTCTCAGTCAGATTCGCATTAATGCACGATTCGTAGGCAAGGATCATAATTATAACAATATTTTTCTTCCCGACCATTTTGCGAAATGGGTTCTGCCAATAATTCCTATTCTGCGCAGAAAGCCGCCAGAGGCTGTTGATATTTGATATGTGTCCAAGTGGAATGATGCTCTTATCCTATGGCGGGGATATAGCTCAGTTGGTAGCGCGCTGGATTTGTATTCAGTTGGCCGCTGTCAGCGTGAGTTCGATCCCAGGTTCGGCGGAAATTTATTTCACAGAGTCAACTTTGTGTGCAGACTCTCTTCGGTGTCCAAACCTCCCCCCGTGTACACTACATTGGGTGTGCACGTTAAAGATCCCACGATTGACAAAAGGGTCTTTCCTGGCAAAATTGCTTAGGCACAGTTAATAATTGTCTACCTATACCCGTGTGACTTGGAATAATAGGCCGTGAAAGGTAAATATGCGCCGAAATGGCTGCAATCTACTGGCCGTATAAAATTTCATCTCACACGGCATCACTGCAGAGCGCCTAGAACTGTACCCACGGAATATGCGCGATATAAGACTCATTGATTGATATGTAAAGCCTGGACGCATTCAGTTTGTGGTGGTTTATTTGATCGCTTCTATCAGAAGGAAGGTATCTTGTGACTGTGATTTGCCCGAGACAAGAACATGATTTTTTATCGATTTTTCTTTGGGGCGATCCAAACGTACCGCTCTAAATTCAGGTCTATCAATACGCATTACTTTTGGCACCACTCTGTACAATCGGCGAAGCAATGAGGAGGGCAACAAAAGGTAACTTGTGACGAGATCAGTGTATGCTTGGTCACGGTCGGTGTCTTTTTAGCTGGAGTCTGGTCGACTGCTGTGTCTGTGAGTTCAGAGTGGTCTGATGCAATCTTGTCTTTGTCGTATCGATTATCTGTAGGTCTGTCTTGGCATCTTGTCTGGCTCCCCAAAACGCTGCTCGTCCTGCTATAAATAGTGTGTGTGTGTGTCTGTGTCTGTGTGTGTGTGTCTGTGTCTGTGTGTCTGTGTGTGTCTGTGTATTCGCGTGTGTATATGATTATAAATCTAAAACTTACAATCATGAATGTAATCGAGCACACACACACACATGCACACACACACACACAGACACACACACATGCACACACACATACACACAGACACACACGAACAGCACACACACACACACACACACACACACACACACACACACACACACACACACACACACACACACACACACAAAGAATGAGATAGATAGCAGTTAATGTACACGCGTGGCTGGTTATGTGTGAGAATGTAAATAATTGTGTGTGTGTGTGTCTGTGTGTGTGTGTGTGTGTGTGTGTGTGTGTGTGTGTGTGTGTGTGTGTGTGTGTGAGTTGTGTCTGTGTGTGCATGACAGTGTAATGTACGTATGTATGCATGCATGGTGATGTGTGTCTGCATATGTGTCTGGTTGGTTTTTATTTTATTTTTACCGTGCCGTGCCAAGATGAAATCCTTTTGCAAAATTGGTGAATAAATATCTTGTAAATATCTTGTATCTTGTTTGACGACCAAACCGACCACCAACCGCATCGTAATGCCATGAAATGAAACACAGATTGTGAACAGTTTATTCCAAACTCGCGACAGATAACGTTTCAATACGCAACCGAAACCTACAGGGACTAAACAATTTGAAAATTATATAGTTACTACCTCAACACACCCCGTCGGTTTATTACTTGAACTGCTGTCGCAGGCCTGGAGATAGTCACAGATACTAGGTACAGCTTACAGACCGGTCAAATACGTCACAGTTGATACAAAATTGCAGTGTACAGTGGTACCTGTGACAAAAGGACACCCTTGTTTGTTTGTTTGTTTGTTCGTTCATGGGCTGAAACTCCCACGGCTTTTACGTGTATGACCGTTTTTACCCCGCCATTTAGGCAGCCATACGCCGCTTTCGGAGGAAGCATGCTGGGTATTTTCGTGTTTCTATAACCCACCGAACTCTGACATGGAATACAGGATCTTTTTCGTGCGCACTTGGTCTTGTGCTTGCGTGTAGACACGGGGGTGTTCGGACACCGAGGAGAGTCTGCACACAAAGTTGACTCTGAGAAATAAATCTCTCGCCGAACGTGGGGACGAACTCACGCTGACAGCGGCCAACTGGGATACAAATCCAGCGCGCTACCGACTGAGCTACATCCCCGCCCGGACACCCTTGTAACCAGCCAAAGGTGTCCCTGTACATTGCAATTGGCTTTTCATGACAGACATTGTAGGTTTAGATGATAGGCAAATAGGCAACAGAGGAACCCCACATTGCAGGCATCACTGTACGTAGTGCAAACATGGGGATTGTTTCTGAGGCGAACTAGTTATGTTCGATTCAGTGTGGGAGTAAAGTTTCAGAGCGTTTTGCTATTACTGTGCCAGTTTTTATGCAGTCTCGATTTCGAAGGTATGTATTATATATATATGACAGTATGTGGCTCTTTGGGCCGTTTTCAATTTATTTTAGTTTTCTTGTCGTGTGTGTGTGTGTGTGTGTGTGTGTGTGTGTGTGTGTGTGTGTGTGTGTGTGTGTGTGTGTGTGTGTGTGTGTGTCCTTTTGATGTTCTCTCATCGCGGTAAGCATGACATCACAGATTATTTTTCATTTACTGTCAACAATGCATTACAACTTTCATTTTATGTCGCAAGCTGGTGTGCTGTTTGCTTTTTCAGATGGCGTTATGTTTTTCTTTATCGAATTACCCTGAACGATGCTATCTTCCTGCTAGAAACATCCACACTTCTGTTGCATATGATTTTGTTCAGACGATAGTACGTGTTACAGAATCTAAAACGCACAAGTAGAAGTTATTTTATTCTACCGTATTTGTCTTAGCCCATACGTTTTTGGCTCACGTAAGTGTAGCCTATGCGATGATAAATGTTAAAGACAAACTTCACTCAGACGCCAGCATGTGGTCTGCTTCCATCTTTTATTCAGCTAAAGTTCTCCTCCCCTTTCATACCATTCAAGGATAGGCCATTTACTGATAACGGTCAAAGGGAGCTAATCTACAACTGCCACATCTCTCTTTTCATAATGGAATTGAAACAGTTAAACAAATAAAGAATAATTAAATTTAAACATAATACTTGTTAGAACCTGCACTTAACAATTTCAAATTAAAATGTTAACCCACTGCTTTCCTTCATTAAAATAAGAAAAAAATTAGCACTTTAAACATGAAAAGAAAAACTTGCTTTGCAGTTAAACATAAGTAAACACTTTTCTTTAGCTTGTAATACTAAAATAAAATAAAAATTAACGAACAAACAAAGTTTCATTCATCCTGTTCAATTTTCACTTCCTGAAATTGTTTGGTGTGAATGAAAATGTTTGTATGTCTGTATGTGTAAGTAATGTCAATACTTGAAAATACAATGTTTTGTTTATGCAAGGAAAAAAAAAATCCAATTTCCTTGAAAATTGTTTTAAACGCGAGCGTTTTTAGTTCACTTGTTGTTTCTTCATGCCAATTAATCCTCTTTATACCGTGCTGGTAGCCTGACTTCACGACCTGAACGAGTGACTGTCACAGATTGTTCTTGAGATTTGACAGGCTGATTTGACTGGTCCTCTTGGATAGGAACTTGGTCAGTATCTTTGACACTTTCATGCTGGGAATGCTCGGTATCAGGTTGCACACTTGTCTCAGGGGCGCGCCTCAGCATGACACTGTTTCTGCGAAATGTGGCACCCTCTGGAGTGCGAACCACATAAGAACGTGGTGTTGGCGCTGCTGCTACAACGGTGGCTGGTCTCCACGTGCTGTCAGGTCTGGTCTGCATACGGACATTGTCCCCGGGGTGCAAGGTTGGGCGTGGCTGAGGTCTCGCTGACTTGTTGTAATCGCTTACTTGTCGTTCACGTGTTTTGGCTTTGGCACGCTGAACAACAGTCTGATCTGGTACGCAGGGAGTGAGGTGAGCGTCAGTTACTGGAAGTGTTGTTCTCAGTCTGCGGTTCATCAGGAGCTGTGCTGGTGAAAAACTGTCTGGAAATGGCGTGTTTCTGTACTGAAGCAGTGCTATGTAGGGGTCTTGTCCACTGGCCTGCGCTTTCTTGAGCATGTCCTTCATTGTCTGAACACTTCTCTCGGCCAACCCGTTTGCTTGCGGGTATCTTGGGCTAGACGTTGTATGCTGAAAACCCCATGTTTCTGCAAATTTGGCAAATGCAGAACAACTAAACTGAGGTCCATTGTCACTGATTAACTGCTTCGGAATCCCATACCGTGCAAAATGAGATTTCAGTTGTGTGATGATGTCTGGTCCTGTTGTGCCTTGTAGAAGTCCAACCTCAAAATACTTGCTATAGTAGTCAACAAGTATCAAAAATTGTTTTCCGTTGAAATCAAGGATATCAGTTCCCAGTTTCTCCCAAGGCAAGGACGGTTCTTCATGGGGAATCAATGGTTCTTTCTGTTGAGCATTTTGAAACTCGCCACAAACTGAACAATTAGCTACAGTCTGCTTTATCTGACTTGACATGCCTGGCCAGAAAATCACTTCTTTGGCTGCTGCCAAACTTTTGTCTCTCCCAAGATGACCTTCATGTACTCGCATCAGCATTTCTCTTCGAAGTGCATTTGGGACGATTATTTGTTCTCCTTTGAAGAGTAGTCCATCTGCCTCAGACAGCTCATCTTGGAATCCCAGATATGCCCGAATGTCTTCTGGTATCTCTTTCTTGTGCGGAAATCCCTCCCTGATGAATTTTCGTAAATTCTGCATGGACTGGTCATTGGCTGTTGCTTCTTTGAAAATCTTCAGTTTTTCATCAGAGACTGGCAAACTGCTCACAATGAGGTGGACTTGGGCCTCCCAATCATCACTTGCTGGTGCTTTGATTGGGAGTGGTGCTCGCGACAAAGTATCAGAGACATACATTTCTCTACCCGCTTTGTAAAGAAGAGTAATGTTGTACTTCATTGTCCTCAAAAGCATTCTTTGAAGTCGTGGTGGAGCTGCTGAGAGAGGCTTTTGAATGATGGATTCCAGTGGTTTGTGGTCAGACTCTACAGTCACAGCACGCCCATAGACGTAGTAGTGAAAGTGCTCGACTCCAAAAACAACAGCCAACAGTTCCTTCTCGATTTGAGCGTACCGCTTTTCACAGTCAGTCAATGAACGGGAAGCAAATGCGATGGGCTTGTCGTCATGAAGAAGGACAGCACCAAGGCCTTCTTGTGATGCGTCCACTGACAGTGTGACAGGTTTGCTGGGATCGTAGAAAACCAGTATGGGAGCAGCAGTCACGAGATTCTTGAGCTGCTCAAATGCGTCTTGGTGCTGCTTGAGCCAATCCCATTCATTGTCTTGTTTCATAAGATCACGAAGAGGAGCAGAAACAGAGGAGAGGTTGGGCACAAACTTGCCAAGGTAGTTAACCATACCAAGAAATCGTTCTAGGTCTTTGCGACATGACGGCGTTGGCATTTGCTGTATGGCTGCAATCTTTGAGTCGTCAGGTTTGAGTCCTTTTCCTGTGATGGTGTGACCAACAAAATTCACCTCATTCACTCTGAGTGTGCATTTTGACAGTTTCAGTTTCACACCAACTTGTCTGGCTCTTTCCAGCACCGTCTTCAACCGTGAGTCATGCTCCTCCGTCGTCTTGCCAGCAATCAGCATCTCATCCATGTATGTTTCAACACCAGGAATGTTCTCAAAAGCTTGATGAAAACGTTTGGCGAAAACCTCTGCTGATGAATTCAGCCCGAAAGGTAGTCTGAGAAACCTGAACCTGCCGAAAGGTGTGTTGAAAGTGGTGAGGTCAGCACTCTGTTTGTCAAGTTTGATTTGCCAAAATGCTGAGCTTGCGTCTACTACACTGAACACACTGTTTCCACTCAACCTGCTCGCTATTTCCTCGATGGTAGGGAGCTGATAATGTTCCCTACGTATAGCCTTGTTGAGGTCTCTTGGATCAAGACACAATCTCAGGCCACCCCCTTTCTTTTCAACAATGACTAAAGAGTTCACCCAGTCTGTAGGGTAATCGACTTTCTCAATCACTCCTTCTTTCAGCATGCGCTGTAGTTCTTTCTGGAGATCATCGCGGAGAGCTGCTGGCACTTTTCTTGAAGCATGGACAACGGGACGAACTGAGTGATCAGTTGAGATGGTGTACTCATCCTCCATGCAGCCAAGACCTTTGAAAACATCGGCATACATGGAGAGCAAGGTGTCATCTTCTATCATGTCCACTCTCTGCACGAGACCAAGAGATACACAGGCTGACAACCCCAGGACTGCTTTGGAGTGCGTGTCCACAACTTGAAATTCAAGGGAAAGTTTCTTGGTGTTTACCACACATGTGAGTCTGCATTTACCCTTGACAGGCAAACTTTCCCCGCTGTAAGTCGACAGTTTAGCAGAGGAGTACTGAAGAGGGCCATGCTGCAGTCTGCGGTACAAACTCATGGGAAGAACGTTGACCTGTGCCCCAGTGTCAAGTGTAAATGTGATGCGATGCTTTCCAATGGTGATGGTAGACTTCCACTCTTTCACCGCATTCTCATCGCAGGATTGTTCCACTGTGCCAATAATAGAAAAGTTCTGACTGTCGTCCTCTTCAACGGCTTGCACTGCGGCTGATTGGCAGACGCTTGCGAAATGGTTTTTCTTTTTACACTTATTGCACACTTGACCATAGGCTGGACATTTCCGTCGCTGATGAGTTTTGCCACAGTACCTACAGTTGACAGGTGTTGCTTCAGATCTGCTTGCTGCTGCTTCACTTGGTTTCTCTTTGTTTCTGTGTTTAACGGCATTCACAGAAGTGCTTTGCTCTTCGTTCATTAGCTTCAGTTGAGCTTCTGTTGCTTCTGCTGCTCGACATATGTCCTCTGCTTTCTTCAGTGTGAGATCAGCTTCTCTCAAAAGTCTCCCACGAACCTGATCACTCAAAATACCACCCACTAATCTGTCTTTGATCAATGAGTCTTTGAGTTGCCCAAATTCACATGACTTCGCCTTGAGCTTTAAATCAGTCAAGTATACATCAAATGTTTCACCAGCTTTTTGATTTCGAGTGAAAAACACATGCCTCTCAATTGTGACATTTTTTCTTGGCTCACAGTATTGCTCAAATTTTTGTAGCATGCATGCATATGTATGAAAATCATTCGCACTGTCGCAATGTTCTCCACATTCACCTTCAGCCCATTGGAAAGTGTGATACACTTCCACTGCTTCCGGTCCTACCACGTGTAAGAATGTCATGCTCTGTACCTTTCTCTGCTTCGTGTCGAGGCCACTCGCTGCTCGATAGATTTCAAACATTCGTTTGAAACGCTTCCAATGCTCTGCCACATTTCCTTGGAGCTGCAGTGGTTGTGGTGGGTCTAGACGATCCATTTTTCTGACACTATGTTAAAGACAAACTTCACTCAGACGCCAGCATGTGGTCTGCTTCCATCTTTTATTCAGCTAAAGTTCTCCTCCCCTTTCATACCATTCAAGGATAGGCCATTTACTGATAACGGTCAAAGGGAGCTAATCTACAACTGCCACAATAAACTTTGTCTGTCTGTGCGTGCGTGCGTGCGTGCGTGCGTGTGTGTGTGTGTGTGTGTGTGTGTGTGTGTGTGTGTGATAGAAACTTTAACATTTCCGAGTCTATGGATAAAGCTCGCATAAGAAGATTACGTCTCGGTCAAAAGTGTTTGACGTGTGTGATAGAAACTATTTGAAGACGTCACATTATGACGTAAGAGGGTTAGACGTCACACAAAGGAATTACTGAAAGTCTCGGTCATTGTTATTGTGAGCGGGCCGAGACTAGTTGGCAGATCCAGGGTCTCGCTTTCTTGCACACTATGCTTACTGTGTGTGTGTGTGTGTGTGTGTGTGTGTGTGTGTGTGTGTGTGTATGTGTATGTGTGACGGAGTGATTGAGTTTGTGTTACTGTTTGTCTATTTCTTACGTGAGCCTTGAAGGCTTCGCCTCTTGTTATACATAGCTATCTACCATTCGAATGCACTTGACGAATAAGCTTTAGTTGAATTGAATTCCCTCGCAATGTATTTATTGACGAACAAGCAGTTGTTATTAATACCACAAGATTTTTAATGTTTGGAAATGTTAGTTTGGCGTAAAACTCATACTTGCAACGAGAATCTATAATACTGGTCAGGCTCAAAAAGAGAATCTATAATACTGGTCTGGCTCAAAAAGAGAATCTATAATACTGGTCTGGCGCAAAACGAGAATCTATAATACTGGTCTGCATTTGGCACAAAAAGAGAATCTATAATACTGGTCTGGCTCTGGAAACCCCGGAAACCCCTCTGGATCCACCCCTGTGATAGGTCATTTCAACCCCGGCCTTGGGCATCGTATCCATGATGCGCCAAGACCAGGACGAGTTTTCGGCAGTTCAAGCAGCGATGTGACTGTATGGCGGTGTGTTGTACTCTCAGGGTAGCATGGGCTTATGTTACGAATGTGTCCTGCGATTAAGTAATGATAGACTTGTGGTAGTGTCCATGGGAGAGGGTAGACCAGCTTCGTCGTTACCGTACAATGGTACCCCCCTTTTAAGACCTCCACAAATCTCAGAAAATCAGGTCTTAAAATGGAGGGAGTCTTAAAATGGGGGTAAATTTACAGAGTTTATTAACAGAAAAAAAACCCGCGGGTTAGGGGGAGTCCCATATTGGTTGGGACGAGAAAGAATTTACCCGATGCTACCCAGCATGTCGTAAGAGGCGACTAACGGTTCTGTTTCTCCTTTTACCCTTGTTAAGTGTTTCTTGTATAGAATATAGTCAATGTTTGTAAAGATTTTAGTCAAGCAGTATGTAAGAAATGTTAAGTCCTTTGTACTGGAAACTTGCATTCTCCCAGTAAGGTCATATATTGTACTACGTTGCAAGCCCCTGGAGCAATTTTTTGATTAGTGCTTTAGTGAACAAGAAACAATGAACAAGTGGCTCTATCCCATCTCCCCCCTTTCCCCTATCCCATCTCCCCCCTTTCCACGTCGCGATATAACCTTGAATGGTTGAAAACGACGTTAAACACCAAATAAAGAAAGAAAGAAAGAAAGATGAACAGAAAGTCTAAGAAAAGAGGATCTTAAAAGGAGCAAGTCTTAAATTAGGGGGTCTTAAAAGGGGGTTCCACTGTATCTACTTCTCATTGTTTATTTACGTCGTTATTTGTTAAAGGAGGGATGTTTGTTGCATTTTCGTGTGACAGATCAAACGCAAGAGTGACGGCTTCTCGAAAACTACTGTTCTAAATGTGGAAAAACACTTCGATTTTGAGCAAAATTGCCTTGTTGTGCTTCATAATCTTATTGAATAAACATGATTTTACCCATTTAGCATGTTTTAGAATAAGTAACTATAGTCGCATAATTGATTAAACAGATTTAATAGTGAAGCTTCAGGTGTAAGCTCTGTTACTACAGAGGAATGACAGATGAACGGGTTTCAAAGGAGGAGCTTTAATTATAAACTGGTAGCCACACCGCACTGTCATCATTGTACGTAAAACCTGTACGTGAGACTAGATTTTACAGTACGCATCTAGACAACATAGCCTTTCCACACCGCACACTGACTGTCATCCTTGCACGGTACAACCTTTGAAACCAGATGTTTCCCAATACTCATCAAGGCAACATAACCTGTCCCCCTCCAAGTTCAATTATAAACTGGGTAACAGTAGCTACACCGCACCGTCTGCCATCCTTGCACGTAAAACTTGTACGTGAGACTAGATCTTTCCCAAAACGCATCATGGAAATATTAACGTTCCAGCTCAAATTCAATTATAAACTGGGTAACAGTAGCCAAACCGCAAAAGCAGTCATCCTCGCACGTGAAACTTTGAGACTAGATCTTTCCCAATACTCGTCATGACAACATGACCTTTCCTACTCCTTCAGGTCTCTATGCACATCGCATTATAACCATGGGACGGGGGCGGAAATAGGTCTTCAGGCTTGAGCAGGCTGGATGCATGGGGTAGACGGTCTAGTGGTCACTGAAGAGAAGACGAAAGAAGAGGGAGAGAGAGGAGACGAATATGGACAGTCTCTCTTCCAATTTACGTGCTAATTTCGGGGAAGAGTGTGTGATGTATGTGTCCGGGAACACTCGTAGGGATGATGTGATGAGGATTCGTGTCAAGCGCGCGCATATAGATAGGTAGACGCACAGACAGAAAGACACAGCGGATACAGACACAGACAGACAGACAGACAGACCAGATTGACAGACGTACATACATGCTGGCAGACGGAACACACACACACACACACACACACACACACACACACACACACACACACAGACTAGATTGACAGACGGACAGACATGCTGGCAGACGGAACACACACACACACACACACACACACACACACACACACACACACACGTATATATCTCTTTATTCTTAGTCTGCCTTTTCATTCTCCACCAGACACGTACTCACCCCTCACCCTCCACACCTCTCCCCTTCCTTCCATACGCACAGATCGATAATCGAACCGACGTAACAGCGCGTGCGTGCCGGAGTGTTTCCGGGGCAGCATTTTCTGGCGTCAGGTTTGTTTGCATGACTTATTTCCCAGCACGTTCCCCGTAGCACTTGCATACTTCCTAGACGGTAGGTGCCAGGATGTTGACACTGAAACGGCTGCACGGAATTTCAGTGTTGTTGGCTGAAGAACGCTGGATTTTGTGTGAGATAACAAAATAGGTAGAAATCACAAAGTGTTACGTAGTGCTGCAAGTGCATTATTAATTAAACATGAGATAGAAATATAATAGCGCTGATTCTTTTTATGCAAATGTGTACGCTCTTTTCAGTATCATAAGTCAACAGGAGAGCGCACGTAAATTGCAAGATTTAGACATGTACTTGCAGCTTCTTATGTCTTTCTTGATAAACTATCAGAGATTTAGAGCAAAAAGCCCAGCACCTACTGAGGCTTTATCAGTAATGATACAGTAAATTGGGGGGGGGGGGGGGGGGGGGGTTGAGCGGTAGGAGCAATGGCAAAACTAAGATGGTCGGGTCTTCTTCATGGCATTACTTCTCCCTCACAGTTTGAATGTTCTTTGATTCACAATAGTAACAGTGCACAGTGTTGTCAACGTTCGATTCTGGAAATATAACGACAGTTCGCCAATTTCAGATGACAAGGTGTCATTTCTTGGCGACAGCTGGCCACCTGCACTGTACATGTAGGGTGCAAGTCGTGTAAGAACTGACTCATTCAGCGTGTTCTGTCGTTGTTAGTACCACTGTACCACACAGTATGTCTGCGCCTGGACGTAACATGAGCTGTGTCATGATCGACGCTGATTAGCGTTGAAATTGATGACTTCCGCTTTCTGTTATTTGTGCTCCGGTGTCCGTGGGTAGTACTGAGTAGTATTAGTACCAATTAACCCAATTCTGCTGCGGTCGTCCAGTTTTGACGTGGTCCTTGTTGTTCAAGTTGACCCTTGTGTGTGTGTGTGTGTGTGTGTGTGTGTGTGGCTTACATATGTGTGTGCGTTGGGGTAGGGTTGTGGGGAGACGTGTGTACTTTGTTGTTGTTGTTGTTGTTGTTGTTGTTGCGTGCTGTTGTTCGCAGTGCAAAAAATGCGAATCATATTCGACATTTTTCACTCCCGACGATTCACTATTTTTATTAACAAAATTCGAAGTTAATTGCTGAGAAGATATCTGGTGCTGTAGATCAGTGTGATCGTTGAAGAAATGGAAGTTACACTGCTGAGAAAGCACAGTGAAATAATCAGAGACCAGTATCTTTCGTATTCTTATGTTAAACACAGAAATCGACCGGTATTATCAGAAAGCACACCCAGCGCCCTTCAGGCAATATATATATATATCCTGTCTAATATGTCACGGAGTAGACAGTCAAGGAGATATACTCTCGCTGTCTAGTTTCTTTCTCCTTCATTGCTGTCGTATCTACTCTCGCTGTCTAGCTCCTTTCTCCTTCATTGCTGTCGTATCTACTCTCGCTGTCTAGCTCCTTTCTCCTTCATTGATGTCGTATCTACTCTCGCTGTCTAGCTCCTTTCTCCTTCATTGATGTCGTATCTACTCTCGCTGTCTAGCTCCTTTCTCCTTCATTGCTGTCGTATCTACTCTCGCTGTCTAGCTCCTTTCTCCTTCATTGCTGTCGTATCTACTCTCGCTGTCTAGCTCCTTTCTCCTTCATTGATGTCGTATCTACTCTCGCTGTCTATATAGCTAGCTCCTTTCTCCTTCATTGCTGTCGTATCTACTCTCGCTGTCTAGCTCCTTTCTCCTTCATTGATGTCGTATCTACTCTCGCTGTCTAGCTCCTTTCTCCTTCATTGCTGTCGTATCTACTCTCGCTGTCTAGCTCCATTCTCCTTCATTGATGTCGTCCAGACCAATCAGTCTTCTGTTGTAAAAGCACGTGCAACACAAAATGGCATCGTCTGGCATACATGAACATCTGCCAACCGTCTACCTTGAATCCGTTATCAAAAACCTACATAATGTGACTTCCTTCCAAACCACTCCCTCTGTCTGTCTGTCTGTCTGTCTCTGTGTGTGTGTGCGTGTGCGTGTGCGTGTGCGTGTGTGTGTCTGTGTGTATGTGTGTGTCTGTGTCTCTCTCTCTCTCTCTCTCTCTCTCTCTCTCTCTCTCTCTCTCTCTCTCTTTCTCTCTCTCTCTCTCTCTCTTTTTATATTTAGTCAAGTTTTGACTAAATATTTTAACATCGAGGGGGAATCGAAACGAGGGTATGGTGTATGTGCGTGTGTCTGTGTGTGTGTCTGTGTGTGTGTGTAGAGCGATTCAGACTAAACTACTGGACCGATCTTTATGAAATTTGACATGAGAGTTCCTGGGTATGAAATCCCCGAACGTTTTTTTCATTTTTTTGATAAATGTCTTTGATGACGTCATATCCGGCTTTTCGTGAAAGTTGAGGCGGCACTGTCACGCCCTCATTTTTCAACCAAATTGGTTGAAATTTTGGTCAAGTAATCTTCGACGAAGCCCGGGGTTCGGTATTGCATTTCAGCTTGGTGGCTTAAAAATTAATTTATGACTTTGGTCATTAAAAATCGGAAAATTGTAAAAAAAAATAAAAATTTATAAAACGATCCAAATTTACGTTTATCTTATTCTCCATCATTTGCTGATTCCAAAAACATATAAATATGTTATATTCGGATTAAAAACAAGCTCTGAAAATTAAATATATAAAAATTATTATCAAAATTTTTTTTTCGAAATCAATTTAAAAACACTTTCATCTTATTCCTTGTCGGTTCCTGATTCCAAAAACATATAGATATGATATGTTTGGATTAAAAACACGCTCAGAAAGTTAAAACAAAGAGAGGTACAGAAAAGCGTGCTATCCTTCTTAGCGCAACTACTACCCCGCTCTTCTTGTCAATTTCACTGCCTTTGCCATGAGCGGTGGACTGACGATGCTACGAGTATACGGTCTTGCTGAAAAATGGCATTGCGTTCAGTTTCATTCTGTGAGTTCGACAGCTACTTGACTAAATATTGTATTTTCGCCTTACGCGACTTGTTATATTTAGTCAAGTTTTGACTAAATATTTTAACATCGAGGGGGAATCGAAACGAGGGTATGGTGTATGTGCGTGTGTCTGTGTGTGTGTCTGTGTGTGTGTGTAGAGCGATTCAGACTAAACTACTGGACCGATCTTTATGAAATTTGACATGAGAGTTCCTGGGTATGAAATCCCCGAACGTTTTTTTCATTTTTTTGATAAATGTCTTTGATGACGTCATATCCGGCTTTTCGTGAAAGTTGAGGCGGCACTGTCACGCCCTCATTTTTCAACCAAATTGGTTGAAATTTTGGTCAAGTAATCTTCGACGAAGCCCGGGGTTCGGTATTGCATTTCAGCTTGGTGGCTTAAAAATTAATTAATGACTTTGGTCATTAAAAATCGGAAAATTGTAAAAAAAAATAAAAATTTATAAAACGATCCAAATTTACGTTTATCTTATTCTCCATCATTTGCTGATTCCAAAAACATATAAATATGTTATATTCGGATTAAAAACAAGCTCTGAAAATTAAATATATAAAAATTATTATCAAAATTTTTTTTTCGAAATCAATTTAAAAACACTTTCATCTTATTCCTTGTCGGTTCCTGATTCCAAAAACATATAGATATGATATGTTTGGATTAAAAACACGCTCAGAAAGTTAAAACAAAGAGAGGTACAGAAAAGCGTGCTATCCTTCTTAGCGCAACTACTACCCCGCTCTTCTTGTCAATTTCACTGCCTTTGCCATGAGCGGTGGACTGACGATGCTACGAGTATACGGTCTTGCTGAAAAAGGGCAGCTACTTGACTAAATATTGTATTTTCGCCTTACGCGACTTGTTGTTGTTTGTTTTTACATTTAGTCAAGTTTTGACTAAATGTTTTAACATAGAGGGGGAATCGAAACGAGGGTCGTGGTGTATGTGTGTGTGTGCGTGCGTGTAGAGCGGTTCAGACCACACTACTGGACCGATCTTTATGAAATTTGACATGAGAGTTCCTGGGTATGATATCCTCAGACGTTTTTTTCATTTTTTTGATAAATGTCTTTGATGACGTCATATCCGGCTTTTCGTGAAAGTTGAGGCGGCACTGTCACGCTCTCATTTTTCAACCAAATTGGTTGAAATTTTGGTCAAGTAATCTCCGACGAAGCCCGGACTTCGGTATTGCATTTCAGCTTGGTGGCTTAAAATTAATTAATGACTTTGGTCATTAAAAATCTGAAAATTGTAAAAAAAAAAATTTTTTTATAAAACGATCCAAATTTACGTTCATCTTATTCTCCATCATTTTCTGATTCCAAAAACATATAAATATGTTATATTTGGATTAAAAACAAGCTCTGAAAATTAAAAATATAAAAATTATGATCAAAATTAAATTGTCGAAATCAATTTAAAAATACTTTCATCTTATTCCTTGTCGGTTCCTGATTCCAAAAACATATAGATATGATATGTTTGGATTGAAAACACGCTCAGAAAGTTAAAACGAAGAGAGGTACAGAAAAGCGTGCTATCCTTCTCAGCGCAACTACTACCCCGCTCTTCTTGTCAATTTCACTGCCTTTGCCATGAGCGGTGGACTGACGATGCTACGAGTATACGGTCTTGCTGCGTTGCATTGCGTTCAGTTTCATTCTGTGAGTTCGACAGCTACTTGATTAAATGTTGTATTTTCGCCTTACGCGACTTGTTGTTTTTGTTTTGCTCTCAGAAGATAAAATTTCATCATCTCAAAAAAAGTCTCTGCTGACTTGTCAGTTTTTGTTTTGTCACAACTTTGATCTTTTACATTGCTGAGATTGGAATCTGGCTACATTCCGATCCTAATGGATCGAATCAGAAGTCTAATCTCAACTGGCTGAGATCAGAATTCTGATCGCAATCAGAATCAGAATTTCAATTCTGTCCGGTGAAATTTTGAATTAAACTGGAACTACGATCTCAGAAATTGGAATCAGCGTTTCATGACAAAAGATTCCCATCTCAAGCTTTGTTCGGTAAACAAGAAGAAGCAGGTGCAAATGCTATCTATCCTTCGATCACCTCTTTCACACAACCCCTGCCCAAAGCCGCTCCCTTGCTCCATGTCGGAAAGGTATACTTCATTCAAAAACAATGCTTACGATATTGATGCGTGATATATAAGCTTACGCGTGACTCTTACAGCTATAAATCAGAAGAAATGACAAAGTTACGACCTTGCTCACCACGAACCCCAAAGCTTGTCCATATAAACACGGATATATCGTGACAGTTCGCACATTCCGGGTGTGGACAAAGTGATATTTTAATGTCCATTACTAGAACAAAAGATGCTGAGAAAGGTGGAAAAAAAGATACACACACACACACACAAGCACGCACACACCAAAAGAGATTTGTTCTATATTTCAGCATCTGTTTAAATTTGGACTCAAGTATATATACCCTTCTACATATATACATACAAGTAAGAACTTCCCTGAACACAAGTAAACAGAATGACAGACATACAAAAGTCACTAATTGTAGCTCTAGGGACATTAGTTCTTCCTCAAGTCGCTAACACGGGATTGACCGAACGGCAAATATTTAGCAGCAAACTTGCAAGCGCGTGCCATTATTCCCAGACACTTTCTAACGCCATTGTATCTTTTCGCAAATTGAAATCATCGATTCTCGTCGGGCATTAAACCGTCGATGGACAGGAAGCGGAAGTGCCCCAATGCATTCTGGTCCACCCAGCCAGAGAGAGGCGGTCGTCTGTCACCACGGTCGCTCTTCGGTCAAAAAGGGCAAAGGATTTTATCCCAAATTGCCGAGGACACTTTCATTCCTCTGGAATCGAGCGACCTCATCAAGCCAATTTGATCCCGGCAAGGGGAGGGTCATGACCGTTTAAGGTCTTTAACCTGATCCGCCAGTAGAGGTGAATCGCACAACCAGCTAGGTTCGATCACAGACTCAGCGTAGTTCAGTGGAGCCCCCCTTTCAGGAACCCCTCCCCCCCCCCCCCCCAATTTAAGACTCCTTCCCTTTAAAGAGCCTGTTTTCTCAGACTTTTTGTTCAAAGCCAGGTCCTCAGTAAACTTACCCCCATTATAAGACTCCCTCCTTTTTAAGACCTGATTTCCGCAGATTTTTGCAGGTCTAAAAAGGGGGATTCCACTGTAGTACTACATGTAGTACTCTACAGTCTCTGGTTCGATTCTGTCCCACTGGTTTTCTTCGCCTGATGTCAGAGTGTTCCTTTGAGCAGGGCCGGACTAGGCTAAGAGGAGGGGGGGGGGTTGCCAGTGGGGGTCAGGGGGCGAAGCCCCCTGAAGCTGATGGGTAGGTCATATTCTGAGACAACAAAATGGTCGCTCCTTGCATGAAACGGCATAAAATAAACAATAATAAAAAATGTTTTAAATAAGTGAGGTACATGTTTAGGCTAGGGGGGGGGGGGGGGGGGGGTTTGCGCAACCCCCATAACCCCCCCGGTAGTCCGGCCCTGTTGAGGTTGAATTTTCAATCATGCAGATTCTCCGCAAGGGTGTGGGTATTTAAGATATTGACCAAAGGATTAAAAGCGTATACTCTTGTCTTTACCGGACGGATACGGGTCGGATTAAATCAGAGCAGCTTCTTCACATAGAGAGAGGCGGGAGGGAGAGAGAGAGAGAGAGAGAGAGAGAGGGGGGGGGGTGTCACTGGAGCATACAGACCTAACTGAGGTAGAATTTGAGATACAGAAAAATGCCCTCCCTCTCTCTTTTTCTGTCTTTGTTCTTCTCACTCACTCATTCACTTACTCACTCCTCTCTCTCTCTCTCTCTCTCTCTCTCTCTCTCTCTCTCTCTCTCTCTCTCTCTCTCTCTCTCTCTCTCTCTCTCTCTCTCTGTCTCTCTCTCTGTCTCTGTCTCTCTCTGTCTCTCTCTCTCTCTGTCTCTCTCTCTCTCTGTCTCTGTCTCTCTCTGTCTCTGTATCTCTCTGTCTCTCTCTCTGTCTCTCTCTGTCTCTCTCTCTCTGTCTCTCTGTGTCTCTCTCTCTCACTCCTCTCTCTCTCTGTCTCTCTTTCTGTCTCTCTCTCTCTCTCTGTCTTTCTCTCTCTGTCTGTCTCTCTCTGTCTCTCGTTTATTATCTCTCTCTCTCTCTCTCTCTCTCTCTCTCTCTGTCTCTGTCTCTGTCTCTGTCTCTCTGTCTCTCTCTCTCTCTCGTTTAAGAAGCTCACCCGATTTAATCGACTCATATCCGCCCGGCAAAGAAAGGAACATACGCTTTTATTTCTTGCGGCAGTGTCTCAGAGCCCCACACCCTTATGAGAAGAATCTACATCATTGATTAAAAATGCAGCCTCCAAGGCACACTCTGACGTCAGGCGAAGAAAACCAGTGAGACAGAATCGAACGTGGTTGTACGATTCACCTCTACTGTTTAAAAACCTTGAACGGACATCACATTGTAGGGATGGAATTGGCTTGAAAAAGGGATTTTGATTCCCTAGGAATGAAATCGTCCGCGACAATCTGCCATAATGGTCGCGAAGAGGGGCAGAGAAACTGACTGCCAGACAGAGAGGGGAAAAGGGGGAGAGAAACAGACTGACAGTCAGAGACAGAGAGGGAAGAAGGAGAGAAACAGACTGACAGTCAGAGACAGAGAGAGGAAAAGGAGGAGAGAAACAGACTGACAGTCAGAGACAGAGAGAGGAAAAGGAGGAGAGAAACAGACTGACAGTCAGAGACAGACAGGGGAGGGGACAGGGAAAGAACAACTGTCTGCTTCTTTTCCTTTCTCACTTCTTTCTTTCCGTTTCTCCTTCTGTCTACCTCAGTGAGGTCTATATGTCACAAGGCCCCTCCCAAAGCACCCTTTCCCCCGCCTTCGCCCCATCACAGCCCCTCCCCACCCCCCACCCCTATTCCCTCGCTAAATAAGCACTCCCTACGATTCACCCCTACTAGCGGATCAGTTCAAAGACATTAAACGGCCATCACTATTATATCCCTTGCCGAGATCGAATCGGCTTGGCGAGGAACGTAGTTTGATTCCCCCGAAATGATGAAAGTGTCCTCGGCAATTTATGTAAGTCCTTTGCCCCTCTGGTTGCAAAAGGTGACGCACAGAGAGAGAGAGAGAGAGAGAGAGAGAGAGAGAG